>NC_052626.1:76565466-76868497 GCF_016161935.1 Mauremys reevesii
TTATGAAAACTAGCATTTAAACTGAATATCAGGAAAGGTTTCTTAATGGTGAAAAAAGTGAGGGGAAACAGTGAAACTCCCATTACTCAAGTCATTTAAACAGATAATATGCCCCAGTAAAGCTGGTAGAAAATTCTTCATCTTACTTTTTATGACAGAAAAGAGCTCTTCAATGAAACTAATGAACTAAATCACCTAGTAAGTTCTTTCCCATTTCTAATCAACATTGGCATATGTGCCACTTCCATCACTGTGGTATCTGAGCACCTCAGGACATACTGCAAGGGCCAAATAGATGGGTAGGATAACCAGATGTCCTGATTTTATAGAGACAGTCCTGATTTTTGGGTCTTTTTCTTATATAGGCTCCTATTACCCCCATCTCCTGTCCCGATTTTTCACATTTGCTGTCTGGTCACTGTATAGACGGGGCACTTATGCGTAGTGAGGCTGCTGGCTGCTGAGGGAGGGGGCTGAGGTGCTGAGTGTGGGGTCACTGTTGAGAATTGGAGGGTTGGGAAGTTTAGGTTTGCTGGCTATCTGGTGGGTGGGATTTGCTGCTTTTCTTGTTCTTTGGCTATGGACTGTATTTTTAACTGATGGTGAGAAACCTAGCACTTCAGAGAGGCTTCTTTAGGGGAGGAGGGTTTGTCTTTTGATCTGCTGATGAGAAGTGCTATGTAATAAGACAATTAATACCTACTTCTTACATATCACTTTTCATTATTAGAACTCACAGCACTTTTCAAAGGAGCTAATATAAGAGCTAGGAAATATTATAATATAGCACATCTCATCAGCAGATCAAAAGATAAATCTTCCTCCACCAAAGATGCCCATCTAGGGTGACCAGATGTCCTGATTTTATAGGGACAGTCCCGATTTTTGGGTCTTTTTCTTATATAGGCTCCTATTACTCCTCCCCCCCGTCCTGATCTTTCACATTTGCTATCTGGTCACCCTATGCCTATCCCAATCTTAATCAAAGTGGTTGGAAAAAATCTCAGCCTTCTTGTTGTTTAAGAAGCAAAACATAATGAATTGGACCTGACTTTATTTTGTAGAGGTGGATATAAATTAGGTAACTGTACAGAGTGTGATTTCTGGAGCCTTCATATAAAATGTTGAAATAGCTTTTCTTTTTTTGTCAGTCCCACAAGGAAATGTTTGTTCCTATCTTTCCATTCTGTATCTCTCAGACAAACAGAAACGATTGCATCTGCTTTATTGCTGGAATAGATCATCTTTAATGCTCCTGGAATTTCTTCTAGGTGTCTCAAATCAGCAGAATTTGGGAGCCATAATGAGAAATAGCATGGTGAGATTTAAAGGGAAATGCTTCAGAAATAAACATATGTAAGACTGCCAAAAGCTTTCCATCTCCTGAACAGCAGTGCCACACTGACAGTGAACATGTAACTGCACTGCTTGGAAGATGAACCCTAGAAAGTTTTGAGTAGGACTATAGAACCTTTTTAAAAAATGATAGACCAGAGTAAAAATAGTTAAGGGGTGGGAAAGAGAAATGAGTTGTCTGTGCCACACAGGTAGGTGTGAGAAATAAAGCCATGTGAGACTAACTGAGAAGCAGGAGAAAAGTGATGTTCATTTGTTGCATCTCCATCTTTTGAAGGAATGAATAGTATAACAGATATAAGTGAGCCTTGGTGAGCAATTTTTCCATTTTCAGATGGGATGTCAATGCTGTGCATTTCTATTGCATTCATAATAGACCTGGGCTCTGTGCACTCAGTTTGATATATAAACTAACTGAATAATTGGTGCTACTCCACCGAAGATTCAATGAGGGCTGGTGGAGAAAGTGGCAGATAAGGATTCTGATCAAGTGTGTGTGTGGGTGGAGGGTTCACTAGATTCCTCCTTAAGTGTGACAAAGGTATTGGGCCAGATAGTCCCCTGCTCTAGGGCAGCATTGCACCATTCTGTTAGCACAAAATTGCCAAAAGCTGGCTCAGCTGGCCTGGAAGGAGTACCTCGATGCAAGGAGGAACTGCTAGTGGTGGAGAGCTGTTGTAGTAGCTCCTATGCAGCCACCAGCTTTAGGGTTGGTTCAGAGAACGTGCCAACACTCTGAGTCCCAGTGATCACCAAGTGCTGTATCAATAACTTAGGGCAGGGATAATCAATTATTTTTGTCAGGGTTCAAATTTCTTGGTCAAGGTAAAGACTTGAGAAAAAAATAAAAAATCCTTAATAAATAAGTAAAGAGATTTGGGGGTCTGAATTTGGCCTACACTCTGCCTATTGATTACCACTGACTTAGGGCCATTGACAGCCAGCACAACTTGGAGCACTCTGAAGGGTGTACTAACTCACACTGGAGGGCCACATAGGCTTGAGTAGGTTCAGGGAGTACAAAAGTAACTTCAAACAAAACCCCATTGCCAACCCTAATCTCAAGAAAGACTATGTCCACATACAGTTGCAAGCTATTTACTTCCCATGCAAGGAGATGATTTAAAGTGTCATGACTGTAAGGCTTGGAGTGTGATACTTTGACTCTAGGAAAGCACCCAGGGAAAAACTGGAAGATGGGTGAGAATCTGGAAAAGTAGAAGACTGATTGATTGATTAGAGAGCAATAAGGTAAAAGTCCATAGAGGAAAGTGCATGCTTAATTTCCCTAGTATGAGATGGGTATTGTTGAAGGACTACAAATGTGTATGGTCCTTTCCTATTGCTGGTTGGCAATCTAGTGTAAGATACCCATCATATCGTCTAGGTTCAGTCCTTAGTCCGAACAGCCAACAATCCAACACAGACAAAAAATCAGGATGCCAGTTCATGTAAGGGAGGATATGTAATAATTATTAATGGAGAAACCAATGTAAGAAGATTAACTAGGAATAATGGACTCAAATTGAGAGAGAGGGAAATTTAGGTTGTATGTCAGCAAAAAACTTTTAGTGAAGTTTTATTAGACTGTGGATTAGTTTGGTAAGGAAAGTGGCTGTAGAAGAAATATTACTGGGTACATTTACAAGTAGGCTGGACAAAGCACTGGAGAACAGACTGTAGGGAGCAATTCTCCGTTGTCAGGGAGATGAGCAAGATGACCTGATATCTTTCCCCATCTCTCATTTCTGTGATTGCCTTTAGTAGTTCCCTGGAGCTAGGGGCTTACACAAAGTCCTGCATTATCCATTCTATGCTGTATGTACGGAGGACTAGATGGCTTCAATATGTTATATTAATGTTGACACTAGCAGCCCCTTTGCATCCCATTGTTCCTGAATTGTTGGCTCATTGTTTTTAACTGCTGGCCATTTGCCATTGCAATTGGTCCTCTAAACTGCTGATCTCAGCAGGCAGCAAGCACTTCTGAGGGGCTAATCATGCCTCCCACCTAGCCCAGCTCAGTAGGTGTCAGGCTAGCACCTTTCCGGCAGCCTGCACAGAATATGGAAGAAACATGGACCTCTTGATTTTATGTTGCCTTTTTTTTCTTTACACTTGTTTTGACACACACATCTTTGTCCACATGTCAGATGCAAATACATGAAAGCAAAAGTGACTTATGTTTAATTAAAATGTTTTCTAAAGTGTTACTGAGCATAAAAGCTCTTGTAAAAGTACAGGCCTTAAGTAAGGACTCTAGAGAACTATCTATAGAAAGGGATAAAAAAAATCCACAACACAATTACTTAGCAACCCGAAGTCCCAGGTTAATAATTAATGCCATTCCTACTTGCTGTTACACAAGGGAATGACAGAGATAGGTTTGTAGAAACATACTACAAGGCACATTCTGAGTCTCCACCACATTACAACTTTGTGCGTGGCCACCAGAATTAGTACATTGAGTATGGCACGGCCACATGCCAGAATTGTATCTTCTGACCTTAAACTGTTCAGGCTAACTCTTTGACACACACAGAGTCAACGAAAAGGCCGTCTTTTTTTTCTGTAACTGTGTGTGTGTGTGTGTGTGTGTTGGGGGGTGTTAATAGCACCCTTCATCTGAGTCTGTCTAAATGCTGCACACACAATACTCAAGCTTCACAATCCCTCAGTGAGGAAAAGATCTATTATCCCCTTACGGATGGGTGAAATGAGGTATGGAAAGTCTCTGTCATTTGCCCAAGTTCAGAGAGCAAGTCTGGCTGATCTGGGAATGTAGGCCAGGAATCCTGAGTCCAGTTTCCCTGCTTTGACTTCAAAACAATACCGCTTCCCTTCTAGTAATGAAGACCTAATGCCATGCTGTGTTTCCAACTCTGGTGATTTTTTTTTTTATCACAAGCATCATGATATTTTAAAGTCCAAGTTTCTGAATCTGTGTGATACGAGAAGAATTTTCTTAAAACTTAATTTTGTTACTAGACCACATGACTGCAGAGAAAAGTTTAAAAATGTGAGCTAAGTGTAACCTAAAAGCTCAGAAGCCAGAAAGGTGGGGGAGGGTGGAGAAACTGCACCAAAATGTTAGATTTTTAAATCTCAGGCTTTTGGAGGGGCTGACTCATGATTTTTGATTGCTAGGGAATAGCAGTAGTGTGCTCCTGACTGTAAATGTACATATATGCCAGCATTTATTTAGGAGCTCAGAAACATGTTTGCCTCAAGCGAGTAAGATCACTGGTCTTTCAAATCTGATATCCTGCTACTGGAGACAGGATGCATCAGTTAAGACTGACTGGCACCCCTGCTTTTCATAATACATCTGGTCAATTGTGTGCTGCCATAGAAGGGGCACAGTGGGTTCTTTCTTCCTTTTTCTGCTATACTGTGATTAGCTACTGTCATATAGATCACACTATTGCCATTGTAGCACAGGCTGCAGCAATGGGGGCATAGCTTAGCCATGCTGACTACAAACAAACCTGAAACTAGTGGGTATGTACTTGGCACAGCTAAGCCATGCCTCAGTTGCCTTTACCTGTTCTACCATGGCTACACTGCTATTTATACTCTAGAGCTAGTGTGAGTGTGTGTCCCTGAGCAGGGGAAATCACAATCCTAGCTCTCAGTGTAGACATAGCCAAAGTCAGATGTACTGTGGATTATGGGTTAGCACAGTGATGCTAGGTATTTAAATCAAAAACAGGAATCATTACTAAATACATCCTCTGGCTGGATGCCTGCATTTATCTTATTGAGATGTATTGAAAATGAGCTCGTTCATGAAATGATGATAAAAATCCATACCAGCTGGACCACTATTAGCTAACAGCTGTCAAAGCTATTGTGTGCCACTCTTCCCTATCCTCCAAACTAGAGGCCAGCAAAAACAAAGTTGTCAGATCTCTGCTTTGGTGAACCAAGATGTATTCCAGAAGTGAGGTTCCTTTACTGAGCTTGCTCTGCCAACAATCCCTTCCCATTTAATACAGGAGGTTGTTATCAGGAGCTAACATGCCTCATCTGATTGTGGTTGTTGTGAATGTCTAATAGTGAGAGAAACTTTTGCGGTAGCCAGAACCTAGATAGTGGTCATGTCCCAGTATATATTATGTTATGTGTATGTCTCAGAATGGAATCAATGGCAGCTGTATCTATTTCAGTTGTTCCAAAATCAGGAATGCATGTAATCACCTCCTACTCTCTGGGCCTGAGTCTCTTCTTCCATACACTTTTCATGCCACAGCATGAAAGTCCATGTTCTTAGGAGAAAGCTGTTTGCTCTTCCAGGTGTTCGGCCTTCTCCTACCTTCCATCATCAAGGAGTAGGCTCTGTGCCCTACACATCAGTTTCAAGATTTGCAGCACCTTGTGGCTGAACACCAAACTCACTTTATGTTTTCTACATTTGTTCAAAAGCCTGACTGGGATCTTAAACACCTTTATATTAATTTAAAAGTTTTTTACATTCATCTTTGAGTTGTTCCCCCAAATGTCATTTGCAATAACTGATTTTACCATATTCATTTAAAAGAGAATTTGCTTTAGAGGAAAAGAGAAAATTAAATATATTCTGGCACATATTGCATTTATTCTTTTAACAATTTTATTATTACAAAGCATTTGTCTAAATGGGCTTCAATGTATTATTGATTCTCTATCACACTGCATTTCCTAAAATATAGAATTTTTTCAATTTTGTCTCATTACCTCCTCTTGTGTTATAGCTCTCTCATAAATTAAAATTACATTATATTGTATATTTTCATACTCTCATATTGCTGTCCTAGCATATTGCTTTCCATCCACAGAAGAGATCTCCAACCTTTTGGCTATTACTGAGCCATATATATCTGTTCCAGGACTTGAAAGAGCCAAGCATCAGGATGCAAATGAATCACATGGAGTTTGTTAGAGAGGTGTGGGAAAGAGACAGAAAAAGGGGAGAATTATAAGGATCAAGACTCCGTAAACAAAGGGACAACATGGTTTAGTGGTTAGAGCCAGGAACTGGTATCATGACTTCTGGTTTCTATTTCCTACTCTACTATTGATTTACTGGGTGAACGTCCTAAAACTTAGAGGTAGGGAAAAGAAGACTTGTTCTGTACTGCAACTCCCTTCCAGAGCAAGGGTGTGGTCAAATGATGGGGGTTTTATTTCATCTGTTAAATTATTTTTTTCAAACATATAAATGTTTTTCCCCTGTATCTGGCCTAAATTTCTCCTTTCTAAGTTCATCTATCAACCTCTAATCTATTTATAAAGGCACCTATCGCCTTTCAGGGTATGTTTATACAGTGATTAGACATCTGTAGCTGGCCCATGCCAACAGACTTAGGCTCTGGGACCCTGCGAGGTGGGAGAGTCCCAGAACTTGGGATCCAGCCCGAGCCTGGACATGTACACAGCAATGAAACTGCACCACAGCCCAAGCCCTGGGAGCCAGTCTGCTGTGCCCTTATATACAGTTTTTTTGCCTGTTCTTAATTATATCCTTGTGCACCACTCTAAGACCTTCTCAACACTATGAAAATGACCCATATCTGATAACAGGTGTCAACACTGGTTGTAGATCTGGTGTATAACATAGCTTAACAAAAATAAACTGCATTTGGCACCAAAGCAAGTTTCTGAAACACTGCCAAACACAGTTTGTCCTTGTCTATGTTTACTGTTAAATCCTGTTCAGCACCCAATCAGCTGCAATCGTTGTTGGCAACACTAGTCAGCAAGATGAACGTTTTTAAAAGTGTAGATAAGGCTTAAATAATTCTCATTTGCTACTATTAAACACTTACAGATGAATTTTGTATCCCTGTAGCTATCGTATAGCCAAGCTACACATATTCAGTTCTTGACATTTTTTTTTACTTGTGCTGTATGTTAATTCCTCCAGACTCTTAATCATTTTTTTTTTCTGAGTTGCCTCCAAACTAAAACATATCATCACTACCTAATCCAGTTAAAAGAAAATAGGTGAAAAAGCCTTATCCAGAAGTGTACTGGAAAGTAGGGAAGGAAGGATGAGTTCCAGTTCTTCCAAACAGCTTATGTAAGGATAGGCACTTTTATTAATTCTGCTTTGTGTGCAAAACAGAAAAGGTGCTTTGGGGCACAGCATCACCTGTAGGGCTCCAGCAGAAGCAGATGCAACAACTGGGTGAAAAATCAAAGCCGGGGATGGCACCTGGCTATAACTGAATTTGCCTTGATGTTTGAAATTCTGCAATTCTTGGCATAAGTCTCTTCCACTAAACATTGTAGGTGATGTAGTGTTCCCCTCAGCATTGCAGTACATCAGCATTATCCGCAAGCCTATGAATACTGTTGACTTTGACTGGTATGGAAATTCTCTGCCAGAAATCCAAGCTGGCAAAAAGCAAACCAACGATGTAGATACATATTTTATAATACAGCTCTTCTCTTTGACATTGCCCGCCACTGAGATAATGTGTGATATTTAATTTACATAGGGAAATAACTGTCTTTAAAAAATTAATTTACAAACTGTATCTAAAAGATCCTAAGATACTGGTTTTTGCAACGTGTCAGTGATCTGGTCAAATAGAATAGCTGACCCTGTGCTTTCTTTTTGAGAGCTTTTTCTGAACAATGTCATTGTGGTATTCAGTATTTATGCTGGCTCTGCCTGTTGCAGTAAAAAGCAGTGGCTTGTCTTGGGCCTGCCATAATAGGTTTTAACAACTGGAAGAGTTGGTAATTAATCAGAATCACTTAAATGGAAACTGCATGAGTTGAGTAGCAATAACAATTATCTGGAGCCTGGAGGTCTTTGGGACAAGTACAGTCATTATTACCAGCAATACGGGATCTCCCTATATGCACTGTGGGCCAAATTCTGATCTCAGATTTGCTAGTGTGATTCTGGGGTAATTTCATTGGGCTAGATTCTGCTCTGTGCACAAAGATTAAAGAAGAAAGGGAAAGGAACAAAGATTTAAAAAAAAAACACCTAATGGACAAATGGTAAGTGATGGTTGATTATTGTAAGCTTCTTGCTGGAGCCTGGCTGTGTTCCCTTGGGTAGGCAGATTCCTTGGTTCATCTGAGATCAGGTTGCATAGAAGTCACTGTCCTATTGCTACATTGTTTCCCCATCACTCCCAGTGACAGGAGCCAGTATCAAATGAGCAGTCAAAACTAAATATAGCAGTGTCCATGGTATTTTGATATAATCCAAAACCTATGTTCTGAGATTTCAGACCCATAACTTGGGGAGGAGGGGAAGGAGGGGATATAAAGAAAAGAGCCAGACACAAAGCAATATGAAGACCTACTGCCCCCTCCGTTTTCTAGCTGACTCTATGGAAAATTACAAGCTTGCTCATAAGTCTTTCCGGGACGTTCCAGTAGTCCTTCTAGCCCAAACAACCTTTATTTAGAAATTGGGAGATTCTGGGGCCATTTAAAAACATATGAGCAAGAGTCTATGGTTCTCAAAATAAAGTTAAAAGAAGGCTCCAGCATGCAACAGAGGGTTTTTATTAAATGCTTAGAAAACCTCTCAAATTTCTAGAGTGGCAGTTTGCAGTCTGTAATTCCATAAAACATTCTCCTGGAGTAAGTCATGGTGGCGGGTACATCGCCATGACATAGCTTCCATTGAACCTGGACTTACTTACATCAGAGCTGAATCTGACTCAGTTCACTTAAAGGTTTTTCTTTAACAATTCTGTCATACAAATGAATGAAAGTGATTTTTAAAAAAGCCTTTGTTTTTTTCCATTGTTAACCCCATACATATCCCTCATCCACAAATTTAAAAACTGCTGTTAAGGCTCTTTAGGGTTTGTAAAACATGTCTCTATGGCGGGAGTCATTCCTGAAGTTAAATATACTGATTTTTGTGGTGGTGGTGCTGGTGGTGGTTTTTTTAAAAGCTGATATCCCTCTATTATAGTTGCTTTGCTGATTCATGCTGCTTCTCCCAGGTTTCCAGAGAACAACTTGGGAGAAGCTTATAAAATGTGTGTTGATTTGTGAAATAAGTTTAGTGTTCAGGGCATTCCCCTTCTTGATCAATGTCAGTGCTTTATTAGCCCCAAGATGTATTGCAGTGGATTTTTTCCCCTCTGCTTCACTACTGAAAACCTTCACAGGTGTCTCTGTTTACGTCAGCAATGCCAGCTGCTCTGTTGGTAACTCAGACAATGCACAGTTCTGGATAAGCTTTGTTATGGCATTCTACCCACTGTTCCAAAGAAAATGTTCTCTTTTTTTTTGCCAGACTATTAATTTTGGCCTCTTTCAGCTCTCCCAAAATAAGCAGATGTGTTAAGCATGATGCAAAAATATGTTTAGTGCCTAAACTTGTACATATTAGCAGTGCCAAACCCTGCAGTCATTAAAGCCTCTCACTGTGATGCGGGTGTAATAAAGGCTAATGTGATCCTTGGGTATGTAAATAGGGTCTTACCAAATTCATGGCCATGAAAAATGCAGCACGGATCATGAATTCTGGTCTCTCCCATGAAATCTGGCTAGTGTGTGTGTGTGTGGGTGGGTGGTGTTACAGAATTGCCACACTTACTTCTCCACTGCTGCTATTGGCAGTACTGCCTTCAGAGCTGGGCGAATGGAGAGCAATGTCTGCTGGCTGGGAGCCCAGCTCTGAAGGCAGCACTGCAGGCAGCACTGCCACTAGCAGCAGCACAGAAGTGAGTGTTACATGGTATGGCATTGTCACCCTTACTTCTGCACCACTGCCACCAGCAGCTTCATGCAGGCAGTGGAGGTTCCTGGAGGTGGGAGCATGGAACTGGGCACACAGTATAAGCCCTTGGCTGGGATGCTTCCATCCCTGCCCCGCCCTGGCTCCAGGTCCACTGCTCAGGTGTTAAAGGGGCTTTGGGCTGGGTGTGTGTGTGTGTGTATGTGAATCTGGGCCTAAGCATATTGCTAAATCTGTAGTACCAGCAGCACCACTGGACCAAGTATGTGTCACAAAATGTAAATTAAAATACACGAGGCCTTGCAATAGCTGCAGTAGCCTCAGTAAAAACACTATTTTTTATGCTAACCTTTCTAAAGGCAGCTAGGCCCAATTACTCAGCAACTGCCAAGGCCAAAATGTACCCAGTGTATAACAACTGATTTCCATCTTCTAAAACCTTAAGCAACCTGTTTGGTTACCTTTGTATTATTTTACTTGCTTTTCCCCATTAATTCCATAAAGGACTCAAAATCTCAGATTATCAGAAACTAAAACTTTAACAGTTTTTTACTTTACTTTAGTTTAACAGTCTTATCTTAAAACTGCCTAACTACAAGGCAACAACCTGGTCCTGCTTTCTCTGAAGTCAATAGCAAAACTCCATTGACTACAAAGAAGGCATGTTTAGATTGTAAGTACCAGTAGTCCTTTCCGCAGAGAATAGTTGGATACAGCATGACTGAATGTGCAAATATCTTATAAGGAGTCTCATTTAATGAGAAACCTACTACTGTATTTCATATTGCTGTTGAATTCTGAAGAGAAGAAAGAAACTGATCTCATTTTTATTCTATAAGAGAGAGCCATGTTGCAAGTTCTTGGGTACTTTAGTGCTAAAATGTGTTTTGAGTTCTCCTGTCCTCCTGCTTTGTCTTTAGTCAAGCACAGCCATACTATCACTGGTGGTTTTTTGCAACACTTTCAACCATCTACCTCTATTTTTACGAATTGACCTTATTATGTAGTGACTGTAATTTGCAATTAGAGACTGTAAAAGTTCCTGTATCACTCTAGCTGAATTTCCAAATGAACATATATACATTCATATTTGTTTTGATTATAGCTGTATGTCTACACTGGATTCTTTCCTTCTCAAATGTTCACCAGCAAATCATAGTACAATGAAAATTAATTGTAAACTAGTGGTTTTTTAAGTCATGATCCTGATTAATTAAAAGTTTTTGTGTGTGACATCTTGGCTTTGTTGGCTGCAGCATAAGCCTTTGTTATTCTGGCTGTTGTGTTGCTGATTGCACACACAAGAAGAACAGGGCAAGGACTGCCTTGTCAGTGACTTAATTATTTTCTCATCTATACTTGTTTTTGAAGCTTATCAGAGCAAAGTATTGTAGGCAGCCCAGCTGTCACTGTTATCATTGTAGTTCTGAATGTTGTAGTACTGATTTCCATTGTAATGCAATTAATCTTCTGCTTTGCACTAATGGATGAACAAGCATATTTACTACAGTATAAAATCCTAATTATTTTTGAACAGATGCATAAAGGGAATTTAAATTAATGGCAAGTGACAAATATGATAAATGTGGACTATATCTTTAAATACTAACACAGTTGCAATGCAGACTCTTTTTACTTATGGTGGCCAAGTGCTCCTTTACAGCAAGCAATTATCCTTCTAATGAGATGTGAATATCTGTGTGAAGTGCTTTCCCAGACAGAAGCAGCAAAGAGTCCTGTGGCACCTTATAGACTAACAGACGTTTTGGAGCATGAGCTTTCGTGGGTGAATACCCACTTCGTCGGATGCAAGTAGTGGAAATTTCCAGGGGCAGGTATATATATGCAAGCTAGAGATAACGAGGTTAGTTCAATCAGGGAGGATGAGGCCCTGTTCTAGCAGTTGAGGTGTGAAAACCAAGGGAGGAGAAACTGGTTCTGTAGTTGGCAAGCCATTCCCAGACAGAAGTTACAGGTGCACTGTAGCTCAGCAAGCCTGGCGAGGAGTATCAGAACCTTTTGGGTTGTGGATACCCATTAGCTCTGTGCAAGTTTGCTAGGAACCTATCACAATCCACCACAAATGCTGAAGTTCTTCTACCAGTGCAGGAGCACCAACATCAACCTTTCAAAAGTCAAGACGCAGCCCCCACCCGTCCACTAACTAATGAGACTGGCTTAAGATCATGAAATGAGTTTTTTGGAAAGTAACCGAGGTGTCTCTTCTATTTGCTTTTCTGGTTTTCAGCCTTTAGGGATCAATTGGATCACATTTTCAAGCTTTTCTCTGCCCCATAAGAACCCATAACTAGCTTACTTTAAAAATGAAAGCTGAGATTCTTAAATTAATCACATTGTTCCAAGTGCTGGGAGCATCAAGAAAAACACTGAGCCTCACAATAAAATCGTGAGCAGTGGCAACACAGCAGCAGCAGCAGCACTTCCTTGGCTAGAAGAAACTTACAAAATGGAGTGAACCCAGCACCCTTTCCCCTGTGGGGCAGAGGTTTAAGAAAAAGTTGGCCTGCTTATGAATAAAAATGTCACTTGTGTTCTAAATGCAGGGAAAATGTTAGTTTCAAAGAGAAACATATTTGAAAGATTATTTTAACAAAGATGCATACTTTCACTCTTGCCTGGCTAGGATTTGTCGCATCCATGTGGGTGCTCAGGTACTATGTTAATGGTGGACATGTACGAATCTAAGATCAAGAGGCAAATAGGGGGGTGTATGTGCACATGCTTCTCTAAGTCTTTCAAAGGCCAGCTTTCAAATACTGTGTTGTGGCCTCATATTCCTGGCATGCCTGATAAAACACCCTCCATTTTATGTATCCCTATTGTATCTGCATTATTTTGTTTAAATGAGAAAGAGCTTGTATTTGACCATTACATCACTGCACTACAACAACAAGACCTAATGTTGACTGCAGTCTGCAATCCAGAATGCTGTCTTACAAAATGGAGGATGAGCTTTGGTCCTTGCATCTATACCTGCACTCTTAGAAAACAATAGCTGATGCTCCACACAGTATTTGCTCATATTTCCTCCATTCAGTTTCTTCCCTTCATTCACACAAAACATACCTAATTTGACCCAAACCAATCCTTGGGATGAGTGTGGCATCATGGCACAATACAATTCTCCCAGCAAAGCAAAAGTGCAGAAACACAGGGGAAAAAACAAAGTAATGTGCCTGTAAAATAAGTAAGATAAAACCCTAGTTGATAAAACATTCAATTGACAAAAAGCCCATTTTAAACTTCCAAACCACTTACGCCTTTACCCATTAGTGATTGGCTTCTTCCCTTAAGTATGAAGGCTCACGTCCTTGTACATTTATATCCTGTGTAATATAACTGGGATGTTCTCATTACTCATGTAAGTACCTGATTTTTTTTTAATGCTACTTAAGCTCTTGACCTTGTGGCAATGAGTTCCACAGGCTAATTATGCAGTGTGTTTTTTTTAAAAAGCATTTCCTTGTGATCTTTACATTTGAAGTCTAGATAATCCTTCACTATAACCTGTTACAATTCATGTATTTTTCCTACAACCCATCTGCCTTATTCTCCAATTCTGGATATTTTTTGTTTGTTTCATGAGGAGGTAAGTTCGACAGGTCATCCATTTTGAGTGTAAAAAGCTGTTTATTTTAAAGTTATTCCATGACCTCAGTATCACCCGACAGAATGCTTCCTAGTGCATTCTATTTGAGGAACAGAATTTATTTATCTTACTGTAATTTTGTGACTTCTTGGCCCCTTGTGTGTGTGTGTTTGAATTAGTCAAATTATTGTCCTTATTGACAATGTGCATCTTGTGCAAATCCATCCTACATAGGCTAGACCTTCAAAGCACAGGTAGAATGACAGAAATACAGGGCCCCAGAAAACATTATTGACATTCTCACCAAGCTTAGTTGCTACAATACAGTCACTCTGTGCAAATTCATTGTTCTGGCTAGATTTGAAAGCCTTACAAAAATCCACTAATCAAAAATAAGATCTTGGGAGTTGGTCCATTATGAGGCAGGGTTCAACAAAGGCTTTTCTGGCATTAACACTGGAATGTGAGGTTATTTCTTTTATAGAGTCATTAACTGACACCTAGCATACAGGAAATACATTTTCTGGTCATGGGAATTCAATTCTACCAAAATTGACTCACTTTCTAATCATCTGCTTATGTATCTGTCTGCCTTCCTCCTCCCTATTTAGGACATATTGGAAGACTCCCCACCCCCCAGGGAAGACAGTGTAGGGAACTGCTTTGGCTGGACAAGCTGATTTAGTAGGTCTTTACCCATTCCCATGATGCTGTGGACTTTTTCTACAGATAATCTATCCATGTCCGTTGTATTACTGTACCTTGTGCGCTGTGGCTGCCATAGGAATGAAAGCACAGGTGTGGTCAGAAAAATGGCACCTTATTCCTTAACTGATGTGTGCTCAGAGTAGAGACTAAGGTAAGGTGGTGTGTTTTTGTTTGTTTGTTTGTTTGAGTATTGTTAGCTATACAGAGCACACACAGCTATGGAAGAGTGTGAAGGATTCTCTCTGGGCTTGTTCATCAGTAAAAATATCATTTACTACACATTCCAATTTTAGGGCCAGTTAAAATTCAGTTAGACTTGTGTAATCCAATGAAGAAACTAGGTCTGCACTGGGTGGAATCTTTATCACTGATGATACAGGAAGCAGAAGGAACACAGCCTGACTCTTACCTAAGGCACTTGTAGCACACCCACTACTGTGGTATCTAGGCACCATTCTGTAACAGCCAACACATAGTTTGCTGGACTGTCAATTAGAAAAATGTTTCTTTGGGTTTGATTTGTGCCTTGTTAGCCAAGCCCATTGCAAAGGGTGGCATAGAGCTGTACTATCCCAAAATGAGCAATGCGAAGAATGAGTCCCCAGCCACACACATGCTCCACTGCATGCCTTTTAATGTGCATCATAGTAACCCTCTCACCCCTCCCCCACCCTATCCCCTTCCCATAGCCAATGATTAAAAGGATCCTCCACTCCATGAAGCCCCATCTCTTTTGGGACACTCTGTACCCTCAGGCAATACACAGTGTAAGAGTGCAATACAATCCCCGCTGTAGGTTGTTGGCAGTGGGGATCAAACCTGGGACATCTGGTTCTTAATGCATGAATCTCTACTGCAGAAGCTAAAAGATGCATCTCTTAGCCAAGTCTGTAGCAGGCCCATCAGTCTCTAGGTGGCCTCTGTCCCCCTCTGGTGGGGGTGAGTCCTATACCAAGTGTGCCTGGCTTACAAGAGGGAACAATAAGGAGGAGAAGTTCTTGTGCCCATCCCCACCATTCTGCACACTCTAAGGGGCAGATCGATTCCCTCCCCTACCCCTTTCCTTGCAAATTGAACCCATTTGATCTGGAGCCATAAAGACAGCAAGCATGGAGCCACACAAGGACATTTATACAGTCACATTTTAGAGTAGAATTGCATTTCAGATCTCCAGACCTGTCACTCTTGCACATTTCACCAGCCCTAAAAATCACCAAAACACAGAGAAGAGAATTTAGAAATATCGTAAAATTGAGCTGACAAAATGCACAAATCCATTGTTCTGACATCCGTTCAATGGACTGAGTTTTATTATAGCCCACTGATGGATTTGTGGGTATATTTTAAAAACATGTCTTGCTGTGCAACCATTCCTATAGACTCTGAGTAAAGTTATCCAAGCAAAAATACAATAAAGATTAGAAAATATCTTCTAAGACACTGAAAATAGGTGACCTTCTCCCTTATCCCCCTAATCTGTATATTTATAGCATGAATTGGGATGGGAATTGGCTGTGATCAGCAGGCTGTGAAATGTCATCAGCAACAGCTAAATGACTCATGGGAAGAACCTTCATAAGTAGTCATTTGAGCTGAAATCCTGGAAAAATAAGGATTATGCCCCCTAATTTCTTTTTGATAGCTCTTAATAGTAAATGCTTCAGTAAATCCCCTTTAGTAAACTAATAATGAATTTAGCACATTTATGTTTATCTCTAGAACTCAAAGTATTTTACAAAAGTGACTACTTATTTATCCCTATTTTACATTTGAGGAAACTTAGGCACAGGGAAGTCAACTGTCTTGCCAAAAGTCACATGGTCAGTCAGTGGCAGAACTAGGAAGAGGGCCCAGTTCACTGGACTGTTATCCTGATATCTTATCCACTGAAGCCTGTGGTGTCCTGAAGGTCCTGCTCCTGCATTTCTTGCACACTCAAGATTTCCTGTTTCCATTTGGGAGTTTTGGATGAACAAGAAATGCAGGATTGGATCGTCAAAGGGTCAGAAAAGTAACTCCATAAAAGATGAGGTCATTAAATCAAAGTCTGGGGCATTGGGGATGTTCCAGTTAGAATAGAAATAGATGGAGTCTGGTGTTTTCTTTAATGTAAACTTGTTTATTTACAAAGAAAGTACAAAGTCCTTTCTGTCTGAATACAGAAGAAACTAAAAACAAAAAGGAACTGTTTTTAGCCAAACTTCTTTAGCCAAGAGACCAAAAATTTTTCTCGCAGTAGCTTTTTCCAGGGTCATACTTGGGTAGGCCTAGCTTGACATGATTATCTTAAGGTGGGAGAAGCTATAGTTTTTGGAAGACAGGATTAGGGAGGTAATAGATCAGCAGGCTGAAAACAAAATGTTTGTGCTACAATAAGCAAATGGGTCAGTCAACTAAAAAATGTCTGAGATAGCTAAAATAAGAGGGGCAACACCCAGGAAACCATTTACTAAGAACCAAACAATGGATAAGAAAAGTCAGGAATGTAAAGATGAGGTAAACAGTAAGTGGCACATGAACAGTGCTTGGCCAGAGCAAGCTGTAAGGGATTGGTTCCTACAAAGTAACCAAGCCAATCCCTAAACGTGTAATGCAAAGTCATGTATAAGAGTATATAAAGGAAGAGGTTTACCATGTAACTTTGAATTTATACCCAAAATCTACTCTTATGTTTTAGTCTGATCAACTCAGCATAGCTTTGCTACATGTCTATCACATTGTGAGGTTCAATCTAGACTACTGAGGGGTTGTCACTGTGATGCTCTATACTGTTATGTTCACCACTTTTACAAGACAAGATAAATTCTGTACAAAGTATGCCTTGTGAGCTATCATTTGAAAAGTCATAATCTGCTGAATATCATTGTCTTGGTAACATATGTGTATCAACATTGTATATAAAGTTATAAGTTTCTACTGTATGATTGTTATTGAAATAGTTTTAATTCTGGGTAAACTCACAAACCAGTTTCTTAGAGACAGACATACTAGCACCACAGACAGGTGATAAAGGTGACTAGCATCACCTACTAAAGCTTGGGGGAACTACAAATACAACTTTTACTTAACCCAGAAGACAGGAAAGCACTTTTAACTCTCAGAGGGGCAGCCGTGTTAGTCTGTATCCACAAAAACAATGAGGAGTCTGGTGGCACCTTAAAGACTAACAGATTTATTTGGGTATAAGCTTTTTTGGGAGGGCACATCTGAAGAAGTGGGGATTTTACCCATGAAAGCTTATGCCCAAATAAATCTGTTAGTCTTTAAGGTGCCTCCGGACTCCTCATTACTTTTAACTTTGTTTAACTAAAGTCAGAGTCACTGCACTGTAATAGGCACATCATATCATCAGATAAAGATTAGAGCTGTTCAGGAACCAGGTTTTCCATTTTGCAGGATTGCCCATTATTTTGAAGTTTTTGTTTCAGTTTCAAACTGGATCAAAACTGAAGAATTTCTAAATTTCTTGTAGAACAGTTTCTGAAAAATAATTAATCATAGGTCAGTGTTTTGTTTAGATTTGGATCTTTTCTGGTTTAACAAATTTCAAAATGAAAACTCAAAACATCCTGTTCTGCAAGTGTCAGAATGTTTCAAATGTGTTGAAATCCTTCCCCTTCTCTCCCCATTTCTCCCCCCCCATCCTGTTTTTTTCCCCTCAAAACAAATTTTCATTGAAATTGACAGTTTCCTGGGGAAATCTTTGGTTTTTACAAAATTTCCTTTTCTGACAACTTTCAGCCAGTTCTAATTGAGAGTCTATGTTGGAACTTGGACGAAAATTTTGATAATGCATGAAGCAAAATAGAATCTAGCTCACGTTCCCATAGTTGTTCTGGCTCTTCAGGGCTAACAAGTGAAAACTTGTTCTGTCATGAAATCAGCAGATGTGATTCAAAGATACCTTAGGAAGTATAAAATACTAATAAGAAGGGGACATTTGTACAGACTTGTTTTCTGACCATTCATATAATACTGTCATTTATAATTGTATTAAATATGGGTCTCTTTTAGAGTATATAAAATTAGGGATGTAGAATTGATCTCAACATTGAGATGGTGGTTTTTAATTGCCATTTGGGCTGCATATGCCTGCTATCCATGCACCATAATGTTATGGAATAATGTAAAGTATTCATTATTGCAATAACTGAGTGAAGAAAGCAGCCAGCAATCTGTGAAGGGAACATACACCCCACATAAAATGTCTGACTTGGAAAAAATACCATTGACTATAAAAGGCCAGATTCTGTGGTCCACAAAGACCATTTTGTGCCATGTATGTGAGACATAGTTACCTTAGAAGGGCTGGAGATAGTAAGCGGAGAACTCTCCTTGCTTAGGGAAACTGTTGGAGGTCCCCGCCCCACCTTCTGGGGCAATCACTTCACACCCTGTCATTAAGTGGAGGGAGGGGGTCACATGAAGAGTATACTGGAGTGTGTTTAGGCTGGAAGGGATCCTCTATGCCCTGGCAGAAATTAGAGAAGACCCCTGACTTCTCTAATTTCCTTTGGGCCTGGACAGCTGAGCATCAGGGCTGCTAGCTCTCTATGGCTGCCACTCCACTATGTCCGACTGCAGCTAAAACCTAGTGGAGAATCAGAGCCTAAGAGCTCAGTGACATTGAGTGATTTAGTTTAAAGATCTCTATTCTACAGTACTTTTTCTTTCTTGCCTCAGAGACTGGGATGATGGAAACTATGTACCGAGTGTCCAATATTAGCCCTAATTGTCATTTGAATTCACCTGCTCTATGATGATACAAAAGAAAATAAGTCATTCATGTCAAAAGATGATTGCACTTGACAAGCAAACTTCATAGCTTATTAATATTTCAAAATGATTTCAGTGTTCTGTTACTGATGGAATATTTAATTGCTTGTTCGGTCAATACCAATGTGCCATTTATTATTCATTAAAGGTAAATACTGTGTAATGCCTCTGGATTGAAATGTGTTACACAGAGATTATTAAGAGCACCCAGAGTTGATTTATTATTTAGAAATCGATTAAACTTTTGCACGGACTTTAATGACTTGAATAACCCCTCACCTCTTTAAAGTCAAAGTTTTTTGTTTAAAGAATGAGTGTGAGCATACATATAAGACAAAGGAGATTTACAACCCTGTGGTCAGAAAGAAGCTCTAAGCTTAACAATTATGTTGAGGTCTCTTAGGCCTGATATTGTGTTTCTTTTCTGTTCTAACTCCTACATCCACACAAATGCTTTCTTCACTTTCTAATGTGAGAGTGTGTCAGCCGCCTGCTTTTAGCACATTCTGTGCTCTGTCATGATAACTCTGTCACATTTCATTCCAGTGCTCCTTGGAATCAGAATACCCCCACACCCAAGTTGAGTTAGTTGAAGGGCCTCATGTATAATTCATAAAGGCTATTCTCCTCTAATTCTTTTTTTGCCTTCCCTAGTAAGGCCAAAGCTTAGAAATGGAGAAATACATTTCCTTTGACTCCTGTCACTAGTCTCTCACTGTTTCTGAAAAGCAGAGAGAGAAATGATGCTTTCTTCTCTATCCCAACTGGCCAGTCAGTCTAGCAGTGAAAGGTGTGCTGAGTTCCTACTAATAAGGCTTACCATATATATCGGTAATGTCCTGAACATGCAGGTGGGTGAGGGTGTGCACACAACTCTCCTCTAACTGAGTGAATTCAGAAGTGCTCAAGAATTTGATTATACAGCTGTTTACTCACCGGAGGCTCACTTGGAGGAGAAAAGCAGTTAATGAAAATTCTACTTTAGCATACAGGGGGCAGATTATAGCTTCTTGATCCTATGTGGCATCTTAGGGGTGTGACTGTAGCATCTGTTTTATGGAGAGAATATTGACTCTGAAGCTAAGATTTCCCCTCAAAGCTAAGATTTCCCCCTTATCTTCCTTCCTGTATCTGACCTATAATACCTCAAACCTTCAAGGGAAAGTTCGGTACATCTGTTTTTATAGAGTGAACAACAAAAGCAAGGTGAAGTACTAGCAGCAAACCTCAAGGTCTTTTTCCTTTACCACTTCCCTTAAAACAAACACACACAATCCCCTTTGAGACTATTAGGGCCTGAGTGTGCTATATCTTTCTCCTAGGTTAGAAAGAAACTCCTGTTTTCATTGTGTGGAGTTTTTCTACTTATTCCTCCCTTTTGAGTATGGGAGCTTGTTGTTCCCCGCCCCCCACAGGAGGAGCTTGCAGTCCTGTTACCCTGAATCATGGATCCTAGAGGCGCACAGAAGTCAAGGGTCATTCACAGATGCCCCTTGACTTGTTCTGTCTGGATAGCATACCTTCTGTGGGAATTATACCTCCTAGGTAGCTGTGAGTGCTAGACTCAGATACTACGGTGATAGGCATAATCTAGGGAAAAAATCTAGATGGACCACAGCATCTCCATTCACCCATCCCACCTCCCAAAACACAATAGGTTTCCTGTGGTAGTACAATGTGGGGAAGGTCAGCACCTGGCTCTTCTGCTGTGACTACACCCAGAGGCCAGCCAGCACAGGGATGTGGTGATCCAGCTGGAGTGGGAGGTCTTGGAGCTGGAGAGGCACCTGGCTGCTAGCCCAGGGGATCCCTCTCTCTACAGAGAGTGACAGGAAAAGTGAGAGGAGCTCCAGGCCTTCAAAGGGCTTGGGGCACCTTTGTTCAATCCCGCATCTACCTCCTTCAGGAGATGGCTTGCAGCATCCACTTCTTCTTGGAGAAGGAAGCACCTCATCTGCCTTCTGGCTGGGGACAGCACTCCCCATCATGGATCCAGTAGAGATGTGTGGGAGGGCCAGTGCCTTCTATGCTAACCTCTTCTCCCCAGATCCAATTGACACCAGTGCCTGGGGGGTGCTCTGAGATGGACTCTGAATGGTCAGGGTGGGTGACCAGAACTGGCTGGAGTTACGTCTCACTCTGGCCGAGTCCTCCATCTGATTCTTTCTAATAAATCTCCAGGCATGGATGGACTGACCGTGGAGTTCGACCATGCATTCTGGGATGTCCTCGACCCAGACCGTGTCATTGTCTGGTCTGAGTCCTTAGGGAGTGGAGTGCTCCCCTGTCACGCAGGCAAGCCATGCTCACCTTGCTACTTAACAAGGAGGACCTCCATGACCTTCAAATTGGTGTCTCGTCTTGCTCCTCAGCATGGACTGCAAGATGGTAGCAAAGATCTCACTATGGTTGGAGTCTGCTGTCTGACATGGTCCACCTCGACCAGACTTACACTGTTCCGGGCTGTACCATCTTTGAAAATGTTTATCTGGTTCAGGTCCTCCTTGAGCATGGGTGTAGGGATGGTCTGTCATTCTCCCTCCTGTCCCTGGACAAAGAGAATGGACCACCAATATCTGCTGGGCACTCTGTGGGCATTCTGCTTTGGGTGCCAGTTTGTGGGCTTTTTCTGGCTCCAGGGAATATTTGGTCAAGCTCAACTTGGCCCTGAGCAAACCAGTCACCAGTGTATCAAGGCTGTCTGCTGTCAGGCCAGCTGTATGCTCTGGCAATTGAGCCCTTTCTCAGTCTCCTCCACAGGCAGTTGATGGGGTCAGAGCTATGTGAGCCAGAGTTACAGGTGGTCCTGTCAGCGTATGTCAATGATGTGCTCCTTTTGGTAGGACCATGGTGACCTGGCACATGTGGATGACTCATGAGAGAGAGAGAAACGGGGGCACCAGCTAATGGGGACATGTGACCTCCCCACATGACCCACCATGTGACCCCTCCAGGTGACTCCTCCCAACCCTGCCTCCAGCCTGGACCCCCGCACTCTCCCTGTCCCCTCCCCATCCCACATTAGCTGGGGGGCTCTGTCCTCCTGCTGTACCAGATACCAATTTCAGTCAAAGGGAGAGTGGCCTCATGCCGGCAGCTCCTCCTGCACGTCTGTACTGCCCCCTGCCCTTTCACGCAACTGCATCTCCAGGGGTCTGTACAGCCCCATTGGAGGATAGGACTGGGGGCAGTACCAGTACAGCTGCACCAGAGGAGTTGCCGGTGTGGGGTGCTGGGTCTTGGGAGTGGAGGTTCCATGTTCTGCTTCTTTTGCTGCTGTGGTTCCTGGGAGAGTCCTGAGGTTCACCTGGGAACCCTTGTTACATAAACCCCAGCTCAGTGTGCAGATGATGGAGTCCCCCTTGTTGTGCCTGAGGTTGGTCCTGGCAGGTGCCACCAGCACCAAAGACATCCTGGACTACAACTGGGGAGGACTGGTTGGATCCCCTGGCACTTGGTTGGTGCATAGGGCTCTCATTCCCTCCTAACCCCCGGTGCATATTCCAGGCTGTGAGGGCAGTCTTATTGCCTGCCTCTAGGATCTTCCTTAAGCAGGAGGGTGCTCTCTGCCTGCCTCTCACCGCTGGCTTGTAGCACAGTCTCAGTTGGTCTGCTGAGCCACTGGGCGTGGCGGGGAGCTACTGCCTCACCGAAAGGCCCTGGTCACACTTCTCTCTTGATGGGGAATTAGTGGAGGGAGTTGTGCCGTCACAATTGGCATGACATGGGAGCACTGGCAAGAGTCCATGGCGCGTCCTTCAGGCCAGGGAATGCTGGCAAGAGTCTGTGGCGCGTCCCTCAGGTAGAGGAGCACCAGCAAGAGTCCTTAGCACTTTATCGGGGTCCTGCCACCCTGAGTTGGGGTGGCAGGGGTAGGGGAATGCAGGCTCACCCAACTCCACTGCATTCCAGCCCAGGACCCTGACAGTGGGAGTCAGTGGGGATCCGCCCGCAACACGCTGACCAAACACAAACTCACTGTGCTTTTCCATTCCACCCTTAGGCTACTTCCTACCCAGTCTCTCGAGTGGGTCCCTCTGGTTCCTCCAACTCATCAGGGTATTCAGCCGCCGGTAGCTCCGGTAGCTCCAGCTTGCCCTCGGGTCACTGCCCGGTTCCTCCAGTTCCTCGGGGTACTTTGCAGCTGGCAGTCCTGGTTGCCTGAGTCCTTTCTCTGGGTCAGATTTCCCTCGGTCCAGGGCGTCCCCTGGTTCAGCAGCAGGGTCCACAGGGAGCAGCCAGCAGTCTGTGTCTGTCTCCCTCCCTGGAGCTGCCCTCACTGGGCTAAGGGTCCCGCCTTTTGTATTTCCTGTTCCACCCCTCCCCTTCTGGGGAGTGGAGTAAGCTTGGCCTGACTCCGCCCACTCAGGCTGAGAGAGTGGCTCCTCACCCTCTGGTTTGGAGGGAGACCACCCCGGCTCCCTACAGGGCCCCTAGTCCATGAGGCCCCCAGCCACCTCTTCTGTGTATCCCTAATGAGCTACGTGACCTGAGGCCAATTCATTTCTGAACTACACCTTGGACAGAGCTGTACACTGCTGTGCTCCACACATTTCATTTCCTCATCTTTGGGTCCCACCTGACACCAAGTGGTGGTACTTCCTACCATTCGTGGAGGATGAGGAGCCCCAGTGGGCCAGTCTGTATTCTACCTTGGTCCCCACCGGGGATATTAGTTCGCTCTGTGAAGGAGCTGCCATGAGCATAGGCATGTACTTGGCACACTTCACACCCCTCTGACACTTGTCCCGTCTGCACCATAAGGGAGACCCTAGCACACATCTATCTTAAGTGTGCCAGGCTGTAGTCCCTTTTCTGGCTCCTTCAGAACCTTACCCTTAGGTTCTGCCTGCACTTTTCCCCATACCTCCTGATTTACACAAACCCCATCTATGGCCACCCAAAGTCTTGAGACCTCTTCAACTTCCTCCTGGTGCTAGCCATCATGGCCACCCATACCAGGTGGAGGACGTTGGACAGGGAGGCATTCTGCAGCTGTGAGGCCTATTTCTGCTCCTCCCTTTGATTACACATCCTGGAGGAGTTCCTCTTTACTGTGTTCTTTGGCTTCCTGAATGCTTGTGAGGGGCAGTGTACACTGTCCAGAGTTCTCTGCTCAGTGTTCTCTTCTGCCTCCCTGGTTTTTGACTCTGTAATCCTCACACCCCTTCATGTTTTATCATTTGTCATCCACCAACTTTATTTGAACCCTGGGTTTAGTGGTTTTTCACATTAGGTTGGGGGAGGCGACTTCAGATGTGTTTTCTGTGCATATACCTGTTGGTACAGGTGTTTCACTCCATATTTGTACCACACTAGCATTATATCTTCATGAATAATCTTCACCACAGTAAGCTGGTCAAGCAACAGGTTTTTAGAGTAACCTTTCCAAAAAAAAAGTCAGGTAAGTTTGTGAATGCAAGCAAACTACCACACTCCCTAAATCCCATGCACAAGCAGGCATTTTAGACATGAAAAAAATTACTTAGCACACTATCAATCACAGCCAGAATTGCACATAACTTTGGAGCTGTCAGGTGTGATGGGGTAGCTTCATTACAGGAAGACTAGGCAAGGGGGTGGGGGAATAAGAAAGAATTTCAATGCTGAAGAAAATGTAGCCTTTGGCTGCATTCTAACAAATTGGATGATTTACAGTGGGTGGTCTGCCACTGGAGAGTACCACCTTCTAAGCAGTCATATGAGTCTGGAGATGTCCACAGAGAATTGTCACAAACTTTACCCTCAAAACATCTTGTCATTAAAAGTAAAAGGAGAAAGGAGTGTAAATTTCATCACTTTTGTGTAGCTTCACCTGATGTTGGCACTACTGAATCACAACTCTGCTTTTCTTTCGATTCAGTCTCCCATAGACGGGATTGTTGTGAAACAGATGAGCCTGCCTCGCTTAGCTAAGAGGAATTTGTAAGCAGGACTGAAGAAGATATGGAGGCTCTGAATAGGAAATGTGATTCGTGGTGGATGGAGACTGAAACTGCTGAAATAAGTGTTTATTGGAGATAACTCAGTGCTGCCCAGAGGATTCAGGGGGCCTGAGGCAAAGCAATTTTGGGGGCCGCTTCCATAAATAAAAAGTTGCAATACTATAGAATACTATTCTTGTGGGGGCCCTGTGGGGCCCGGGGTCTGGGGCAAATTGCCCCACTTGCCCCTTCCCTCTCCCCCGCCCCTGGTGGCCCTGAGATAACTTGCTAGTTTTTATAAATCTAAAATACCGGTATGTATTGGCATATTTTTAAACACATTAAAATCAACTTGATAATATATGTGCCACAGGCTTACAATTAACGTATGTAATAATTATATAAACTAAAACAATGAAATTGAGTGATTGAATTCTAATAAACATAAGTAATCATATTAAAAAGACATTGTTGGTTAATTCAGGACCAAAACTTAGCTTTGAGTAAAGTACAGTGAAGGGGTTTAATAGAATCTAACATTAACTCATTAATGACAAAATTGTTTCAGGAAGCACAGAAAACCTTTAAGCAGTTTCTGATGCGGTGGATCAGAAGTCAAGGGGTTTACTGAAAAATTACTGAATTTTGTAACTTTTAAGCTTGGCATCCAACTAGTTTTCACTGAAGAATGTGTGTTCCTTTAAAGATAGATGTGGTGTTCATGTGTGTGCACCTAGCTGGTTAAAATATGTTACCAGCTCCATTGGAAAGACCAGGAGAACAACGAAACTTGACAAGCTGCATAGTTTTAATTATTATTTTTTGTTTTTGTGTTTCTTGTTAAATGTGTAGCCTAACATATTATGATTCATCAATGTGTGTTTAAAAGTTCAGAAGGTGTGATACAGTCTACATAATGTACTTGTACTTTCAGAAAGCCTTTGACAATGTCTCACAACAAAGGCTTTTAAGCAAAGTAAGCCGTCATGGTGGGATAAGAAGGAAGTTTCTCTTGTGTATTAGTAACTGATAGGAAACAAAGGGGGAAATAAATGGTGAGTTTTCACAATGAAAAGTGATAAATATCCCCCAGTGATCTGTACTGGGACCTGTGTTCAATATATTCATAAATGATATGGAGAAAGAGCTAAACACTGAGGTGGCAAAGTTTGTCTACAATAGAAAATTACTCAGAATAACTAAGTCCAAAGCTGGCAGCAAATAGTTACAAAGGGCTCTCACTAAACTCATGACTGGGTAACAGCATGGCAGATGAAATTCAATGCTGATAAGTGCACAAAGTAATGCCCATGGGAAAACATCATCCCAACTATACATACAAAATGATAGGTTCTAAATTAGCTGTTATCACTCAAGACCGAGATCTTGTAGTCATCGTAGGTAGTTCTCTGAAAACATCTGCTCAGTGTGCAGCACCAGTTAAGGAAGCTAAAGAACGTTAGGAACCTTTAGGAAAAACGATAATCCAGAAAATATCATAATGTTGCAATATAAATACATTGTATACCCTTGCCTTGAATACTGTGTGCAGTTGTGGTTGCCCCCATCTCAAAAAAGATATTCAAATTGAAAAATAGTATAGAAAAGGACAACAAAAATGATTAGGGTATGGAACAGCTTCCATATGAAGAGAGATGAAAAAGACTAGGACTGGGCTTGATAGACCATAGGTCTGACCCAGTATGGCCATTGTTATGTTCTGCAAACACTGACAATCAAGCACAGTCATTACTTCTCTCAGTAGTCCCATTGTTTTCAGTGGTTGTCAGGGTTTGCAGGATTGTGCCTTTTCATATTTTTTCAAACTATATAATGCTAATACTGCACTAATATGTCTGATTTATTTCTTTAAAAATTGTATTTCATAGCTCTGTGGTGAGTGTAATGTAACAGATTTTCAATGTGGGAAAAATACTGAAAATATTTTAGCTTACTTAACATATTGTCACGACCAAATGTGTGGCCAAAGGAGCACCATGTAAAACAATGTAAATATTTGTTTTCTTCATGATTTTTTTTTAAATATAGCTTGCTAAAAGCTACATTATGGGAATGCACATGAGGTCTGGATTTTTGTTCAGCTTTTGTCTTAGTCAGAACACATTGTCCATTACATTACTTGTGTGGGATTTTCAGTTTGGAGACTCTACATTTTTCTTACCTATAACTACAGTGATGCCTGTGCAGTTTTGAATTCTGGCTTTGACAGTTATAAATTCCATGAGGAAGAAACAGGAGGCTGCCAGCATTTAAAGCCCAAGCAGAGAGAGAAATCAATGAGAAGAGTAGGTTTTTTTTAACCTGACTCTCTGCTGGAAATGAAGCTGCCATTAACTTAGACTGTACAATGGAGGGAAGTGTGGATTGAATGGAACAGAGACTGCTGTTGGCTTAAACTACTAGAAGAGCTTCTTTAGCTCAAAGGCTGAGCATATAATGTACTGAGTGGTGGAAAAATAATTGATTTGTGTGCTCAGTTGGTTTCAATCCATACTGGAATGTTTATATTTAAATGTATAATAGAACTTTATCAGCATGTAGCTCTAATGCAGCAATAATGGTTGAATAGCATCAAGGCCTACAAATAGATACTGCAGGGAGCCATCCTATTTTGGCCTGCGAGTGGACAAAATGGCCTATATTACTTGGTCTTTTCCATCTTTAACTGCTAAGAATCTATGAAATGCCATCAGATGGTGGTATATGCAGAGTTTTACAACACTGCTTACAGAAGTGAAAGTAAGTCAGTATGGCGTACCGGCAAGAGCTGCTACACTGTGCCAGACTGGACCAGATTCCCCAGCAGTGATTTAAAGGGCCCAGGGCTCCAGCCGCTGCGGGGAGCCCCGGGCCCTTTAAATCACCGCTGGAGTTCCGGCAGCCTGGCTCGGGTGCGGATTTAAAGGGCCCGGAGCTATGGCTGCTCTGGGGAGCCACGGGCCCTTTAAAGCGCCACCGGAGCTCCAGCAGCGGGGCTCAGGTGGTGCTTTAAAGGGCCCAAGGCTCCCCGCAGTGGCCGGAGACTCTGACCCTTTAAATCACTGCCGGAGCCCTGCTGCCAGAGCCCCGGGCAGGGATTTAAAGGGCCCAGTGCTCCTGCCACTGCGGGGAGCCCCTTGGCCCTTTAAATCAGTGCCAGAGCTCTGGAAGCCAGGCTCGAGCAGTGCTTTAAAGGGCCTAGGGCTCCCCGCTGTGAATGGAGCCCCAGGTCCTTTAAATCCCCACCGGAGCCCAGCTGCCAGAGCCCCAGAGTCGGCAGGGCTCCAGCGGTGCTTTAAAGGGCCCGGGGTTCCCCTCAGAGGCAGAGCCCTGGGCCCTTTAATTTGCCCCTGAGCCCCAGGGCTCCCAGATGCCTCTGCAGCTGGGAGCTCTGGGGTGATTTAAAGGTCCTGGGGCCCCCAGCCACAGCCAGAGCCCCAGGGCCTTTAAATATTGAAAGGCCCCACCTCTTCTGGTTGAGGTCACACCCCTTCTGGTTGAGGCCACACCCCCACTCAGGACTCCAGTGTACCGGTAAGTCCTTTAAGTTACTTTCACCCCTGACTGCTTAAGGCCACCTTCTTGTTTAGTATGAGCTGCAAATTGCAGCATGCAATGCTGCAGCTTGATCTTTGCAATATGAAGTTGCAGAATAGAAAAAAAACCCTCAAATTTTTGAAGGCGATGAAAACAAGATAGAGAGTCCATGGACCTTTATAACTTGCTGTTTATAAGATTCAGATAATCTTTTTTTCTTCTTTTCTGAATTTATGACTGACCACAAAAATGGTATCTGAAAGCTCTGGCCAAAGTGCTGAAACTTTAACCATCCCTGGGGAAGAATCAGCTTGTAGAAGCTGGGAGTCTCAACCATGACGGAGTGAACAGTTTAACTGGGAAAGGGATCATCACAAATTTAAACAGACATGCTGGCATGTGAATTGAATTTTCATTTTAACATCTACAGTCCTCCGTGGACTGTGCCACATATATCTTGAGAGATCATCATGCAGGTTGAGTATGTGCTGACTGAGTTTTGTCTTCCTTGTTCTGCCACTGACTTGCTGTGACATTGAGCATGATATTTAGGTTTACATTATCAAAAGTGTCTAATTCATAGATTCCAAGGCCTGATGGGACAATGGCAAGGGCGGCTCTATAAATTACAGCGCCCCAAGCAGGGCGGCGCGCTTCGCCGCCCTTCCCCGGTCCCGCGGCTGGGGCAGAAGTGTCTGCGGCGGGTGCGCTGGTTCGCGGCTCCGGTGGAGCATCCGCAGGCATGACTGCGGAAGGTCCGCCAGAGCCAAATGCTGCCCTGCCCCGACAATGCCGCCCCGCGCTGGGGTCTGGAGCCAGCCCTGGACCATGGCAACCATAGGGTCTGACTTCCTGCATAACACAGACCACAGAATGTCTCCAAAATAATTCTTGTTTGAACTAGAACATATATTTAAACAAACAAACAAAAAAAACAATTGTGGATGCCTCAGGCTCTGGGTGCTCAATCTGTGTGCAGGATAAAGTGTTGTCTTCCTTGCCTTTAACTTACATCTGGAACAGTGAACCCTGGCCATTGGGAGCTGGCGGGGGGCATGTAGAGATCTCAGGTTGGGACGTCACAGTAAGTGGATTGTTGCTGGCTGGCCCTTTAAGGGGAGTTGGGCTCACCCTTGCCTGTGATTCACAGGTCATAGAGCTATGGTCCAACCACTTCTAAGCATTGGCAAGGGTGGCTAGGGCTAGAGGGGGCTCAGTCCCCCCCCCCCCCATCTGAACTCTCCACCACTCAGCAGGCAAAGCCTCGTTGGCACCAGGGTCAGCTTGAGGTTGAGCCACCTGGCTGCCCAGCAGCAGGACAAGCAGGGAAAGCCTGGTAGTAGGTGGCAATTGTGAGGCAGGTCCACCGGGCTCCAACACAGTGGTTCAGGCAGACTCCATGCTGAGTGACAACAGTGCCCAGCAAGCCAACCCTGTCTCTGGTGCTGCATTAGGTCATCCCTCCATGGTGCCTGTGAGCACAGCTGGGGCTGCTGCCAGGGAGGGAGGGAATAAGCAAGGGAAGAGAGGGGGAAGGGGTACAGAGGAGGGAGCCAACCATTGGCATAGCCACACAGTGGCCTCTTCACCCAGCCCTCCCACTCCCCCAATAACTGACTTGTCAATTCCCAGGGTGCCCAGGACTGTGAGTCATCTTGTCACCCCCTTACCTCAAGTGAGAGATTAGTTTGTGCTTACCTGACTATCTTTTGACCTCTCCAGTCTGTTAGCCTAGGGGAGAGTACTTGGATGGCTATGCCAGCCTTTAATTTGCCTTGCAGGATAACAATAGGTGTAACCCAGTCCCTGAGCCCCTTTGAAGCATTCCCTTTTAGTGTCCAGCCCTTATCCCCTGAGCACTCACCAGGTCTGCTGTTCCCAAGGGAACAGAGTAGAAATCATCTTGAATGATTCAGCTCAGGATTAGCTACTAGTATAATACCACAGAACTGAGCTATAGTCATAGTGAAAACAATCATACGTTTATTATCAAAGATAAAGATTTAAGACATAGTATCGGTGTTAGTCTGTATCCACAAAAACAACGAGGAATCTGGTGACTAACAGATTTATTTGGGCATAAGGTTTCATGGGTAAAAAACCCACTTCTTCAGATGCATGGAGTGAAAATTACAGATACAGGCAAGACTTAGTGAGTAAGAATGATTGATTACATATAAAACAAAATCATAACATGATTCCTAAAAACTAAACTTGACGGTCTAACCTCCACTCTAAATAAGTTTCTCACCTCAAATATCTTCCGCACCATTTTCAAGCAAGCCTGGTTGTAATCCTGTGTGTGTGTGTGTGTGTGTGTGTGTGTGTATATATCTATATCTATATCTATATCTATATCTATATCTATATGTTGTGTGTGTGAATGTAATTGTACTGCCCGATTACTTCCTTGCCTTTTACTTACATCTGAAACGGCGAACCCCGGCCACTGGGAGCTGTGGGGGGCCATGACTGTGGATTGTCAATGTCCGCAAAATGTCTCCCAGCCCGCAATCAGATTACCCTGATGGGCTGCAGGTTGCCCACCACTGTCCAAATGCCTTGAGAGTGCACCTCTCTCCTTAGTCACTAGCAATTAGGTTCTTCTAAAGTACTCACTAATTTTTGCTAAACTTGAATGTCTGAGGTTGGGGGTTGGTAGAAGAGCACTGTCAATGGAGATTCCTCCCAGCAGATCCAGTGTGTCTTAATCTCCATAGTGCTGTGCAAAGCCCCTCTATCCAAGCAGGCTTTTGACTCTCCCACAGTAGCAGTGGTGGGATTTTTGTTTATAGTATTGCTAAAGTAGTGGGTTGGAATTTAACCTTGTTTCTATGTTGTTATAGCAGGGAGTAGCTGTAAATTTAAGGGCTTTTCTTTTGCAGTCTGCTGTTAACAGTGTGATGTTAAATGATGTTTAATTTGTAATATAAATTCACTCAGAGTCTGAAGCAGTGGGAGTATTTGTTTGTTTTTTTGTTTATTTGGTAACTCAAACCCCCACATTTTTTGCAAAGAATAATCAGAACGGAGAACAGTCTCTTTGTACAATTTTAACCTGCACCAACAAAGGTTTTTTTTTTAACAGAGATCATACCACAGTACTGTAATTGATCTAATTTTGGATCAGCAAAATACTTCTGCTATTGCTAGATATTTATTCTATTGACCTATATTTAGCTTCATATATATATATATATATATATATATGGCCTAATTCTATACTCCCACCAGTTTTACACTGGTGTTACCAACTTCCTTGGTGCTGCTTTTAACTCTTTCTCCATCGGTGGGGCAGCAGCCCCACCACAGGCTCTGTAAGGTGAGCCAGGCTCAGTCTTTCTTGTAAATGGGCATCTATACCCCTCCCCCTGAATGTGATATGGAGACAATTATAATGATGCACCACAGCTGTTGGGGATGGAATCTGAGAGGGCTACATAAACAAAGTGCAGAACTACCCAGAAGAAAGGACGTAGGAAATTCTTTTTTTTCTGGGAAGTGCCTGTGGAAGGCAAACTGAAGAAGTTCACAGGGACAGTATTAATCTCTTGGGTGGGCCCTGGAAAGGACGCAAGGCACAGAGACTGTCCTAAGAGGTTAGTGTTCCAACAAAGAAAGAAGGAGATGTGAGGACCTAGGGAGAAGCCTGAGAAGCTGAGGAGACGCTGAGTTAAGCAGAGAAGTAGCATGAGGTGTTCAGTGGCAAGAACTGGGCCAGGGAAGCAGCTGAGTGTTTGAAGAAGCCCTAGATGCTCAACACAAGGTCCCTGTGCCAGAACCCAGAGCAGAGGGTGGACCTGGGTTCCCCTACAATCCCTGAGGAAAAGGGGTACAAGCCTGACTGAGGCTAAAGGATGGGCTGGAGAATAACCCAAGAGAGGGCAGAAGGCTCTTTTTTGCATTGGGATGGTTTGGGATGTACTTCTGCCACCTCAGAAGGTGTCCAGACTAGACTGGATTTAGTCTGAGGGCTGCGTCACAACAGAATCAGACCATCACAAGGCCAGAAAGGTGACCAAGAGGGGGTGCTAGTGACAAAGATCCCTATTGCTCCCTGACCTGATGCCATGAGACACTACAGTGGTGAGTGCAGCTGCTTACACACCACCCAGGATGTTTGGTATTGCTATTAATCACACCTACTGAAGACAGTACTGTTACTGTGTATTTAAGATGCTGAAATGGTTCCCATTCAAATTAATGGTTTTTACTATTGCTATTAACTTCAATGAGAGTATGAGTCAATGAGATTTCAAAGGGTAAGGTCTGACAAATATTCAGTTATCTGGAACAGCAAATAAATATGGCAGGGTTTGGGGTTTTTTTAAATGCCAGAAGTCAGGCTTTCTGGTTACTGGAGGAAACCCGTATCAGACAGAGCAACCAAACCATATAATCAGAGCCGGATTCCTGTCTGTTTAACACAGGGCTTTATTCGCCACTGTCTGGCACCTTGTGTAGTCATTTACACCTGTGTAGACTGAGAGCAAAACACTGCCTTTCTAATTTGGTCGCATTTTAAATCCGCTGTGCCCAGATGTAAATGACTATAGAAAAGGGAAGACAGCAGAGAATCTGGCCCAAATGCCTTACCATGCTCACTCTGAGAGTGAGAGATGGTGGACATTTTTGTAAACAGCCAGATATACATTTGGGTTTTCCTAAACAAATTCCCCAGAATTATAGGAAGAGTTTATGTGATTCTAATGAAGGGCAGAATAGGGTGGTTGTCAGTCTCCCGCTTTGCTGACTATTAACTCTAATTATAGTTTGGTAGAGATGTTTCATCCTCTCAAAACACAAAATGTCTCCAAGGTTCAATCCAGAAACAGCTTAGAGCTGCTGGGTGAAACTACTACTATTTGGTTTGCTCTGTTATGAACTTGATTCAATCAGAAACAGGATAACTATCATGCTGGAATTCACTGCCTGTGACAATTACAGGAGCTCAGTCTGTCTCCAGTTATGATTATAATAGTTCATAAGTAATTGTAAGGGCTGATCATTCAGCTGTGGCTAATTATATAGCATCCTGAGATGCTATCATGAAGGATGTTTGGCACATGAACACAAGTTGTTGCCAATGTCAGGCAACCACTCAAATAGTTCCACTATATCTACTGCTTCTGAAAGGCTAAAATGATGAACTAAATGAATGTGAGGTATTAAGGGGAAGAAAGAGAACCTCAAAGGGAACTACTACTTCTTGGTTGTCTACTACATTCTGTCTTTCACCATCTGTCTTCTAGATTGTAAACTGAGGCAGAGGTTGTATTGGTATCTGGTCCTGTACTGCTATGAGTTCACCGTCACTTAATAAGCAAATAATAATAGTCATAGAGTTTATAGCCAGAAGGGCCCATTAGATCATTTTGTCTGACTGAATGTATATTACAGGCAACTCAATTTCACTTGGCTACCACTGTATTGAACCCAATAACTTGTGTTTGGCTAAAGTGTATCTTTCAGAAAGGCATCCAATCTTGATCTGAAGCCATAAAGAGATGGAGAATGCACATTTCCTTTGGTAGTTTAGTTCAGTGGTTAATCATCACAGTTAGACATAATCTTTTTAAACTTCTATTTTGAGTTTGTCTGGTTTCAGTTTCCAGCCATTGGCTCTTGATTAAAGAGCTCTTTAGTACCTAGTATTTCCCCCCAGGACAATACTTGTACACTGTAATCAAGTCACTTCTCAGTAGTCTTTTTTGATAAATTAAACAGATTGAGCTTTAAGTCACTCACTGCAAGGCATTTTCTCTAGCCCTTGTGGATCTTTTCTGCAGCCTCTTCAATTTTTCAATATTTTTAAAAAAATGTGAACACCAGAACTGTGTGCAGTATTTTAGGATTTGTCTCTCCAATGTCATATACAGAGGTATTATCACCTCCCTAGTCCTACTTGGTACTCCCTTGTTTATGCATCCAATGTTCACAGCCTTGCACTGGGAGCTCATGTTAAATTGCTTGTCCTCTAGGACACTGTCCCCCATTATGTAGGTATTCCTACTTCCCTTGTTCTTAGATGTATACCTTTCTGCATTTGACTGCATTACAATGCATTTTGTTTGAATGGATACAGCTTATCAAGTGACGTACATAGCTCTGTGTGTTTGGGTTGTCGTCTTCATCATTATTTACCATGCCACCAACCTATGTCATCTGCACATTTTATGAGCAGTGGGTTTATATTTACTTCAAGATCATCTGATGAAAATGTTGAATAGCATTGGGGTTAGTATCAATCCTTGGAGAAAGTGCCCTAGAGGCACCCCAATTTGATGATGATTCCTCATTGGGTCAGTTCTTAATCAATTTAACTTGTGCTTTATAAATATTGCATAGTGCTAACTTTTTAATCAGGAATTTGTGAGGTACTAAGTCAAAAGCATTACAAAAGTATAGGTATTACATTATCATGGATCTTGTGTGGCATACTCATTGGGCTCTCTGTCCTTTAATATTGAGTTTCCTCATAATGTGACAGAACCACCTCCCCACTCCACTTTGTGAAGCACAGTCCATCCCTCGTAAGTCATGCAGCTCTTGTAATGTTATTGCTATGAGGCAGATGCTGGAGATATTGAGGATAGTCCTGGGATTCCTTGCATAGGACAACATATTTCTTTTCACCTCTGCTAGCTGTGAGTTCTTCTTTCCAGCGCTGCTGATGTACGCTCTCCTCCTTCACAAGTGTCTATCTACGAGAAATGAAGAACATTGTTCAGTATTTAGAGATGCACTATAGAATCATAATATGTGACTTAAGTGACCAATTACATGGCTCAAATTGATAATATTCATGACTCACAGTGATCTGCTTGTATACAAGATGAAGACCAAGAGTTATTTTTCAGAAATTCTGCCTAATAATTTTGAGTAATAAATAATAATCATCTGCTTGGGGGTAATTTGCAAAGAGGAAAAAACATGAAACTTGTCAAATTATCCATTTGCTCAGCTCAACATATTGTCTTGAAGACAAGCTGGTGATGTTCAATAGGTCATAATTAATCTTGCAGCTGAACTGTATAAAAGCCACTTATAAGTTTCCACCAAGTAACCTCTTTGGCACAGAGTACATTATTCAGTTTCAGTGAATAAGAGAAGAAAGAGGAATTCGAGCACATGAAATTGGCATTTCATAAGACTCACCCGCTGCTCTCCCGTTCATCATTATAATTGAAACCAAGTTTGAACAAATCCCGCTTCATCAAGGAACAAAGCCTTTAAAGCTCATTTTCTACAGTGTACAACTGGATTTTTAAATAAGTTAAAATGTTTGTGTGTACCATAACCAAGAAATCCAAACACCTCTCAGCAAAGGAAAACAAAGACAAGAGAAAAGAAAAGGGGACTAAGGCTTTGCCTACACTAGCACTTTTGTTGGCAAAACTTGTCAGTCAGAGGTGTGAAAAAACACACCCCGATTGGTGTTTTTAACAGTGAAATTTATGTCAGTGTGGACAGCGAGAGCATCTCCCACAGACCTAGCTACTGCCACTTGTTGGGGGTGGTTTAATTATGCCAACAGGAAAACTCTCACACCAGCATAAAGCGGCTACACAGGAGACCTTACAGCGGCACAGCTGCAGCAGTACAGATGCACTGCTTTAAGGTCCGTAGTGTAGACATAGCCTGAGTCACAGATCCTGAGTACACTTCCACAGGGCCAGCGCAACCCATTAGGTGAACTAGGCGGTCGCCTAGGGCGCTAACATTTGGGGGGCGGCGACCACAGTGACCGGACTTTCCGCCGCCTCTGTTGGAGACAGCATTTCGGGAGCGGGACCTTCCGCCTCCTAGGGCAACAAAAAAGCTGGCGGCGCTCCTGCACTTCCATAAACACTGGAGGTAAAGAAAAAAAACCTAAAATATGTGTTTATATATGCATTGTGGGCCAGTCTCCACCCCAGATCTGGCTCATATGTGCCTTCTGAGAGGTTGGAATCTGCCTGCAGCTGTCAAGTTGAGAATTCTCTTAGCAGACATGAATTTTAAACTGACATAAAGCTAATGGAGCTGGATCCTGCACCAGCTGCCACCTATTCTCTCTGGTGTAAGGAGCATGTTGGGAATGAAGAGGCAGGGAGATTATGGGGCAGAGATTACAGTCTCTCAGGAGCCATAGCTAACTGTTCTAAATCAGAACAGCCCCTAGATTGTTGTACCTCATGCGAGGGCTGGGGAAACTTGAGAGTAAAAGAGCCATAGACAGCTCCCTGATAGGCTTCTCTCTCTCTTGCTCTCCCCTTTATTTAATTTATAGATTTAAGGCCTAACCACACAAATGGTGAATGATGAACAGGCAAAGAAAATAACTTGCTAACAACTCAAAAGGGAGAAAAGATTGCATAAAGAGTGCATGGAATTACAAATGGGGAGTAGGGAGGAGTGGAGAGGAATTAAAAATCAAGGTGCATTGATCAATAACTTGTAAACAGAAAAAAAGGGCAAAATTCACTGAATAAATTTGCAGTGAATTCTTCAGTTCCTTCTAATCCTGAGTCCTGTTCCAGACTTTGCCGGTGAAATGCAAGTTGTATTCTCTTGAGGCTAACTGACTTGCCAGAGGTTACTTAGTGAGTCAGTGGCAGAGCCAGGGATAGTCAGAATGAATACTGACCCAGCCTCCAGTTCTAATCAACATGTTCTAGTCATAGGCTCCTAACACACCTTCCAAGGAACCATTTTTATGTATTTTTGGAAATGTCTTATAACCCTGGGCTTCTTTCTCACCAGAACCTGGCCTGATATTTAAACAGAGGATTCTGGACATCTCTCATCTAATTCCAGTTATGTCACTTACTCACATATCCATGACAAAGTCCTTTAAATGCTCTTTTGCATATTTTACATCATTTGGCACCCAATGAGATGTTGGCAACTATATAGGATAATAAGGAATTGGAGATGGGGAAGGAAATGGACACAACAAACTTGGTCAGGAGCCACACATGGTAATTTGGGTTAGAAAAGGAAATGGTGTTTCATTTCAGTCTCAAGTATCAGAATTTAAATGAAAAATCTTCCCATTTATTTTCTCAGCTGTGCTTCACTTTATAAACGATAGCTTTTGAGGGCATATTTTAGGTATAAGATTGTGAACTTCTCTAATAATATTTTGTAAAGTGCTGGACAGAGTAGTATTTATCAGACTGTAATGGTGTTACCTTCTCCTCTCTCTGTGTTGGCCTAAAAAAAAATGGCTGTGGGGACCTAAAAGCTCTCTTGCTATTGAAAGCTAATGGGAATTTCTTTAGGTTTAGTCAGTGGCCTTTGTATGAGAGGTTATGACCTGAGTTCTACACCTATTGTGTATAGGATTGCTAAAGGCCATTGTGGTTGGCTATATATTTGGGCAGCTGTTCCCTCTTTTTTCAGGATATATAAACTGACCTGACATTCTTTAACAGAACATGCTGTTGTCTTCACTTTCATTGAGGGTCCAAGCATGCGCATGTTTGCCTGCGTGCGCTCTCCCCCTATAAAAATAAATAAAATAATTTGTAACACACTGTACTTTCTTTCCCCCTTGCAAATTAGTACCATTTGTAATAACTTGACATCACCCCTCACGTTGCTGAAGAAAACAGTTTTCTAAAGGTGCTTATAAACCCATCAGTATGTGCAGTGGTGAAGATGACAGTTTAATTTAAATACCACATCTGACAGGCTGGGATCTAAAAGGACACATTCCCTGGTTGAACACATGTGTTTTGATACTGTCAGCTTGCCTTCACCATCTCTCCAAGGAGACTTGCTTCTGTGTCTTGTGTTTTCCTAGCCACTGCTCCGAGAAAGAGCTGGGAGACAATCAATGGTAACTAATGCAGTGTTAGCTGTGATGCGGAGCTGTAAGTTATACATGATTGAGCCACATTCTAACAGACAGCTTCATTATGAGGAGGCCATTCCTCATCTAAGTCAAAATCAAGCTTCCCTTTCACAGATTGTGGAAAGATAAAACATTGCTTTAGCTCCCGGTTACAAAATCACATCCTCACTTGGTGCCCCTGGCTAAAGATCCGGCAAGACTCAAAATGGGGGTGACATTAGGTTTGTAGTCTGCTTTGTAGAAATACCTTTCCCACTTTGGTAGTGTATGTTATGGCCCCGCCTGAGCAATAAGCCACCAATTGCAGTGATGGCACACAACAGGGAACTTGGTAATTGATTTTAAGAATTCTCTCATTCCAAAAAGCTGCAGGGGATGCTGACAAAAAGTTGAGGAACTGACTTGCTAAGGGTCTTGTCTTGATGGTAGGAACAAGAGACCTCAGTTTAGTTCCTCAGCTCTGTTTAAGTCAGTAGAACTACATAAATTTATGCCAGTTGTGGGTCTGGCCTGGCATATCTGAAGCAAAGCTGGAGACACAACTTACGGGTTTGTTTTTTTGTGTGTGGATTTTATACTAAAAAAAAAGTGTAGTCTGAAGGCCATAAGAAAGCAAAATAAGAGCTAGATAGCAGGATCCCTCTTCTTCCCCATTTGAGCCCATGCACAGGGCCCAGACATAAACCTAGTCCTTGAACTCAAGGAGCACAAGGACTGAATGTGTGCCTCAGAAGGGAGATGTGGAGGGATAGAACTAGTCCTTAAGAGGGGCAGGGTGTGATGCATCTGTAGAAGTCTATCACAGAGTTCTTGCTGACCTACAAGTCCCCTGGAGAATTGTGTGCCTGGGAACCAAAATGATTAAAAGGGGCTGGAGGATTTAAGGACTGGAAATAAATAATTTTATGTGCATGAGTCCCGAAACTCAAGTCTCGTTGAAACTAGTGGGGCCTCTGCTACTAAGTTTAATTAGGGGCCTTTGAAAATCCCATCCTAGATTCATTCATTGATTTATTGTATTTTCATAGTAAAGAAAACAAAACTACAGGAGTGGATGAGACTTGGGTACTGATCAGTGTCAGAAAGAGCTTGGCTGTAAGCTTATGCTGCCTTTTGAAAAGGATTGATTTCTGAGAAGAGAGATATCTATATACTAGCTTGGCTGAATAATTATTATGAGCATACAGGACAAATACCTACAAAGGTTTGAAGAATTTGACCACCAAGGAGGGAGATGAATTATTTAGGGTATAATTAGGACTAATAGGAAGAAATTGTGCCTATGAAAATGTAGTGGGAATAGCAAGGAACAGTTCCTATAGGGAACAGGCCTAATCCTGTTCCCATTTACTTCAACTGGAGCAGAATCTGGCCTGAAATTTATTACTGTGAATAATCCCCTAAAGGAATTGTGTGCTTGGACTGTACCTGATCTGTGGCTAAACAATAATATTTACCCTCCCAGAGCTGTTAATTTGGGTCCTTTCACCTTTGACTTTGAGAAAGCCAGCATTTTGCCCCAAGAGTCTGACTGAAACATTCAGTGATTTATTTTTCAATTCAAAGTGACTTTTCACTTCAAATTTTACTACCCTTTTAGAAATGTGTGGTGGTTGCGGGGGAACATAAACAAAATGTTTTCTTGATCCTAGAACTAAAGTGGTGTGTATGTGTATATGTATGTGCGTGTATTTTTTTTCCCACTAAAACAAATTTTTTTGTTTGTGTTGGGGAGGGGGGAGAGGCAACAAAAACCACACATTTATTTCAGTTCAACCACCAAACCAAAACCTCAGTTATTTCCACAGCTCTTGTCATAATTCTTATCCCTTGATCAAAGAACAAGAAAATGCTCTCTCCTGATTATTGTGGGCCCATTGATACCTGAAGTTTGTGAATCTGTGGGATGGAGTTATAACAGGGGTGAATTAATTCCAACATGTTTAAGTCTAAGGCAATGTCTACACCATGGACCTTACAACGGCACAGCTGTACCACTGCAGCTTTGCCATTATAAGGTCTCCCATGTAGCCGCTCTCCCACCAGCATAATTAAACTACCCCTAACAAGCAGCGGTAGCTATTTTGGTGAGAGATGCTCTCCCACTGACATAGTGCTGTCCACACTGGTGCTTTTGTCACTCAACGTTTTGTTGGTCAGGCGGGTGTCCATCTTATTGCTACTCTGGTGATGGAATCAGTTTCCATCCAAAGCACATGGCCGATCCATCTCCAACACCGCCTGGCAATGATGGTGCTCAGATCCTCTTGGCTGCACTGTGTCAGTAGATATTGGTTTGAGATTGTTCTGGACCAAAATATACGGAGGATTTTTCTGAGTCAGGCTGTATGGAATGAGCACTGCTTGGAAATGTCATACTTTCTCATTCCCCAGCATTCTGCACTAATAAGTAGTGTTGAAAGTACACATCTCTGATAAATCTTGAGTTTGGTTTCGGTGTTGTGTTTTGATGTCCAAAGCTCCTGAAGGTGTTCCTGGCTTTATAGATTTTGTTCCGGATGTCCTGGCTTGTTCCACCATCCTGGCTGATGGTGCTGCCCATGTATGTGAATGTTCTACATTGGTGGGAACGTAATCCTCTATCCATACTGGTGATGGTGAGGAGATATTAAAGGTCATGATATGTATCTTATTGTGGTTGATTTTCAGTCCAATTTGCTGGCTGAATGCGTTGAGTCGAGTTTTTTCTTGTATATGGTGTGGGTATGTGATAGGAGAGTGAAATCATCTGCGATGTCCAGGTCTTCAAGAGATGAGAATGGTGTCCATTTAATGCATTTTGGCATGTCTTCTGTTGTACGCTGCATTACCCAGTTGATAGCAATATTGAAGAGGATTACAGAAATGACACACTCCTAACGTACTCCTGTTTTGACTTCAAAACTGAGCTCATTGTGATCAATACTGCATTTAAAATTGAAATAGCTTTTGATGTTGATTATATGGAGAGGTATTCCATATGCCCGCAGAATGGTCCTATAAGTGCTATCAAAACTCTTCTCAAATTCTATGAAGTTTATGTAGAGTTGCCATTGCCATTCTATGAATTGTTCTATTATGTTTTATAGAGTGAAGATCTGGTCTGTGCATCCATGCCCTTTCTGAAAACTGGCTTGCTCTTTTCTGGGAATGCTATCAACTCTCTCTGATATACACTGGACTATGATCTTGCATAATGCTTCGCTTGGCACAGGTAAAAGTGTGATACCATGCCAGTTATTACAATCACTGAGAGTTCCTTTCTTTGGTATCTTCACTATAACCTCATTGGCCCACTCATCTGTCACTTTTTCCCTTTCCCAGACTGATGTAAATAGAGGGGCCAGGATAGATGTTGCTAACTCAGGATTTACCTTGAACAATTCTGCATTCAAGATGTCCTTGCCAGGAGCTTTCCCATTTTTAAGGATTTGATGGCTTGAACAATCTCTTCCTTAGTTGGGGTGTCTGTGTTGATATCAAGATCTTCTTCTGCCTCCTGGATGTTTGCTTCCTCTTTAGGTGGCTCCCCGTTCAGCAATTCTTTGAAATGCTCTGTCCAGCACATTTCTTGTTCTTTTTCTGTTGTTAGTAGGTGATCTTGTTTGTCCCTGATTTCTTTGGGGCGGAGCGGGAGGAAACAAAACAGACACCCTGGTACTCCAGGTTAGGCATAGAGCTAACAACCTTGTCCCATAAAAAAAAATATGTTAAGGAAACAGCAATGGAGAAATCGACCATTACTGTGTGTGATGACCTTCAGAAGTCAGTGACCCATATCAATAGTACATCTGGCATATATTCAGAACTGTAGATGGTGGTGTTTGCATGTGAAAAAAAGACAGTCAGCTTCTAAGGATATTAGTGCCTGACTAACAACAAAATTCCTTTCCAGTTTTCAAGCTCTGATTCATAATCAAAGTAATGTTCCTTGTGTATATATTAGACCAAAATGAGCTCTCATTTCCTATGATGGTTAGCTGCCTGAAAACAAGCCTGGTTAGATTAATGTAAAAAAAATCCTCTACATATAACATAATAGGCATAATTTAATTATGAACACTGTGCCCTTTATGCTGCAAGTGGAAAAACAGCTATTAAAATAGACACAGTGACAGAACTATCCTAGATGCTTTGAATGCCAAACCTCAAGCACAAGAATAGATGAGTTGGAGAGTGGGTAGGCCCGAGTCAGGTAGCAAGAAGAGAGGGGTGATGGTAAAATAGTAGTCTAACGTATGCAAACTCCAAGGTGGGAAAGGGAGTACCTTTGATTGTCCAAGGCATAATTAGGAGCAATAAGAAAATGAAAACTGAGGCTGAATGTTACAGATTACTTCCTAATTTTGAATCTAATAATAAACTATGGAATGGTCTTGTAAGGGAAGTCTTGTTCTAGTTGGGTGGGACAAGATGGGTAAGATGATCTAGGTCTTTCCCATTTCTCTCACCTATAATATGATGCCATGGCAAACCAAACTATCCTGATGTAAAATTGAATCTAAGAGGAGAAGGCAATGGAAAAACAAGTGGGATTACTGGAATATCACACTCTGAAGTCAATGGAGTTGAACTAGTGTAACTGGGTAGAGACTTTGGCCCTAAACATGTAATACAGAGGCTGTTAGTTCCACTTAATGAAAGAAGAAATGAAGTGAGGAAAAATAAATCCTTGGGATATATGTGTGCAGTAATGCTGGGTGAATTAATTTGCAGGGGGTCACACAAACACTTTGTTAGGAGGGATGGGACTCTTCTTCTTGATGAAGTCCAGCTAGCATTTGTCAGACCCAATGGACCAAAGTTACTACATGGAGGGATGCAAAATGATCATAACACTCTTCAGACCATGATAGAGCAAAAGCCTTTTCAGAGAAACTTATGCTACAAGGCTTTGATTATCTTCTTACTGTGTTTGCCTGAGGACTGGAGGGCTGCTCAGGGTGTGATACTGTTATCCAAGCTGACTTCTTGTTTCCATTGGCCATGCTATCGCTATCATGGCTGAACTTATTGGCTCCACCATAATCCTACAAAGGTTTTTGATTGAACTTTGTAACATCTGTCCACTCTCTCCTGCACCATCCTGGTTACTGGGATATACACGAAGTAAAGGTTTCAAAGTGGTAGCCGTGTTAGTCTGTATCAGCAAAAAGAACGAGGAGTACTTGTGGCACCTTAGAGACTGAAGTGGGTTTTAGCCCACAAAAGCTTATACTCAAATAAATTTGTTAATCTCGAAGGTGCCACAAGTACGCCTCAACCTTTACTTCGTGTAAAAAGAACATCTGAGACACACAGCTCCTAGCTGGACTGGTTTTCCCTTTCCACTCCTCTGGAAGTCTCAACGTTGTATGTATGGTGTGGCATAAGGTTGAATGAAGATAGTATTCCCCCAGTAGGGAAATTCTGATGACTTGATCATGTGGCAAAATACAGTTCTCCCAAATGTTTTGCCTTGGCTAAATTATAGTAAGTCAGAGATCAATGTACAAAAGGCTGTCTAAACTAGAATATCTGTGTGCCCCTCAAGTTTTGTACTGTCTTGATTGGGCTAACAGAGAAAGGAGCCTGACAAAAGCTTCTACTTAAGTTTTTTTTTATGGGAAATGTCTGCACTGGGATGCAAATGTATTTCTCTTCAGTGGGGGCTATTTCCTTTTCATATTTCATTTTTATAATCCCTGCTGCTCCAACGCTAGAGCTGTTCAGAGTATCTTTGGAAGAATTTTTCGTAATTGGTAAATTGTGCTTATTTTTCACACTCCTACTCAAACAGCTGAACAGTTCCTTCTCAGACTTTCTAAATATCTGACTATAATCACAATGAAGCAGATGCTAAGCCAGGAAAATTTCAGCCGCAAATGAGAATAAATTGGAAAGCTGTGAGTGGCTCAAAATATGGAGTTAGAATAGAAACACTCTATGACCTTAATTGTGGCTGTCATTACTGCTCCTGTTATAATATATTTATATATCAATCATACAGAAATTTCTTTAGAGTACAAATCTGATTTATAGGTCTGAGACATCTTAATAAATGTACCTGTCACTTTCTCAGAATGAATAGCCTGTTTGGGACCATTCCTTGTAGTGCCAGTCTAATGATGGCTCACAGCTCTGTCTGTGTGCAAACCCAACCACCTTAACATTAAATTTTAATCATGATCAAATTACTTTTTTTGTGCCTGGGACTCCCATCATATATGTCCTGGAATTGAACAGAAAGATAAGTTAGGACTGAATGTGGGGGTCTGCATCATCAACGGAAGAGATGCAAAACCAAGGTCACATCTGCGTCTAGAACTGGGGTTGGATTAATAAGTGAGAAGGATTTCAATTTCATCCTCATTTGACATGCTTTATTTTATTTTTTCTATTACTGAAAGAGGATCAAGCCTTTGAGTAAAAAAAAATAAAATAAAAGCTCTCTATACTTGCATGTACATTCATAATGAAGCTTAAATAATTTAGCAACAGCCTAATCCTTTTCATTTTTAAATACATCACATTAATCAATTCATAAGATATCATTATTTCTAGTTCTTCTTTGAGACAGAATAGATTAGCTGAATCTTGCAGGGTCTTCCCAAGCAAAAAGGTGACTTTTTTTTTATGAACAACTAAAAATGTGAGGCCCGATTCTCTAAGGCTTCTGGGAGCTGAGATTGTTTTCTGCAAGAACAGGCCTTCACTCTCTATTTTTGGGGGAGAGGTGGAAATAAGCAAGAGCAGGAATCTCTCTGATACCAAGTTTGATCCAGCTCCCATTGAAGTCAATGGAAATTTTGCTATCAACTTCAGTGGATGCAAGAATGAGCCCTCAACTGAGGTGTGTGATCAGAAATTGTCCATGTTCTTTGTTGCTGTCTGTCATATGCTATTGTTATTGTTTGAGAGGAGAAGTTGCAACAGGGATGAGGAAGATCCTAGCTTTGTGGGAACAAGAGATGCTTGTGATCTATAAGGAAGGAGATGGGATTATAATGGTGTATATATTGGACATATAAATGAGGATATTGAACATGAATTGAACCCAGTTAATAACAAAAGGACTGCAATTGGCCTATGCTCACTTAACCCTATAAAATAGCCTGTAGGCTGCAGCGACCACTACTAAAAAAATTGATTCTTTCTCTTTTCTTTGTCAATTACCAAATGTTACCAAAATTTGCAGATGATACAAAATTACTCCAGATAGTTAAATCAGAAGCAGACTGCAAAGAGTTACAAAGGGATCTCACAAAACTGGGTGACTGGCCAACAAAATGGCAGGTGCCATTCAGTACTGATAAATGCAAAGTAATGCAGATTGGAAAACATAATCCCAACTATCCATACAAAATGATGGGGTCTAATTTAGCTGTTACCTCTCAAGAAAGAGATCTTGAGTTGTTGTGGATAGTTCTCTGAAAACATCCACTCAATGTACAACAGCAGTCAAAAAAGCTAACAACATTAGGAAGGATTAGCAAAGGGATCAATAATAAAGCAGAAAATATCATCATGCCGCTATATAAATCGATGGCACACCCATATCTTGAATACTGTGTGCAGATTTGGTCAGCCCATCTCAAAAAAAGATGTATTGGAATTGGAAATGGAACAGAGAAGGGCAACAAAAATGACTAGGGGTATGGAACAGCTTCTGTATGAGGAAAGATTAAAAAGATGGAGACTTTTCAGCTTGGAAAAGAGATGACCAAGAAGATATGTGATGGAGGTCTATAAAATTTTGAATGGTGTGGAGAAAGTGAATTTGGAAATATTTAGTCTTTCACATAACACAAAAGCTAGAGGTCACCCCCAATAAAATTAATAGGCAGCAGGTTTAAAACAAACAAAAGAAAGTACTTCTTCACACAACACACAGTCAATCTGTGGAGCTTGTTGCCAGGGATTTTGTGAAAGCCAAAACTATAACAGGGTTCAAAAAAGAGCTAGATAGGTTAATGGAGGATAGATCCATTAATAGCTATGAACCAGAATGGGTAGGGATACACCTCATGCTCTTAGTGTCCCTAGTTTCCAGAAGCTGGAAGTGGACAACAGGATGGATCACTTGATGGATCACTGTTCTGTTGATTCTGTATGAAGTACCTGACATTGGCCACTGTCAGAAGACAGGATACTGGGATAGATGGACCATTGGTGTGATCCAATATGTCCGTTCTTAAATTCTTATGTATCTAAAGAGAAAAAGTTTGGTGACTGTTAAAATCTCTGATATTTGTACCTTTCTGCCACTATTTTAACAGGTAGGAAAGGGAGTATGAGTGGGATATGGGAAAACATTCACCAGTTGCAATATCTGTCTCATGATGATGGAATAATTTGCATTTAGATTCACTTATTACATCAACTAACATTCTATAGCTCCTTTCACCAAAGGTGGTTGTCTCAAGTGTCATTGAGATTTACCAGATGGATATATAAACTCAGGGGTGAACTGTAACAGCTGGTGTTTCTTCAATAGCACAGAGCAACACACTACCCAACTCACTTGTGGCTGATAATTAGGTAGTGCCTAAAATGTGTCTGGAGTGGTTCACAACCATGAGTGTGTTTTGACAATCTGTCCTGAGATTGGCAGGGCAGACATCCCAACTGGTCATATGGTCTATAATTAGATTTCACCAATCAAGTAAAAAATGTGAATTCCTGAAGCACTAAAACAGTCTTACCAAGGAGTTACAGAGACTGGAGTACCCAAGGGGCTATCTTGCCACCCAGAAAAGTTGGACTAAGTGATAAATGATCACTTACATCAAAGATCACAAAAGATTCAGGTTGCTTCCATCTCAAGAGACCAGTCACTTACCCCAAGTCAATTTGTACCTCAGATCTCATAACAAAGACAATGTTTGAGACAATCCTATAGTAAACTAACTAAGGATTTATTGACTAGGAAAAAGAAATGAGTTATTTACAGGTTAAAGCAGGCAACAGATATACACAAATAAGTTACAATCTATGGTCCCAAAAGGTGTTTTAGTAATCTGTCATCTCTGAATGTCTTTTCAGGCTAACCAAGGTTGACCCTGAGGATCTCTGCTTTTGTTTCCTAGCTCCAGCCCTGTCGAGAGTCCAAACAGCCAAGAGATGAAGAATTTTCATGTCAGATATCTTTATTTCCTTCTTCCAGAATTCAAACTGAAGGGATTATCAATTCCTTGCATATGACACCTTCATGGGTGTAAGAAGACCATCAACCCTCACATACAGCACTACAGTGGCACCAGGGGCGGCTCTACAAATTTGGCCGCCCCAAGCAATCATGCCCGGGAGGCGCCCCCGAGCCGCGGGAGCAGCGGACCTGCCGCGGGCATGACGGCGGAGGGTCCGCTGGTCGCGCGGCTCAGCTGGACCTCCCGCAGCTGCGGACGGTTCGCTGGTCCGGCGGCTCCGGTTGAGCTGCCGCAGTCATGCCTGCGGGAGGTCCAGCCGAGCCGCGGGACCAGCGAACCGTCCGCAGTCATGCCTGCGGCAGGTCCGGTCGTCCCCGGGCTCCGGTGGACCTCCCGCAGGCATGACTGCGGCAGGTCCACCGGACCAACCTGCCGCCCCCCTGGGAAAGGGCCGCCCCAAGCGGGTGCTTGCCCCGCTGGGCTCTAGAGCCGCCCCTGAGTGGCACAGCTGCACTAGTGTAGCTGGGCTGCTGTAACCCTTTAGTGAAGATGCTACTACACCAACAGGAGAGCTTCTCCCACTGGTGTAGTTAATCCACCCCTGAGTGATGTAATTATACCAATATAGGTCTGTAGTGTAGATGTGGCCCCAGTCTTTGTATCACAATGGCCCATTTAGTTTTGATAATCTTTCTTGATGGGCAGGAGAACCACTCCTGCCAAGGCTCACTATTTCAGAATAGGTATTTCTACTGGTGCAGCTGGTCCACTGCAGCTTCGCGATCGCAAGGCATATTATAACCAAGTGGCAGATGATGTCGAATTTGGCTTAGCCAGGGGCAACTTGAAGCCAGCATTCTGCGCCATTCGCAACCTCAGCGGTCAAGAGGTAGTCACTACAAATAGCATCCTGAATGACAGCCAAGGGCATCCATGTAAATCAGATGCTGACATTCTCTCATGCTGGGTGGAACATTATCACAGTGTCCTGAACCACCCCCAGCTGCCACTTGTTAAGAGCTGGATGATCTGGCAGTCACTGCGGTTCCAGATCCAGACATTTGTACTGATGCACCAACATTGGATGAAGTGAAATGTGCCATCTCTAAACTGAAAAACGGACATGCAGCCGGTGCTGATGGCATCCCCTCAGAGCTGCTAAAATATGCTATTGATCCTGTAGCAGAATCACTTCTGGCAATCTTTAGTCTGGTGTGGAGAACTGGAACCCTGCCAGCCACTTGGAAGGACGGTATTGTGATCTCACTCTATAAGAGTAAGGGACCATGCAGTGAATGTAAGAGTTACAGGCCGATCACCTTGCTCTCCGTTCCAGGGAAGGTGCTTGTACATGTTTTCCTGGCACGTCTGGAGACTATTACATCAGAAGCATCATTCCCAACAGTCAGGCTTTACGAGGAACAGGTCCACATTTGATGCCATTTTGGCCCTTTGCTTGTTGTTGGAGATAAATCGCAAGTTCAGGAAGCCCCTGCAGGTAGCATATGTTGATCTTAAGGCTGCATTTTATTCAGTAGACTATGTCACATTATGGAAGGCCTTAAAGGGCGTAAGTGTCCCTACGCTGCTCGTGCTTGTCTCGGGAATGGACTATATCTGGTATTAGGCAGGGTTGTGTTCTGGCCCCTGCACTTTTTTTGTCGGGAAATGGATTTCATAATGCAGCATTCCTTCAGGTCCATAGGCATTGAGATTGCTGATCTCTTGCTCAGAGAGCTTGACTATGCTGATGGCATTGTTGTTTTAGAATGTTTCGTGAGGCACTCCAGCATATGACAGGCACTCCGTGAGGCACTCCAGCATATGGAGGAAGAGTCAGCTAAGATTGGTTTTCATGTTCATAGTCAAAGACAAAACTGCAAAATCTGGGACCACGTCCACCTGTGACTCCAATCTCTTTGAACAATGAAATTGTTGAATCAGTTTCCAGCTTTTGCTATCTGGGTTCTATACTTATCAGCTCCTCCAATTCTCACATGGAGGTTCTCCATTGGATTGACATGGCAGCATCTGCCATGGGCTGTTTACAACGGATATGGAATCAATATCATCTTAGTATGACAACCAAGTTCAGGATTTATTCGAGCTGTATCCTTCCCATACTGTTGTACGGCTGCAAAACATGGACACAATGCTGCACAGACTGAAAAAAGCTGGAGGCTTTCCACACAAAATGTCAATGTCATATATTGGGCATAAATTGAAATGACTTCATCTGTAATGCAGATGTTTATGATTGCTCGGATCTATAGACTACTGGGGCCATTGTCAGCAGGCAATGCCTTATGTTTTTCGGACATGTTGCAAGGATGCCACAAGACATTCCAGTGAACGCCATTCTCCGGGTGGCTAGTAACATCTGGGATAAAATTCCACCAACTGAGGAGTGGAGGAGGCCCAGAGGCAGACCCCCTATTATATGGAGTCCTTGTGGCACCTTAGAGACTAACAAATTTATTTGGGCTGAAGCTTTCGTGGCCTAGAACCCACTTCATCAGACGTATGAAGCAAAAGATACAGGAGCATGTATAAATACATAAAAGGATGTGGGTTGCTTTATCAAGTGTTAAGTCAGTCTATCGAGATAAATCAATTAACAGCAGGATACCAAGGGAGGAGAAATAACTTTTGAAGTGGTAAGAGAGTGGCCCATTACAGACAGTTGACAAGAAGGTGTGGGTAACAGTAGGGAGAAATTAGTATTGGGGAAATTAAGTTTAGGTTTTGTAATGACCCAACCACTCCCAGTCTTTATTCAGGCCTAATCTGATGGTATCTAGTTTGCAAATTAATTCCAGTTCTGCAGCTTCACATTGTACCGAGAAGTCACCTACTACAAGACAGGCCCAACAAAGAAAGTAACAGAACGCCACTAGCCGTCACCTGCAGCCCCCAACTAAAACCTCTCCAGTGCATCATCAAGGATCTACAACCTATCCTGAAGGGTGATCCCTCACTCTCACAGACCTTGGGAGACAGGCCAGTCCTCACTTACAGACAGCCCCCTAACCTGAAGCAAATACTCACCAGCAACTACACAACAAGCTGCTCTGGTTTTTAGCTATGAATTTGTCAGTGCTCAGCTGATGCCTATAGCCTGGGCAAGAGCTGGCATCTGGCCTACCAGCATCACGGTGCCTGGTGCTGTTTACACACACGCACGCACGCACGCACACACACACACACACACACACAGGGGAAGATACACTGTAGGCCAACTTCTTTGCTGATAAAACTTAATTGACCTCAGTGGAGTGCAAGAATGTCAATGGATTGACACCAATAGAGAATTTCGCCTACCGTCCCCAGAGCAACACAGAAGATGGGCTGGTGAGGGAGTAGAGTTATTACTGAGACAAAATTAAGCAATGATTTGATTTGATTAGATGTTCAAATGAAGTCAAAGGCCACCTGTCTGTGTGTTTTGGTACATTAAATGACCATCAAATAGGTTAGCAAGGAATTGTACACATTATGTTGCAGACTGCACACTTCCTCTGTTGCATTTCCTCCCATCTCTCTCTGAAGCATCCAGTATAGGCTAGGATGCCAAACAAGATGGTCCAATTGTCTATTCCATTATAACAACTCAGTCATTGTATTTACTTAGGATTTACCTAGTGCACTGAGGGTTATCAATACTGTACCTGCAACCTGTTTTGTTTTCTACATGTATGTGGCATTAATACAAAAATAATTGGAAAAATGTGAATATCTAACCTGTAATTTCCCTCAGCAGTTAGTTATACAGTGTGTTTTATTACAAAATGGTTGAATCCATCACAGAATATACTTTTACCCATTTAGAAATGTAACTGTAGCATGGCAACTGGATTACTTGGAGGACTGAGCATGGGAGCTAGACTCATGCATGAAGAAAAGACTATTTTGAGTGCCTATTCTGACAGGCTGAAAGTGACAAAAGCAAAAATATATTTCAAACTGATATCTCATGTAGAACTTTAAAAAAATGTGAAAGGAGAGAGTCCTGTTTCTTTAAAGTATTATAGGGTACAACAATGCATTTTATTACAATTCTAAGTGACTACACTGGTCTACAATTTTTGAGAAGTCGTCTGCTTCAGAGATAAAATGTGCTATTTATTATGTATTTTGATGTGCTGAATTCAAATATGACCATTAAAACAACTGATTGGCTACTGTTTCTAAGATATTTAAGTTTTTACATTTGATGTCTATGTATATTGTGTAGATAGTAGAGTTTTAATCATAAATTGTAAACCTAGGTCTTTTCATGTGTTTATGGTTGCTTTACATGATAATATTTCACCTGTCCTGTTTATGTAACACTTTAAAAATCAGCAAAAGGGTTATATAAATAAAATTTATTATGAAACAAAAGGCAAAAAACTATTACGTACATAGTTTAGTCCTATTCAGTGTCTACTCGGCGCTTCTTGTCTTGTCTCTTGTATTCATTAAATGGAGCATCTCTTGTCACTGTCCAGCAATAGTCTGCAAGCATTGATGGGCTCCATTTGCCCTGATAGCGTTTCTCCATTGTTGCAATGTCCTGGTGAAATCGCTCGCCGTGCTCGTCACTCACTGTTCTGCAGTTCGGTGGAAAAAAATCTAGATGAGAGTGCAAAAAATGTATCTTTAGTGGCATGTTGCAACCAAGGCTTTTGTATGCCTTGAGGAGGTTTTCCACCAACAACCTGTAGTTGTCTGCCTTTTTGTTTCCGATAAAATTTATTGCCACTAACTGGAAGGCTTTCCATCCTGTCTTTTCCTTGCCACGCAGTGCATGGTCAAATGCATCATCTTGAAGAAGTTCACGAATCTGAGGACCAACAAAGACACCTTCCTTTATCTTAGCTTCACTTAACCTTGGAAATTTTCCACGGAGGTACTTGAAAGCTGCTTGTGCTTTGTCAATGGCCTTGACAAAGTTCTTCATCAGACCCAGCTTGATGTGTAAGGGTGGTAACAAAATCTTCCTTGATTCAACAAGTGGTGGATGCTGACCACTTTTCCTCCCAGACTCCAATGACTGTCGGAGTGGCTAATCTTTCTTGATGTAGTGGGAATCTCTTGCACGACTATCCCATTCACAGAGAAAACAGCAGTACTTTGTGTATCCAGTCTGCAGACCAAGCAAGAGAGCAACAACCTTCAAATCGCCACAAAGCTGCCACTGATGTTGGTCATAGTTTATGCACCTCAAAAGTTGTTTCATGTTGTCATAGGTTTCCTTCATATGGACTACATGACCAACTGGAATTGATGGCAAAACATTGCCATTATGCAGTAAAACAGCTTTAAGACTCATCTTCGATGAATCAATGAACAGTCTCCACTCATCTGGATCGTGAACGATGTTGAGGGCTGCCATCCCACCATCGATGTTGTTGCAGGCTACAAGATCACCTTCCATGAAGAAGAATGGGACAAGATCCTTTTGACGGTCACGGAACATGGAAACCCTAACATCACCTGCCAGGAGATTCCACTGCTGTAGTCTGGAGCCCAACAGCTCTGCCTTACTCTTGGGTAGTTCCAAATCCCTGACAAGGCCATTCAGTTCACCTTGTGTTATGAGGTGTGGTTCAGAGGAGGAGGATGGGAGAAAATGTGGGTCCTGTGACATTGATGGTTCAGGATCAGAAGTTTCATCCTCTTCCTCTTCCTCGTCTGACTCAAGTGAGAATGATTCTGGTGCATCAGGAACCAGCAGTCCTTCTCCGTGGGGTACTGGGCGTATAGCTGATGGAATGTTTGGATAATGCACAGGACACTTTTTCTTCTTTGACACACCTTTCCCAACTGGAGGCACCATGCAGAAGTAACAATTGCTGGTATGATCTGTTGGCTTTCTCCAAATCATTGGCACTGCAAAAGGCATAGATTTCCTTTTCCTGTTCAACCACTGGCGAAGATTTGTTGCACAAGTGTTGCAGCATATGTGTGGGGCCCACCTCTTGTCCTGATCTCCAATTTTGCAGCCAAAATAAAGGTGATAGGCTTTCTTAACCATAGTGGTTATACTGCACTTTTGTGATGCAAAAGTCACTTCACCACAAACATAGCAGAAGTTATCTGCACTGTTCACACAAGTACGAGGCATCTCTGCTCACTTTGGCTAAACAGAAATGTGTCCCTTTGCAAAATCAAACACTGACAAATAAGAGAGCACGACACTGTATGATTTCTAGAGCTGATATAGGGCAATTTGTTCAGCAGAGTGATGTAAGCTTCGTTATGATTGCATCATCCATGACTTCTAGGAATAACATGATGCAATTCATATCATGTATGATGGAATACCAGCTTCAGATTGCATCATTCATTGTTTTGCCTAAAAAGCAAGTACTGTCCAAACCCAGTCATAGATTTATTCATAGATCCAGTCAAAGATGTATTTTAGTCATTTCTGGTTTAAATTGAGATCCCTTCCCGTTATAACTCACTTATCCTCCGCTATTCCCAAGTCAAGGGTCGTATATACTGACCCAATAGCATAACTTGAAAACTAGAGCCAATCAACAATTTTAAGCATCATTTTCGTTCTCAGTGACCCAGAATTAGTAAAGTTTGACTACATTTATTTCAGAAGCATTTTGGCTGTAGAGCAGTGCTATCTGCATGCCTCCTGGTACAATAAGGTTTGTTTCCCTTGCAGGATTATGTTAGAGGAAATACAAATGTTTATTTGTTTGCTGACTTATATGAACAGGTAAGTATTATCAGTATTTGTCTACAGCATTCACTAACTGGCTTCTAGTTTGTAGCTGATCCCATTGAGAGTAAAGATTATGTACTGAAAGATACAAAGCAGTGATCTAATGTAGAGAGATTGCTTATGCTAATGCCGACTCCTAGCTGTGTCAGTCTGTACATTTGCATTTCAGCTAAATTGTTTTATTATTCCTTTTAAGGGCAGAGATGAAATGGAATCTATACAAAAGGGGCGATGTCTTGCTCAGTTTTGTTCAGTTTAATCTGTTCTTTAATGCTGTGTCATAAGGTACCTCTACACTGCTTAAAAAAAAAAGTGAGTGCCAGCAAGCCTCACAGCCCAGGTCAACTGGATCAGGAGCTCATGTTACGGGGCTAAAACTAATGATGTAAACAATTCTTCTTTGGCTCTGAGACCCATCCCTCTCACCAGGAGTTAGAACTTGTGCTCCAGCGCAAGAGGGAACATCTACACTGCTATCTTTAGCCTGTAACGTGAACTTGATTCAGTTGACCTGGGCTCTGAGACTAGTAGCCTCATATTTTTGCAGTGTAGGCGCATCCTTAGAGGTACAGATGGCCATGTTGTGTCATTAATAACAGCTTTGTCTTGGATGTAGTTCAGAGCTGCACCCGCCGCAGGAGGGTTCAGGGAGACCTCAAGGGCAGAAATCCTCTGGAGAACTAGTCTTCCCCTCTCCCCCCAAATATTATCCTTCCTTTGGTGTTTTGAATGAAAAATACAGAGAGGGGAGAAACTCAGCTTTTTGGATGTTTCAGCATTTCTATTCTCAACAAGAAATGTCAGAAATCATCTCAAAAGTTACCTGCATTTTGTAAAACCTCAGAGGCTGAGGTTGGTTACTATCTTAATCACATCCGTTCTCTATATCCAAGGGCCATATTCTGCCACCCATTACTTTTCTCCAATAACAGTCACATATAAAGGTGGGAAATGGGGTAAGATTTAAAGAAAAATAGAATTGGATGAAAAGACAGGTTCTTTGGGAAGCACAGGAGGGCAAGAAAACAGGACAGCTGAATGTAAGTAGCTTTGAATAACCAATAGTTCCCATTTATCTTTTCAAATTAAGATATATTTATTCCTTGATGAGCTCTGCACTACAGAGCAATATATACAGGAACTGTGGTTAATTTAGTCTTCAGATGTATGCTAAGGGCTCTCATTAAAGTCAATGGGATGTACGTATTCACTTGTCCTTTCACTTATTTATGTTTTTACATCTACACTTAATCTATTTGGGTAAGATTAAGATGCCTCATGAACAGTCTTTCATGTGCTTAGGTTGCCTCCATCCCTTTCATAGATAGGAGCTTCATTGCTGTCACAGACATAATGTAATAATGTTATGAATACTGAAATGTAACAATTGTATGAACATTGTATGTGATTCTGCCAGGGAGGTATGCAGTGTAGTTGTAGCTGTGTTGGTCCCAGGTTATTAGAGAGACAAGGTGGGTGAGGTAATATCTTTCTCTATCCAACAGAAGTTGGCTCGATGAGAAAACTTTTGAGCCACATAAGTTCTTATTCAAGTCTGGGAAAGGTACTCTGAATGTCACACCTATCAGCTTCAAGGACCTTGCATCCTGTCGCCTTGGAGGATATAAGCTTTTCTTGCCATGCTGAGAACTTGGAGATCAAAAGGATACTGAACAGTTTTAAAGTCTTCTGAGAAGAGGAAGGGTATCACTTGTCAGAAACTCTCTAGGGAGACACAAAGAGATCCACTTTGCAGATGGAGTCTAAAGAAATTGGGCCTTCCCAGATCGCGGGAATGATAAGCTCCGGGGATAAGCTAGATATGTGTATTGATGGTTTTTTTAAATGTGTTCTTTGAAATGTTTTTATTCTAGAACAGTGAGACTCTGCTTTAAGGAGGCTGTTTGGTTACTGATTATCACTGTAATTGCCCCAGAGGGAATAGAACATCAGGGTTTGGACCGGAGTCAGACCTGCAGAGGTAAATCAGCAGAGGACTGAAATCTGGGGCCCAGTCCAAGAGTGGGAGAATCGTGTGATTCCACCCCAAGATACAGGTGACAACTAGAGACTTGAGACCTAGAAGGGGTGCACTCAGAGAGACTAAAAGGGATCAGATAAGCAGTTTGCCTGGTAACTTTCAGAAATAATTGCTTCTGACCCATTGCTGCTTTGTTCTCCATTAAGTTTTAGAAACCCCCCTCACCCAGCCTTTCGCTCAGTTTTAAATACTTATTTCACCTTGTAAAAAGCCAGTCAGTTTTATCTGGATGTTGGGAAAATCATATATGTTACTGTACATGACAATTGCCATTTACTGGCATGGGGTCCTGGACTTGCGAGAAGAATGACAGGTATGCTGGAAAGAAATGGCTAGCCAATTTACCAGTGAAAATCCCTGGAGAGAGCCCTGCTGAAAGCATTAAGTTAGTCTGGGTTTTCAGACAGTGCAGTGTTGTGTGTATTTAATTTTTCTAGGAGAGCATCCAAAAAACCAGGAGTTTCTTTAAACCTCTGGATGAGTATTTCTTAGCTACCAAAGATGAAACATTTTCTTTAAAGAATACAAAGGAGGTTTATTTATATCAAAATGGTGCCTGGGTGCCTATGCAGCATTGAGAGTTATGGAGCTGTTTTTTCTTCTAGACATCAGTGTTCAAATCCTTTTAAAATCACAACTAAATGTGAGTGTGATGGTGTTAATCTTGCAACTGGTCAAGATTTGGGGGCGTTAGCAGATCTTGTCACAGTTTAGGGCAACTGGACCTGTATTCCCCCTCTGTGATCCACCAAGGGCAACAAGTCTAGGATCCTGGCTCCTCAACAGTCATCTCTTTTGCCAAGAGACCCATGGCTGTCTCTCTCCTGAGCAGGGGTTTTCCAGGCTTTACAGTTCCTGGCCTACGCTGTGATTTTCCTAGCAAGCCAGACTGCCTAAATAGGCCAACGTCTTCAGTTTGCTTTCTCTTTGAAGGCTGTAATTATGACACAGCTCTTTTTAGGCAAGCAAATTCTAGGCAAGCATTACAGAGAAAACATTAAAAAAAAATCTACACACATTCTGAGAAGCTTAGCAGAGATCACCCCCCATTCCAACAAGGGCTCTGGTAGGAGTCAGTCCTTCAAACCCCACAAAAGGGTTTGAAGTGGTCACAAGTTCATAACTACCTTAGCTCAGAACTAACACATACATATAGTCTTTCCTTTACAAGGCTTGGGCCTTTCATCTTGAGACTTTGAGAACAGGTAATCAGCAGACAATGGTCCTCTCTTCACGGTGTAGCTTTAGAAGGCTGGGTTTTTGCATAACTGGAATCCAAGTTCGCTTCCCCTTAGGTACTTCCCACGAAATCTGCTTCACATGTGTTATCCCAGAAGTCCATTCTTGTTTGGCACACTGTTCAATATAAAACTTTGATCATTCACACCTCACATTACATCTCTCCTGTAGACAGGCTATATACAGCCCTGGCCCCACAATAATCCATACATTTTGCATTTAGTACAATAGATCCCCAAATATATTTAAATGTAATTCAATAAAGTTTTTTGTTTTGTTTTGTTTTTTCAAAAACATTGCAGCAAATCACTAATCTGTCACAGAGCTATGTTGGGGAAGGCTTGCACGGACAGAACCTACCTATGTGATATGTGGCGCTAAGTCAGTGTTCTCAAACTCTGACCATTAAAACTCATGCCAAAATGCTGCAGCACTTATCATCACATTTGCATTTAGGATAAAGGGAAAATGGTGTGTGTGGAAACTAGTATGAGTATTTCAGTGTGTGAATTTAAACCCCATTTCCTTTCTCTATCTTAAGTCATATACATTGACAGAGACCCCATAGGAACTCATGCCATTGTACTTTATATCCAACATTATAATAAGCGGCAGCTGCAGGCACTAGCGCTCCAAGCATGTGCCTGGGGTGGCAAGCCGCGGAGGGTGCTCTGCTCGTCCTTCCGAGGGCGGCACTCAGGCAGCCTTCGGTAGTTTGCCTGTGGGAGGTCCACTGGTCCCGCGGATTCGGTGGTAATTTGGCGGTGGGTACCTCAAAGCCGTGGGACCAGGGACCTCCCACAGGCAAGCTGCCGAAGGCTGCCTGACTGCAGTGCTTGGGGCGGCAAAAAAGCTAGAGCCGCCCCTGATTATCATTCTTATATGGAAAAGTATAGCACTCAGTAGCAATTGAGTGAAAGGAAAGAGATGGGAATAGGGCAGCTCCTCATGTACAATAGTCAGAGCAATTGATTTATTTTTAGCAGTAAGAACAGTCTCCACAGACCCAGGGACTTCCTTTTTCATATTCCTGACCAGAACTTTGGAAGAGCACAAGGAAAATTTCCCTAGAGAATAGTCACCAGGTTTTTACATTGGGCCCATTGTACACAGAGACAAAACTTTTGGAATTTTAGGCTTGATCCAAAATAATGGACAGACTCCAAAGGCATTCAGTGGGCTTTGGATTGGGCCTTTACGTGGTGTGTGAACAATCAACCTGTGCAGACATGATCAGTAAAATGTGGGGGCACAGTATGGATTCTCTTTCTCTATATGCCTTGCCATGGTAAAAACATGTCAACTTTGTTCTGAGGATGATTGATCTCAGGCCTCTCTCCTTTCCCCTCAGGATGTAATAAACTACTCAAGATGTGATAATGTCCAACGTGATCCATTGTATCATAGCTGTTAAAAGGGACAGTCAAATCTATGCTTATTAAAAGTATTCCGTAGCAATGGTCCAAAATGCTACAAGTCATGCTATTATGGCAGGATTCTGGGCTATTACTAGACCTGGTCAAGAAACTTTTTGCTTTTGTTTTGTTTTAATTTGCAAAAAAATGTTGACAATTATATTCCATGGGTTCTTGAACTAGATCAACTCAGAGATTTTTATTGATTTGTATATATTTTCAAAACCCTAAAAATTCCAAAATGCATTTTGTCTTTTGAAAATGTTAATTTTTTGAAAAACCCAATCATGTGACTGAATTGACCAATCAAAAATGGCAAAACAACTGAAAATGATACTGAAAAACACACACAAAAACAAACTGCCAACAATTCTGGAGAAGTTGAAAAATGAGAATCAAAACATGTTTGCAAAATATTTCTTTTAAAAATGACCACTTTTTTTTTTAAAAAGAGACAAATGAAAAATTCCAGCTATCTGTAAGTAACTACTGTAGAAATCTTTATTTTTTGGTTATAAAATATCTCCTAATGACTAAGTCAGTGGAGATTCTACCATTGGAGAAGTAGAGCAACATCTTCACCCTGTTTCCTTTAGAAAATATAAGTCTTAAACTCTCTATACCTTACTTTTTAAAATGAAAGTCTTCCGGAGGCTAGGCAGACCTGCCCATTTTCAGAAGGGGTCCACTTCCCTCTTGGCCAAACATCGCACAGAGACAGTAGGACAACCTACTGGAGCCCTAGTGAGGATGAGGGAAGGGAAAGAAAGCATAGTGCAAAAAAAAAAAAGTTACTGTGCCTGGATCAGGAGAAGGAGGTGTGGGCAAGTTCCTTAACAGATTAATAGATTTAGTGGGGGAAGAGTGTGAAATTAATGGGCATGGTATTTTTTGTTGGGAAGGGGGAAGAGTATGGAATTGATGGATTTGTCTGTTTTTGCTGTGAGGGAAGAGTATTTATCCTAGGTAATGGTACATGCTAACATTTTGGTAGCACAACACTGAGAATAAAATGGCTTTGTGATTAAAGGACTTGTCTGGCACTTGAGATCTGGGTTCTCCTCCTGATTCCGTGACAGATAGCAGGTGAGAGAGAGAGAGAGAGAGAGAGAATAACCAAGTAACTTAGGTGGCTTGAGCTCAGTGCCCATAAATAAAGGTGCCTCATGTTCATAGATGCGGCCTGAAGTTTCACAATTAAATGTCAAGTTAAGTGTCCAAATTAGTGTATGCTTTTTAAAATGTAGGTGAATTAATATCTCTGGCCCTGAGTTCTTCCATGTGTAAAATGGGGCTAATGTGATTTCTCTACTTCAGAGGGAGTTGGGAGGATACATTAATTAACACCCATGCAGTGCACAGACACTATAGTGATGAGTGCTATAGAAAGGTCTATAAATTAAATTAAATACCCTTCCCGCCTGGCCTTGGCTACAGCTCTCTGTGAAAAGAGAGTGCCAAATAACTATGAGAAGTGGGTAATGTATTCAATATTCTGAGATTCATTTTTGCTCCTGGCTTTAACATTCTCTTCAAGCTCTCGACATACACATGGCATGTCCTGAGGCTAGACCATGCATGACCAGTGCAATCCTATTCTCTTTCAGCCAAACCACTTGTCTACCTAACACACACACAAGCAGCAATTCTAATGTTTCTGACATATGCTTTTCTTCATAGCCAGGGACTTTGCTTCCCATTCACAACTTAAAGCACTGGATTTTATATTCAAATAACTTCTTCTGCTGCAGATTCTTTCCCCCTCTGCTGGGAATCTGTAGAATTGCAGGTGTTTTAATAATCTTTGCAGCAGATATTTTTCCATCCTTATCCTGAAAACCACACATTTTTTGCCCATCCCGTTTCATGTTTCACAGACTCTGCTCTATGCTAGCTAAGCTTCCTCTCTATTCGTGCTGCTCTAAAATAGCTTTGAAAACTGAAAATTGTTATAGTACTTTTTATTTTTAGTAAATTAAACCAGGTAGAAAAGCCCAGTGGAATGTAACCAAGTTGAAACTAATACTAATAATAAGGTTATATAAAGTTATCCTAAAACCTGATAGAAGATAATAGAGAATGATTTGTCTTTTTTTAAAAAGCTATTTTATAGAGGTCTATAACAGGGAGCTATAGAGAAGGTAAATGACCTGTCCAAAGTCACATAGCAAGTTAATGACAGAATCAAGCTCAAACTCCCATGTCCTGGTTTTCTGCTCTTGCCACTAGTCAACAGTACTTCCTTTTGAAAATAATTCACACTCTGATACATGGGTATTTAATTTAAAGCAGAAAGCATAACTTTGTCAGAATAAAGCCTCACTGACCTCAGGGTAAGAAACAAACATTTGCCAAAGTAACAGCTTTCAAGCAATGGCCTTAGCTGAGAGAGAAGATCAGTGACTGATTCCTCCTCTGAGGCTTTTCTCTCCCACCTTACAGGCACTCACAGTCCTGAAGTCCCTGCTTTCAATTGCTGGGAACGGGCAGCTGCTCTCCTGTCCCTTGCTGTTCTGTTATGCTCCCTCAGCTGTCAGTCTCTGCAAAACAGAATGGAAAAGCAGTTTGAAAGGCGTAAAGTGCCTGCTATAGTGAAGTTCCACTGTACAATTCTATGATCAAAATACATTAAATATCTCTGGTAATAGTATTTATATTCCCACATAGGTGCTGGAAGTAGGAGTGTCAGGGGTGCTGCAGCACCCCCTGGTTTGAAGTGGTTTCTTTTATATACAGGGTTTACGGTTTGGTTCAATGGGTCTCAGTACCCCCTTTATCCAAATTGTCCCAGCACCCCTGTATTCCCATGCATTAACTGTTTCTAATCTATCAGGCTGTCTAAAGTGTCTGTTGTTGTAGGACCACATTTTAAGCTCATGTAAGTCATCCCACTTACACTTGCTGAGGATCTGGCCTGTAATATCTAGACACTGATTCAACATTCCTGCATGTGGATTTTCAAAAACTAGAAATCCCCTTGTTACGCTGCCATCCCAACACTATGGGCCTGATCCAGCACCATTAAACTCAACTAGACTTTGCCGCGGACTTCAAAGAGTATAGAATTAAACCCACAGTGGAAAAACAAAAACAAAACTATTTGTGGTACATGGCAAATAATAACTTAGGACTTGTGTAACATAACACTTTGCATGGCAGCTGAACAAACTCTGAATGAAAGCAGCACTCTGATATGATATGCATTCAGTGGACTGGATTTCACACGATGGCTGACGTAAAGAAAATGCTCCGAACCTGAATTCCAAAACTGTGTGTGTAAAATAACATGCTTCTGTGATTCTCATTATTCCTATGCAAATACACAATTTGCATGCGTAGTTGCAGCAAGCATGGATTAAAATAACATTTTTGAGCAGATGGGGTCGGGGGGCTGGCGGCAGGTATAGAATCTTTTAACTTCAACTTTCTCAAATAAGGAAGCAGTGATGAGTCCCAATTAGGGGCAGCAGATAGTTGAAGAGATCCCTTAAGGAATCAGGTAGGAATCTGTTTCCAATCTGTGACAACTGGGATTTTAAAGAGAGATTGGGTTTAAATTGAATATCAGAAAGGATTAATCAGCTGGAGATTATATGAAATAATACGACAGCTATACAACTTTATTTTGTATAGCATCTTGCACAAAAACAGTATCCCTAAATTCTTTGTCATGCTAAGCAATTAAGTTTATATGCAAAGTGAAACTGCAATTACCATATTATAGACAAAACCCACAGTTAAATTCCCTGAAAAATTCCTTTTTAACCCAGGGTACATGTAATTGTGTAGTAAACTGGATTTATAGCCTGTGGAAGGGTCCCTGGTGTCTGTGGAGCTTTGATGAATTATAGAGAAAACTCTGCAGCACCTTCACTTAATTGTTAGAAATTATTTTAATGAATTAAATGTGAGAGTCAGTATGGCCAAAACAGTGTCCTCTTATAGGTATGTTGATATTTAATTCAATTGACTTTTCAATGCGACTCAGAGTTATGTTGTGACAACACAGATCTGCACTGTAGAAGTGGTTAGAGAAAAAAGGAGACTTTGGAAGCTGGGATCAAGTGAGGATTCTGGAACTTTGGTAAGTGGAAGCCAATTAGAATTGTGAGAAAGAACAGTAGTTGGATATTTCTGCTTAAATGATCAGTGGAGAAATAATTATTAACACTTTTAAAGTCATCTTTTGTGTTATCAGCACATCTCTCAGAGCCGTAGCGTTAGGTTCTCTGCAGACTCAGAAAGACAAAAATGCTTTCTTAAAATGAAAGCCTACATTCTGCAGCTTGATTCTATGGTGAGGGGGAAAATAACTGTAAAATATACATAGCTCTGACTATAACATCTTGCAGTCAGTTACTATAACTTTATCAACTAAAAATGGGCTAAAACTTTTCAGGGTTGGTCTCTTCTTGGAAAGCTTGAATAATAATGATTCATCTTTCTTAGAGTGAAATGAATAAAATAGTGTTAGGTTCAGTGGCTTCAGGATGTGTGTCTTTGATTTATAGGCAGGCACAAAACTTATTAACAGGGGCAGCTCTAGGCACCAGCGCTCCAAGCGTGTGCCTGGGGTGGCAAGCCGCGGGGGGCGCTCTGCCAGTCGCCGCAAGGGCGGCAGGCAGGGTGCCTTTGGTGGTTTGCCTGCGGAGGGTCCACTGGTCCCGCAGCTTCGGCGGACCTCCCGCAGGCGTGTTTGCGGGAGGTCCGCCAAAGCTGCGGGACCAGCGGACCCTCCGTGCTTGGGGCGGCAAAATGTCTAGAGCCGCCCCTGCTTATTAAAACTGGTTGGTATGATACACACTTTCCATTCAGGTTCAATGAGGGAACACTTAAGTGCTTCTCCGTTTAGCAATAGCTGAAACAATAGAACCCACTGCCCAAGTCACAGATCAGCATGACAAGGCTGGAGGAGGGTTGAACCATGCAGTCTGAGGGGTTTTCCCTGGGGTATAAATGCAAATGCAGAGGTTGGGTATTGTGTTAGTGGAGCTGTGTATAGTAATAGAAGTGCTGGCTGGAAAGAGGCTTGGAATTGTCAGCAAAGAAACTGCCCTGAGTTGCTTGATTCTACCTGTGTTCAGGAAAACAGGACTTTGTGCACATTCTTTGTAAATAAATGGTATTCCATCAAAGAAATACCTGACATAGTCAATTTCTCCAAATGGAAACAACCTGCAAGATCCCAAATATTGGTTAACCTTTCAGTCTAAAAGGGGGTAACAATAGTTTTCCAATTGTAGAATAATTCTAGTGGCCTTTTTTTTCTTCAAAGACTATTGCCTAGAATAAACCTAACTGACATTATTACTTGTTTTTTATGGCACCAAGTGTTCTAGATACTTTGCAAATAAAAAATAAAGGGTATTGTCTGTTGCAAGAAGTTTGCGGTCTAAAGAGAGGAAAATAGAGGGTACGCAGAATGGTGTATATTTTGTGTTTAATCATGAACCCTATTGGGTACCCACACAAGGGATTAATGGACCTTACAGGCTACCTACATCATTGGACCCTGCAGGGTGGAGGGCAGAAAAACCACCACAGCGCTGCTACTTTCATCTCGCATTAAATTGTTGGGGAATGGATGGGGCTATGGACTGGCCAGAGGGGGGAGTAAAATCTACACCAGCCAAAGGAGTGGCAGAGATTACTTCCCCCATTTGAACAGCAGGGAACCAGGCATTAGTATGGTTCCTGCCCTGCTCCTGGGGCAATGCAACTATGTACTGTCTTTTACTTGTTTTAGATTTTAAATATATAATCTACCTCTACATAAGAAGAGTGTATTATGAGGAATGTGACTATGTAGCTAATACTTGGTAGGTTTTTTTTTTAAAGGTATATATTTATTCCCAGTTACTCTTCTCAATATGTCAATTTCACCATAGGCAACATGTATATTGTGAGTGTCCCAATGGGAACTGCTTCTGTTGGTCTGTCTGAGTTATGAGATTTAGAAAAGTACCTCTTCCCAAATATAATGGATGTGTTTTCCAGCACTTTTTATCATATAGTGTTTCTTAAAATCATGAGATGATCCTTATTTTGAGGTGAATAAATATTTACCCAGTATTTATATCAATATTAGAGTAGTTTTGGGATAATGCAAAGTAAATTGTCAAGATATCAAAATGTTTGGTGAGTAGCAGACAGTATTTATCATCTACTAACATAATTGCTGTATTTCCTGTGTTAGTCAATGTTGACATACATAGGGAAGGCAATAGATTCTAGTCCTTGTGTGTGCTTTTATTCTCTTCCGTGGTGATGCAAATTCATTCTTTGATATGTAATATGAAACGTCAGTAACAAACTAAGAGAAACAAATCATTTCATAACATTTTTGCACTTAAAGAGCTTTTAAAACCTGTAGGCCCTGATCCGAAGTTAATAGGAGCCTTTCCATATACTTCCAGGGATTTTGGATCAGATCCTAATGAATTAAGTCTTACAGTATCACTATGAGGTAAAATGTCCACCATTTTATAGGTAGGAAAACTCAAGGCAGAGGGAAAAAAATCTCCTGAAATCACATACAGTGGATGAATAAAAGAGCTTGGAATAGAACCCAGGACAAGTTCTGTCACTCCTCTGATCATTAGCATATAACTCAGTTACATATTGGCAGTGATTAATGATAATCATGTTAAATCTATGACAGACACATATCTAAACATCAATAACTATTCCTGGATATAGCTGAAGAGAAGTTGTGCCTGGTGCTGAGAGGTAGTGGAGGTTTAAGCAAGTGGTTCTGTGTGTGTGTGTGTGTGTGTGTGTGTGCGCGTTTGTGTGTGCGTGTGAGAGAGCGACATTCCAAGAGAAATAGCAAAAGTCCCAACACTTAAACAAAATGAGTCCTGTCAGTTTTTATTGACTAACGTACAGAAGAAAAATCACTACTCATCTTAGAGAAATTACATTCAATAATTTAAAAAATATACTTAGAGATATCCATGAAACATTAAGGATAGTCTGAAATAAGAGCTTTTCTGTTCATCATCCACATGGACTTTCTGATCCAGCTGTCATAAATTTAAAATAATGACTTAAATTGAACAAACTGTTTTTTTATAATTTCCTCTTTACTAACTGCTTAAAAATAATTTATTGATAATAGTTTAGTATCCTGCATCACAAAAAGTTCCTACGCTCCTATAAAATGTAAATGATTACAAACATGGTCCTCATCTTACAAATCTTTACACATGTGAATAACTATGCATGTGAGTAGTTTGATTGTACTCCAGGGAAGTGGTTTTCAACCAGGGGTCCGGAGCTTGCTGAGGGGGCCGTGAACAGGTTTCAGGAGGTCCACCAAGCAGGGCCGGCATTACACTTGCTGGGGCCCAAGGCAGAAAGCTGAAGCCCACCTTCTGGAGCTGAAGTCAGGGGATCCAAGCCCTGCCACTCAGGGCTGAAGCCTGAGCAACTTAGCTTTGCAGGGTCCTCTGTGGTGTGGGGCCCTAGCCAAATTGCCCTGCTTGCTACCCAATAACACTGAACCTGGCTTTTATATGCAGAAAAACAGTAATTGTGGCACAGATGGGCCATGGAGTTTTTATAGCATGTTGGGGGGCCTCAGAAAGAAAAAGGTTGAGAACCCCTGCTCCAAGGGACTACTTATGTACATGAAATTACTATGTACTTAACCTCTGGAAGAACTGGGTTGTGTATATATTATATACAGGACATTTCATGAACCACTGCAATGCAGTCATTTCTAGGGTGGTGGACTGTACATAGCAGCTGTGTAAGTGTACAGTGGCGATGCAGTGTTAGTAAGTGAAGAATACTCTCTACACTTTATTGGGTGAGGTGGATGGCACACAAGAGCTAGGCAAGTGAATTAATAACGACTCAAACTGGAATTTGAACTGGTAATATCTGTAGTCTTTTGAGATATGCTGTAGGATGTTTTTGGAGTGCCGGTGGTTGGAATCTAAGTTTTAGGGCACTGATGAATTTCTGCAGCATTGATTCAGAGGCTGAGAGTCTGTGCTGCATCTCCTGGAGAGGAAGAGGGGACAGAGGTGTCTTTAAGCCAACATCTGCCAAGTCTTAAGTAATACATATGACATTTTATGGAAATTATAAAATGAGCTAATTTTCATATTTGGAATTGTTTTGCACCGTGGAACGACTTTTCAGCTTACAATCAATACACACAGGAATGAGGAGTGGTGGGGACAGGAGACAGAATTGCACGAAGCTCAATAGCTATTACTGGAAAAGGTAGGAATCTGGGGGGTTCTTCTAGGATTGGTGAGTGCCAGAGGGACACAAAGAGGGATGGGTAAAGGACCTTACTAGGGAACTGATTGGGAGGAGAGGGTTACGTGAGTGCTGGAAGGTATCTGGGATGTTGAGGAGATAGTGCTAGATGGAATCTGGAATTCCTGATGGTGTCTGGGGTTCTGGAATGGGTGGGCATGGGGTGTAGCTGGGTGGCAATCTGGAGAGTGGGCAGGGGCATAGTGGGAGTAAAACTAAATGCCCCTGAGAAAGCTGGGGAAGCTGGTGGCCAGTTAGCGGGGGACTGGGTGTCTAGCAGGGGATGAGTCTCCAGCAGATAACCTGCTAACACTGTCAATCTTTTTATATTTGGATTGAAATCCTGTAGGGCAGGGATTTTGTCCTCCTAGCCATCTATACTGCACCTAGTACCCTACTGACACTATATCAATAGAGAGGAGGGATAGTCTTGAGCAGGGATGGCCAATCTGTGGCTTCGGAGCCACATGCGGCTATTCAGAAGTTAATATGCGGCTCCTTGTATAGGCACCAACTCCGGGGCTGGAGCTACAGGCACCAACTTTCCGATGTGCTGGGGGGTGCTCACTGCTCAACCCCTGGGTCTGCCACAGGCCCTGCCCCCACTCCACCCCTTCCTGTCCTCTCCCCTGAGCCTGCCATGCCCTTGCTCCTCCTCCACCCCTCCAGAGCCTCTTGCATGCCACGAAACAACTGATTAGGAGGTGCGCGGAGGGAAGAGAAGGCACTGATCAGGGGAGCAGCCCGTGGGCGGGAGGCACTGGGAGCTGGGGGGTAGAACTGATACAAGTCTGCTGACATATTACTGTGGCTCTTTGGCAATGTACATTGGTAAATTCTGGCTCCTTCTCAGGCTCAGGTTGGCCACGTCAGGTCTTGAGATTAAGAAATTAGATTGGCACTTAGGAAATCTGGGTATTATTCTTGGTTCCCATTCAAATGTCCTCTGTGACCTGGGCAAGTCACTTAACCTCTTGGTCTCAGTTTCTCATCTGTAAAATAAGACTAATAATACTTCCTTACTTCTCAGATACTGTGAAGATAAATTTCTCAACGTTTGTGAGCCTTCAGTTTGGTTGAGATAAGGGCCAGAAAAGTACACAGATTTATAATGAATTAACAATGTATATTTTTTTCAGCTATTTCATGCAATTGCCTGTTTAGTTTATTCATATTTAGGATCTGTTTTCCTCCCAAATAGGCAGAGAAACAGCTAAAGCATTTAGTTGGTGTAATGTACATTTTCTTGGGGTAGTGTAAAATAAAGATCCTTTTTCATGGTTATCTGAGTGTCTTTGTCCCTGTCAGTAATAGAAATCCCTCTACACGACTTCCTCATTTTCCACAACCACAACTCCAAATCAAAAGTAAATCTCTTTGGAATTTCCCTTTTTTAAAAAAACCCTGTCATTTCTATCTCATAATAGCAGGTAGAGAGCACATTTTTATGGAATATCACTGCTCTTTTGGGGCAATTAAAGGCATGAGTTTGCTTAAAATCTCACTTGAGCTAAACAATAATCCCTCAGGAAAACACTGGTTCTCTTGAACTTTATTGCTTAAAGTGAAGTTTTAGTTGGTAAAAATGACCTTGTGAGCTCCCCTCTTTCATTCTCTCACAATGACTCCAGAGCACATTGCTCAGAAGATGATTTTTGTAACAAACTCCACTTGAGATCTAAAAATCCCAGGGCTGGCTGGCATCATCACAAAAGTAATAAAGATGCTGCAACTAGAAATTTTTAGCAGGCAATTCTGCACATGATGTGTGAGGCAGAATAGAATCTAGCTCAGTCTCTCCTAACTGGATTGGCTCTGCAAGGCTGTGAAAAGTAACAATAGTTATGACTCAGACATGCACAGGGATGAGTTTGTTGAGTAAGAAGGTATCATTGTACATAGTCATCACTAACATGTGCATATATATTAAATAAGATGGATGGTTATTTTTTAAAAAACAACATAGCCTATATTCTGAAAAGAGCTGCCCTAATCATTCCTGTTTGAAGGACTATATTACCTAGAACAGTGGAGTCACCACATTGTTTGAGTGAGGAATGACGTGAGAGAGTGTACTCTATTGGTATGAAATACATATAAACAGTAACAAAAACAAGGAGCCTGGCTGGCTCATGAATTGGTAATGGAATATGGAGCCTGTCACATCTCTCTATAGACTTTGATAGAAAGTGATACACTTTTTACAGAAACTTGAACCATCTTCTAGAATTTTAGAGAATTTTATTACAGAATCATATTCTTGCTATAGAATTCAATCAGGTGCTTAAAAATACAATAGAGAGATCATTCTCTAGTATGAGCTAAATCTTCATCAGCATGGATCAGAGAGGATGAGGAAGGTAGTTGTAAGCAGTATATTGCTGGTTCTGAATTTCGATGCGATGGGGACCTTTTAAGACACATCTAGCTGCTGCAGGAAGTGGCACTGATGACTTGGGAATGGATGCACTTCTCTGAATCAGTACTAAACCAATTCTTAGAATGCTGTTTGTGGGAAATATGTTACTGGAGGTGCCACCTCTTATGTGAGATGTAAATCTTGAGACCTGGACCTCTTGTGCAGTTTTAAAGACCCCTTTTAATTTTTTTGAAAGAGAAGAATGTTAGTTCTGTGAACAAGGCCACATTCCAGCTCGGGCAATTATATTTTCCCTGCCAAAAAATTCTCTTTAGTTTAATATTCTTCTTCATTTGCTTTCCTAAATTACTGTATAGGCTATGTCTTCAGTGCAGAAATAGGTGTTTGTTTACATGGAAATAACTCTCTGTGTACAACCCTGGTGGAGCACAGTAGTTTTGTTCCTCAATTTAGTTTGTCTAAGTAAATCCCAGGTGGGAAGTACAGGGTTGACTGTGACTAGCTACTGTGATAGACCCAGGCCAGTTGGGTACAGCAGAATATCAGAAGGCAGATATACTGGCCACTGGATTAACAGTTTTCTATTCCCTGAGTGACCAGAGCAGGGGCTGCTCCAGGCTAATGAGAACACCTGACTCTAATTAACCTGCAAAGAATCAGGTGAGGCCATTAAGTTAATGTGACCACCTGACTCTAATTAAGGCCTTGCTGATACTATAAAAAGGGCTCATTCCAGTCAGGCAGGGGAGAGCCAAGGAGCCAGAAGAGAGGAAGTGTGGCTGAAGGGCTGGTTACTGAAGACACCCTCAAACCATCGTTAAGGGAGCCCTAAGGTAAGAGTGAAGAAGGGAGAAGCAGGAGAGCTGTGGAAAAGTGGCCCAGGGAAATGTAGCAACTCTGGCAGTGAAAGGTTGGCTGCCAACAGCTGCTATCATTAGGGTCCCTGGGCCGGAACCGGAGTAGAGGGCGGGCCCAGGTTCTCCCCAGCCCACTGCTACAGGAGGCTAAACTGTTCTGAAATAAGCTCCCAGGGACAACAGAGACTGTGGGAGTTCTCTCACCAACCTCCTTGCAGGCCTATGATGAAAAGGGCTCAGTAGACTGTAACGCTGGCCCTAGAAAGAGAAGGGCTACGTGGAGGGTCACAGTGAACCCACTGAGGTGAGCATAAACTGCCTAGAAGTGCAGGACCCATGGGGGCAAGGTCAGAGCTCTGCCACACTACACTGAGGTAAAAATTACCTGTGCCTGGCCTCCCCTGGGATTTTACATCAACATAGCTATCTTGATGTAAAAATACATCTATTTTTTTGCAGGACAGATAGCTATAGTGTTGCTGGGGGGCTGTTAATCAGCTGTAACATTCCTCTCTAGAGGTGGCTGCCCTTTAATGTTAGGTAAAGTGACCTTTAACCAATCTCACACAGGTGCTGTTCATGCTTGCTGGTTAAAGTTCTTTGAAATCTTAGGATGAATGGCAAAGTGCTATTATGTATGTGTGAGGCAGCAGCTTGTTGATATGCCTTTTAGAAGCCTGAGGTAAAATACTTATAACCTGTATTTTTGTTCTATGAAATCACAAGCATATCTCTCTTATTAATGAGAAGAGCAATCTTTCTAAAGTTGAACACTATCACCCGGCTGTACAGTTTATTCCAGTGTTCAGTTATTCCACCTAGTCAATGACACTAGGGACTCTTCCCCCCGCCCCTCCCTTTGGAACATGACAATTAGTAAACGTTATTGCTTTGGCTGCTGACTGTCTAAAGTAATATTGGTCAGGGTCATTCTTCAGTAATGTCCATTGGTCTGTGAAGTTAGAAATATGTTCCTCTGTAATAACAATAGAAACCCCTAACTACTGCAGATTTTCCAAATTGCAGTGATTTCTATGCCTACGTTTTGTTAAGGACACTTTTTTTCCAAGGGGACTCATGTAACCTAAGGAGCCAAATCTATTTAAAGATGCAGTCCATGGACTTATGTGGTGCCCTGTGGCTAAAGCTCTCGCTATTGCACATGAAACTGAGACTTCATGACTTATTGCTCTGAGCTGACTTTGGGGACACAGGTTTAACCGCCCCTTGAGTGTTAACTGGGAGGAATGGTGGGTAGAGCACCTAATGTTGCTCTGCAGTCACTGCAAAGGCTGATCTGGGAGCTTGTATACACACAGAATTCCACTGCTTTAATTGAAGACATTATTTTAAACTGATCAAGGCATGGTCTATACTAGGAATTTACATCTCTCAGGGATGTGAAAAATCCACACTCCTGAGCATAGGCGCCGATTCCATGGGTGCTCCAGGACTGGAGCACCTCTGGGGAAAAAAACTGGTGGGTGCTGAGCACCTAGTGACAGCTCTGTGAACTGCTCTAACTTTTAGCAGCCTTACCTGTCTATAGGTTGTGCTGCCACCTGGAGTTGCTGGAATGGTGTGCTCCAGCAACTCCCACTCCCACCCCAAAACACCTCCTCCTCCTCTTGCCAATGGCATTCCTGTACGCTGGGGGCTTCCAGGGAGCTTAGGGCTGTTTGTTTATATATATATTTTCCATAGGAAAACTCAGTGATAGACAGTGCTCACTAAATGGGAAGCTATAAATGGCTGGTTTTATCCTCTTGTTCGAAGTATAGCTCTGGGCCTTATTTACTGCACCCTATTCAAAGACTGCTGTAAAGAGAGAATTATTAATTTTTTTCTCACCGGCTTTTCTATGGTGCTCATCACTGGAGTAGGAGTGCTTCACAAACATTAATGTATTTATTTACACAACAGCCTTAGCACAGGAAAGGATTATCTCCCTAGTCTCAGTGCCAGTGCTTGGCACCACAGCAGCCCCGAGCAGCAATTTCAAAAGACTGTCCTATTTAGACCCTAGGCTACAACATGATTATTGTCAACAAAACCTTCAGAATGTGCTTGTCAAACTCTAGCACGTCTCTACTGAGCCTGTGTGAACTGAGATTTTCAGAGTCTCATTACAGGTCTGAATCTGGGTGATTTTTCACAGGAGCATCAAAAGGAACACCCCTGATTCTCCCTCCCTCTGCCACATTTCAAGTCCCTGCTCTAAAGCACGGAGGCACTAGAACTTATTAAGAAAACAGTTGTAAGATTATTTTTTAAAAAAAATATTGGGCAAAACAGTGTTTTTTCCCTGATCCCATTCTCAGAAATGCCTGAACTATTTTTGCTGAAACTTTCCAAAAACTTGGGGAAGATACAGAATGGAAAATTTCAGCCCAATAGTTGACATTTACTAAAGTTAGAAGAAATTGGGAACAGCCTTAATAAGAGAAGTGTCAGGCAATCTTAGCTCAAGTTGGTGCTACTAACTGTCTGGAATAGTTTGCCATAGAATGTTATCATTTAAAAAGGAGAGCAGAGCTGAACACATTTTTCCTGTTCATGTATTCCCAGTGTTTCATTCAGTAATGAAATCCTGATATCTGTATTCTGTGTCTTCATGTTGCATTCCACTTGCCTTTTTGTTTTTCCCTGCAGGATTATAAATGCTAGAGATGGAAAACACCTGCTGCATTAGGTCACCTACCTTCTCTCCCCGCCAATTGCAAGACTGTTCCCTATTGTACATTTACTACTGTTTTTTTCCAGTCTCATTTTAAATAGTCTAAGTCAACGGGCTTTCACCATTTCTTTTAAATTATTATTCTACTGTCTAGTACATTGCATCATACAAGTTGTCTGATATCCAACTTAAATATTTACTTACCTTAATTTCATCTAATTATTACTAACCTCTTTATGACACACAATTATCCTATTCTTCCTTAAAGAAGACCCTGTTTGAAAGTTAACATATTGTTCTCTTGTCCCTATACTGTATACATTTAATTTTTAGGGCCAAATTTTTGTTTGGTGTAGTAAATTGGTTCAGCTTCATCAAAGCTATCCAGTTTACACTATCTGAGGATCTGACCCTTTCTTCCTAAATCACTTTATAGCCATAAACAAGGCTTTCAGGGTGGTTCTTTGGTTTTATTTTGTTTTTGTACAATGACTCCCTAAATCCCTCATTGTACTTCATTTCCTTGCTTAACCTCCCTTACCCTCCATTCTTTCCTTGTTGATACAAAACCCAGTTGGATTTTACTCTCAAACGTTTTCTACTTTTTTTCTGCAGCAGATTTTCTGCACATTTTCTCACTCCAATCAATATTCCTTGGGGCATTTCACATTTGCTCAAAGTCAACTTTTCTGCTCCCGACATTCATAGAAGAGATATTTGACTTTTCTCTCCAGGTGTTTCCTTAGCTTTTCTATCTCTCTGATCTCCTACTGAGCTAACCAGGAGATAGGATACACCCATCACTTTAGGATCTACTGGAGGCAGTTTACCTTCTGCATTCTTTTTAACCTTCATTCCACCTCCAAAATGTGCCTGAGGAAATCTCTCTAGTGTTTCATTGCAGTGCCCATCACCATAGTTCTGAGCACGCTTGCTGAAAGTCTGAAGTTTATTAAGGTGGGAATGATGCTATGGTTTGTAGCCAATTATTTTTATTTTATTATTTAATTGTGTTATCTATTGTCATGGTTAACTTATTATTTCATATTTAATCAATGTGTGATGAATAGATTTAAGTGTATAAGGTATAGATATAAGTAGGACACGGTCATTGGAGTATAAGATCAAGACTTTTTTATGAGCGATGAGTATGTAGGCAGTATATAAGTAAAGTAAGATTTCAGCTTAGTCATACTTAGCCTCGGGCTTAAAGAATGTTGACATATATAGGTAACCCAGGAATAACTCTGTACCAGTAAAGTTGCAAGATTATCATAAAGAATGTGCCAGTAGGTGATGTTTGTGAAAATATGCCACAATGTACCTGTCTAGACACATCATTGTAACATCATGGAAAGTTTTGCTCTCACCACAGGTTACTATGGGAACACGTTTACATAGCTACTAATGAGATCCTAATGAGACTAAGGGGATCTAAGAGAACCCCTCTGAGAAGAAAGATATGGCAAAATTTATGGGGTGTGGAGCTACAGATAAAGAAAAGGGGGTTGGAACTCTCATGCATATGAACAAGGCAGTAGATGTGGTCATAACACAGGACAAAAAATGGTTCCCTGATATGGATAGGATGGTTCTCCATCAGGAACCACCCCTCTGTTGACCACCTGTTGGGAGTATGAATACAGCATTAGCTATTGTATGGACTCCCTCAGGTTTTGTATGCATGCTTGTGATTGTAACCTTAATTATCTGCTTAGTGAAATTTATAATACAGACATAGTCATAATACTTGTGACTGTTTGTGATCACTATATTTGTTCTTTGTTTACTCCTAGTGATTCTCCTAGGTCGGGAGACTCTAAGTGTGATTCTCACCCTATTGATCTTAAAACTGGTGCAACACAGGACATGTACTCACTCATTCACGGGGGACACTGTGGTTTAACACACAACTATTGATTATTATATCAATTCAATGTAAGTAGAGGGTAGAGGTTCCATATGTTAATAATAGTACACAGAAACATTTTCCTCTGTATCCTCCAGCCCAGATAGATATTGACCAGAAAGTGCTGGCAAAGAATGGCTGCTCACTGGTGTCGGTTGGCATTGTCAAAGGAACCTAAAGGAATTAGGTGATCAAATACATTTGAAATTCAATGACAGCTGGCAGTGCAGCCTAACTTCCATAGGTGCCTTTGAAAATCCTTGACCCAGTCTCCAGATTCAACCTCACAAGAACATTCCCCTTCACAACTGGCACCTTTGATGGCACTTGTAGCAGAATAGTCAAGGAATGAGTGGACCATGGTCCTCTTTCAACTTCAAAGGAGGTTTGTCTGAATGCGAGTTGAGGCATAGTCCTGCAAGCTGACCCATTCAGCCAGACCATTGTTGCACCAACTTCACCCCTACCCTTGAGGAATTGTCAGTAATTGATAGTGTCGCCAATACCATTTGTAGTAACTGCTCTATAACTAATGAGACATAAGCATCTATACATAGTTTCATTCACTTGAAACTATGTCATGGGTATTTTTATATTTGTACCAGGAATGGCTGAACTGGTTTGGACAAAATAAAAACCAGCCTGAATTTGAGGTCAGAACTGAACTGATGGGCTCTAACTTTTCTCTTTCCTTTGAAAGGTTTGAAAAAGTTTAGAACCAGGAAAACTGTTGACCATGGTGATGTGCAGGTGTTGTTAGCGAGGGTCAAGAAAAGACAGGTTGATAAATTTCTTGTTTTATATCACGGACAAGGCTGTAGCAAATTGACAAAAATATTAAACTGAAAATAACAGCTGTTTAAACCCACAATAGCATAACCTTGTTATGTATGAGCCCCCCCAGCCCTGCTCCATCAACGGATCTATTTCTGAGATAATACAACGTAGTACATACACTTACAGTAGCTCTTTACAAACATTAACTGTATTTGAGGTCTATTAGGCAGTAGAACAGTCTCCTAAGGAAAGTGGTGGTGGTCCCAATGCATGGGGAAACTTAAAATTGGGCTGACAAAGGCCTGGTAAATATACATTAGGGAGCAATCCTGTACTGACTGGGAGATGGATTCAATGATGTAATAAGTATTTTCCATCTCTAACTTTTATGAAATAATTATGGGGATTGCAGTTGAATGCAGTTACTTCATCAGCCTAGGCATATAACTAGATTCTCTCCTTTAGAATCCCTCTCATAAGCATGCCTATTGCTGCTGCTTTAGCAAGTATACTGCCCCTTTAAAAAAAAAACTTGCAAGTGCAGCTGTAATGTGTAAAAATTCTGATTTGCCTCTATTTCAACAGGGAGTCTTGGGCAGTCAATTTGCCTAGTTTAAGGAAAACATGCCAATTAGTTTCTCTTATATAGTTTCTGCTTGATAGAAAAACATCTAAATAGTCCAGGTGAAGAAGAGACTGTGTTGGTCCCATAAAGAAAAGGATTCATGTGTTCTTCATCTTTCCGCATTCACCCAATTGATCATACAAATGAAACCTCAGCAGTTTTAGTGGTCCCAGAGCCAAATGACATGTTTATTTCAGACCCAAACTGGAGCAAGGTTAGAAGACCCATTCAGCTTATGTTCAAAATGTCTGGTAAGAAGCAGAATTTCCCTATCTCAAAATCCTTCCTCCCAGGAACACAGTTACCAGCTAGAACCCTTTTACCTTCCTGATGGATATGGGGAAAGGGAATCTTAGCCTAGTACAGTCCTTTACACACTCCACTCCCTAGCATATCCACTTGAAATTTATGTAAAATAATAAAAACCCTTAGTACTTCTGCATTTTCAAAACATAATACAAATGCACATGTTTAAGAAATAACTTCCTCTGAGAGGCCATTACTGCCTTTCAGATCTTGTAGGCTGCATGAGGAATAGAGTCACTAAAGAGGCTGTGTTCTGTTGACCTACACTGAATTTCCTAGCTCTTTTGAAGGGTTTCTCTTAGCCACACCTGTACTGTGAAGATGAGTACAAAGCTTGCTTGCTGCATTCCTTTTCACACTAGTAGGACTAAGAAGGAAACTCAGACACAGCTGCTGAGAGAATGAAAATCTCTGAAGGATTGAAATATCGATGAAACTGTCCCACTCACCCTATTGTTATAGGCAGTCAAAAAAGTGGAACCAGTGTAAATATCAGAATCATGTTCACAGGCAAAGGAGGCCCAAAGTTGAGGCGCAGTTGAACAGCTAAAGGTTCCAGGGACTTTAACAAATGTACTGAATCTTTCAGTGATCCAAGAGACACATGTAATAGTTATGGTTTATAGCTTTAAAATATTTTTTCTGTGTTGAGTTAAAGATCATTAACCTTAAAAAAGGTAAATTAAAAAGAATCTGCTACTAATAATCTCTTAGAGAGCTAAACAGATTGTAAAAATCTGATTTGACCATCAATGCTTTTACTCACCGCAGTGATGAACCCACACTGGTCAGTCTTGTTTTAGTTTAGTAAGTTTTGGTCTGTTTCTCAAACAACATAGCAAAGGTGCCCTGTATGTTTTATCAACCAAGTTGTTTTCACCACAAAGACAAATGCCTGAAAGAAAGATCCAGACCTGTAATTTGAAGAAGTCCGTTTTTGATAATTGACCCTTCTCCCCCTCTTCTGAAAGAAAGAAAAGGCATAACATCAAAGATAAATGCAAGATCCTCTGTAAAATCAATCTTTCAAGGGGGGAAAGAATGACAATAATTTTATTTATGTTGATAGGAGTCAGATATCACCTCTATAATTAGGTTGGGGTTTTTGGGCAGGGGCAAGAGGAGTTTGGGTTTATTTTCTTCCAAAACTCACTTTCCCTGTTGATAAGTGGCTGGTCCAGATGAGTTTAGGTAAGAGTTAGAACCTAACAGGAAGATCAGCTATATTCAGAGAGAGGAAGGTGTTGTAGGCTGGAAATTAAGAGAAGGAGCTCTAGAGACAGCACATCTGTCTGGTTTGTATTTTTTGTAGATGGCTCTAGTTTTTGTCCTTTAGTTTTCTAAACTGCATAAACTGATTGTGATCAGAGGCTCTGATGGGATCTTAGTGGTTGTTTTGGTTGCATAAGAATCCTGTAAAAGTAACTTGAGACTCCAGAAGATATTTTGTCCCAATTGCACATTATCATGGAGTGATCATATGTGGCAGGGGGCAAAATAGACATAGAATCATAAGACTGGAAGGGACCTCGAGAGGTGTTCAAATCCAGTCCCCTGCATTCAAGGTGGGATTAAGTATTATTTAGACCATCCCTAACAGGTGTTTGTCTAAACTTCTCTTAAAAATCTCCAATGATGGAGATTTCACAACCTCCATAGGCAATTAATTCCAGTGCTTAACCAACCTGACAGGAAGGTTTTCCTAATGTCCAACCTAAACTGCCCTTGGTGCAATTTAAGTCTGTTTCTTACCTTATCTTTAGAGACATCTATTCTTATAATATGGACCTCTCCAGAGACTGAATGAGACTGGTGGCCAAGTGGCTATGGTTTGAGAATTGCTGCTAACAATCATTTTATTCTAAACCATCCTTTATTAAATTCCATTCCTTCATATGCAGTTAATTTGAGGCAGAAATAATAAATTATAATGGAAAGTCTCTTTCATATAGAACCTCTTATTCAGAACGATCCCAGAACTTTTAAGTATAAGGTGTGAATTCCTCAAATCATCTTGGTGGTTACAGTTGTTTGACAACACACACCACAACAATCCTTAGGATAGGAAGTATAGAATGCTTTAGTCACCTGTAACTAGACAGATAAGTTTAGTGCGTCAGATTGTGATTGTCCACACTGGAACTTGACCAGGACACTGGTTCTTCCTTACAGAAAGTTCTATGGGATATTTAATGATCACAAGTGGCAAACCTAGCTTCTTGAGAATCACTGAGCCTACTAATACCATGGTGGAGTATTGGTTTGGTCCTTATTTGGAAAGAGCATCTGTTGTTCCCATTGTTTAGATAGTGTCATTGATGTTTGTGACTTAAGGAAATTAGCTTCTTCCTTAAGAGGTTTACAGACAGTGATGGTGGTAATTCTGGGTGGTGTGGAGGGGAAGGAATTGAAACATTAAACCAAAGAGTTGGAACAGTTATGCTCAGCACGTCTTGTTCCAAGATTTTTAATACAATCATTTGTTAAAATTGGAGTGTGAGCTAAATTAGGGATTGACGTGTGAGCTAAATTAGGGTTGGTTGGTCAGTGGTAGAAGGCTATATTTTCAATCTTCTGAACCGGTTCCCTGTAGCATCTTCTGTTTTCCCATCCAAATGCAAAGCAGATCCAGCCCCGTTTAAGTTGAATGATCTGGTAAACCCACAGTCCAGAGTTTCATGGTTGCAGAGTTCACTTACGAACAGTGCATCTTTATTCAGTACTTCCATATAATCAGTGGGAATATTTCTGAGAGGTGAGGAATTGATTGCCCTGAATATGGCAGTCCTCTATTTCGAGCAGTAATAGCAGTGCCAGATGCAGTTTCCCCATGCTGCCCAACCAAAAAGGTCTGAACCCTGTCGAGGAAGGACCAGTTAAAACTGTGGGAAGATAATTCCATCTTTGTGCCCATTCAGTCACCATTTATTTGTCAGTCCTTGACCCAATGCTACCAACAAGGGGTTTGACTAAAGCTAATTGTGAAGGTTATATTTGTGATGTGGGCATGTGTATGCTGAGCCCACCTCATTTCACATTTATCTTTGACCAGCTATCTCTGTCTGGTATTGATAGCACTTACTGCTGGCCAGAGTTGGATTCAAACCCTTAATTTAGGGGGCTCAATATCTCAATACCACGCCTCTGAGCCATCCAGTCTAAACACAGTCATAACATCAAAAAATATTCACATCTCTTGAAAAGTTTTTTTTTTCTTTGTTTGTAGGTGTCCTTTTCTCTGATTCCTGAATTGAATAATATATAGTGTAATCTTCTGGAAAAGACCGGGTTTTAAATACTAAAAGATTTGCCTGCACAACATTGCTTGAATGCTGAACCTAAACAGAAGAACCCAGTAAAACATCACTGGCTGAGCAGAGTCTTCCAAGAGAGTGAACCTCAATGTGAATGGTGCTCCACAGCTAGGATTTCTACGCCCCAGATGCTCAAAGGCTAATGCACCGATGAAGGGCCACTACTTAACCAATATACAGTACTACAATTCCATTCTGGTGGCTGCATGGCGTCATATTATTGAAGTACACTGTGCTGATAACTTCAAACTCATGTCACATCACTGAAATATTTCTGTAGAAGAATAGATTTCATTGAGAAACAGAGAATTATCAAGCACACCTGGAACCATAATGTCTTATGTCTATCAATTCAAACCCTGCTTGACTCACTAATGTTTTTTTCACCTCATCAAAAATCTGTCTCTTTATACCAATAATCACTCATCTTTGGATATTTGTTTCCCATCTCAAGATTGATAGGAAGGGGCGGCTTTTAAAAATCATTTATATGTAGTGTAGAGGTGGATTTAAAATATTGCCTAGGTCCCTTTGAGCCTTTTTACTAGCCTAATGAATCTCTCTCTCTCTGAATATTGTTTCTCTCACAACTGCCAGGCCATGGCCCTAGGCTTCTAAAGCATTTAGCACTCTCCTTTTATCCTAAATAAAATAAGATCTCGGGCTCTGGTATTCCTTGAAAGTAATAATCCAGATTAATTCAAGCTTCTGTAGCAGTGTGGAAACAGTTTCCCATTCGATCTGCAACTAAATCTAGAGACTTCCCCCACAGAAAATACACACACATACACAACACACACACAGAGTACGTAGAATGCCTTGAAGAAACTGTAGCTAACCACCTTATTAGTATTCCTCCCTCCTCTGTGTTTCACTTGCAGCAACAGAGGGCTGAGCAAAATGCAGTAGAACAGGGACAGAGACAGAGCTGGCAATCATCTCAATGCAGGCTGCTGAATGTAGGGGGTGGGGGGATGCAGCAAAGCAAGATTAATAACCTTGCCATAATCCTGTGCACTCTGGAAGGAGATACCTCTGGTGACGGAGCCATTCTTGTCTTGATTAATTGGACTGAGTGAGTGAGTGGCTGGCAATCCACCTGGTTTGGAGGGGACCCCTGTGTTTTGCTGTTCTTTGAATCCTCTACCCATCTGAGAAGGTAACAGTGAGACATACCATCTGCAGCACACACAGCAGCTATTGGAGGCTACTACTGACAGTTTGCACTACAGTTTTTGGTGAGCAAGAAGCCAGGTATCGTGTACAGTGGAGATTAATATATCCAGGGCACTCAATTTCACAGTCTGGTCCCTCAGCCACCTCCCCCCACCAAACACCCTTTCCCAATTGCCTTTGAGTTCTGGGCTCACTTTTGACATAGTCTTTTGGACACATTTTGCTGGGAATGGAAGATCAGTAAATGGAACCTTTGAAAACTAATCATTTTGCTTCTATGTGACTTGAAAAAATAAACAGAAAAAGAAGAATTCAAGTCCATCTGGAGGAATTTTTAATTTCCTTTGGAGAAGTTTTAGGAGGGACCATCTAAAAGGTAAGTCCAGGGGCTTGCCTGCCCTTTCTTCCTCCTTATGTTTATGCTTGATTTGTTTCATATCGAAAGAAGCTAAAAAAGGAGTATGGTGCACCTATAGTGCATGGTGACACCGTGTAGGTGTGTTGTGGACTCTGTCCTTGTCATTTGCACACACCCCCCCACAGACCTCTCTTTGATTTCCTTTTTGATTTACCTAGTATTTGCAGAGCTAAAGTACCTATAAAATAATGATCCAGAGTATTGAGAAATGTTGGTAAAATAGCATTTGAAAGCTTTTTCTAGTTTCAAAGTCCAAAGGAATTCTCTCTCATACACGCACAAAAAGCCCACGCAATAACTTCAGTGGGAGTCTCTGTATTTTCACAAATCATGGGGTTTTATTTTTCCTCTGTGCATTTCAGTCTGCTCTGAAGCAATGAATATGCGAGTACAGAAAGCTGCTTCTGCTGCTGTTAGCTGGAGCAGATGACAGAATGGAAATTGTTGAGGATTTGTGGACCACTCTGTTATGTGGAGTTTCTCTGCTATTGCGTCTCATTAACCTATTGAATGCATCTTGCACTGTTTTAAGGCTACAGCATTTGCAAAATATTTGGGGCCATATCTCTAATCCTTCCAAATCAGACTAAAGTGCCAATCACAAATGGTTTCTTATCGCCTCTCATTTATTTGGATGGGAGGGGAGACACAAGAGGGAGGTTTAAGGTGGCATCAGGCATACAGGTGTTCTAAGTAACTGCCTTGTCCAGCATGTTTTATTGTAGGGTAACGTTTCCTAGGATCTATTAAACCACTTGGCATTTGAGATATTCAGGGTCTGAACCTAGATCCCCCCAGAGGTGATTTTCTTCAGGAATGCTGAGACTGTTGTAGCCATTCCCATCTTCCAATTATTTAATGAAAGTAAAATACTATTGTATCACAGTAGCATCAGGGATCCTGGACTTGAAGGCGTTTTATTGCTGCATTGACAGCACTTAGCTTTCCCAAAGAGGTGAGAGATCCATTTGTAAATACATTTCTGAGATGCCTGGTTCCCCAAGTGGAATTGCTAGGGACTTATTCCTTCTCAATTATATGAATATGAATGACTAATACTGAAAGACGTGGTGTCTATTTGATGGAATTATCTACAGCTGGCTAGCTGTTCTAGAAGGCACAGGTATAAATGTGGCAATACTGAATAGGCAGAGATAGAGGGGTGTTGAAGCGTATATGTATGTATATATAACGTAGGTTACAATGCATAAGACCGCTGAAGACACATCCTATTTGATAATTTGCTCCATTATGTATGAAGAAATGTAATGAGGCTTTTTTTGAATGGGTATTGCATTGTAAAACTAAACACTTAATGAAAAGGCCTCTGCTACAGAGTAATTGAATAATCTCATATTATTACATCTTGCCTGTCAATCAGTCTCTGGCTGTATTTGTGGCTGTTCTCATATACCAGCTTGATAGAGGGATTAAACAAGGAAAGCTGGTTATAGCTGTGTTTCCCCTTGTTTTCTGCAAGTGATATTCCATCCCGCAGCAATGTTACTGTATAGGAATATGACAGGCAAATCTGTCTCCGGACACAGTATAACTTACCATTTATTTCCTCCCACTATACTTCTCTTGGACCCTCCTCATCTTCACATGAGGCATATGGATTGCGATTGCTTTTACATTTACATTGTCTCAGGAGGAGGATTTTAAACACAATCCTATGAGAATCTCCAGGACTCTTTTCTTTTGAAAAGGGAACTAAGGTAAAGGAGACTTCAGATGGAGAGAAAGTTAGGGGGTGGATAACATACAAACTGGAAATGAAAAACTTTCGTATTCTGGGAGGATGGAGAACACACAAGATGCCCTAGCCCACTCTGGTAGGGTGCAAATTATCCTCAACTCAGCAGGCCAACAATGGGAATTGAAGGGTCGCCATCACTTCAGTTGATTGGACGGTAACGATGCAGCCTAACCATAGTAAGATCAATAGAGAGAAGGGTGCACTTCTCTTTGAGTTTGGATGATCTCTGTGTTTGTGTGCATGAGGCCAATGTTTTCTGTTTGTTGTTTTGTTTTTGTTGGATGGTTAAGCAGTAAAGATAATTTGTAGCCAACAAACTAATGTAAAAGTTATTCTTGAAGTGTGTAGATTAGCAAAGTTACTCAGAGAAAATGCTTCATTTTAATTATCTGTTTACTTCTTGACCAATTTAGATTCCTGCATGGTTCCCTGAAACTAACCTTTCATGGACTTGATTACTAATTCCCTAAATGTAATGTTCCATAGGCATTTTCTTCTGTATTTTAACTCTGCTAACTCTATAGGATGGATGTTAAAGTTACTGAAACAGTATTAATTATCCTTATAGCACAGAGGAAGCAGATAACATTTAGTATTGCCAGATTTCATGACAAGCTAGTTTATCTAGGATCTGACTTAAGCAGCAGCTTGGAGTGTGTGGGAAAGTGGAATAGAAAAATGTACAATTAAAACAACTATTTAAATGAAAATATGAAATGTCTCACTTGTACGAAGTTCCCATTTTATCCCAGTTCATGGCTGGACTTGGAGATATTATTTTTTGCATTGCAAAAATATGGAGAATTCCATAGTTAATGCTGTTTTCCATGTACTGTTTGAGGGATTATAAAAGCTCACCGTTCTGCATAGTATATGTATCAGCATGTTGCTATTGGAAGGTCCGTAAGAGTCCTTAAACCAAATGAATGTAGCGCCGCAGTAGAAGCTTCCCAGCAGAAATGTAGGTACAGTGATATTATCAAAGACTGAATTGCCTAAATATTATTTTAAGAATATGTGGAAGATAAAAGGAACATTCAAATTTCTTCCCTATTTAGTTCCAGTCAGTTGAGCAGCTCCTCTCTCTGTTTCTCTCTCATTGCTGAAGTCAGCCAACCAGGCACAATGATCCTCCAGCACATGTTTCTATGTTTTTAAGACCCTGGGTGCTTTACACATGAATTCTTCCTTTCCTCAGAAACAAGCTGGGTTGACAACTGGCAAGTGAGCTTAGGCACTCTATACCGGCCAAAAAGGAAGAAAAAAGAAAAGAAAAACAATATCCTTCCAGCAATTCCAGGACTTGAACAAAAAGTAAAAGCTGTGTAGGCTGACGATGCACAGTTTTGATTGTTGAGTCACCATATTAGTCTGGAATATTATGTTGCATTAAAGTGCTAACATTGGGGCCAGTTTTGAAATAAATGGCTACAGTAGTTTAGTATAGAGTAGAGTAGTTTAACAGTAAACATGTACCCTGGATTGAAGAAAATGCACTTTCCTAGTGGCAGATGATTTTGCAGGTACTCTATGACTGTTTACCCCTTTAGAAATAACCTCATGCCTAGAGCCAAAGGTGGCTTGTAAAATTAGAATAAGGAGGAGGGCAAGAGAGGATATGGGGTTACTTGGTCTTGACTGGAGCACCTAGTAATAAAAGACCAACCATGAGTTTCAACTGCTGTAACAAGTTAGCCATCTGAAACCTTTTATTTAATATAAATATTATCATAAATTAAATGTACCATGAACTCAACACTGTTTAAAAACAAAAAAACCATAGAAGAAACTGCAACCTCTGCTCTCCAGCCTGCAGTTTCAGTGCCATCACATTACCAATCTCTGTCTTCCCTTCAGCAGATGCCCAAAATAAAGTTTATTAGGGAGGCTGAAGAATCTGCTAGCCCCTAGAGAGGACAGTTCTTTCAGGCCACCATCCAGGTTACCTGGGAGGCAGCTGATGTGCAATGTCTTGTATGTCTCCTGGAAGAAGGCTTTATTTCTTGACTTTCTTTAGGTTCATTTTTAGTCAAGGTGAAATAAAAACACACTGACATAATCCATTTTAAAAAATGATACTGTGGCCCAGGATCACTGCTGTACCAGTATACAGGATAGACTTTTCTGCCTCTGTGACTGCATGTAACCTGCTCAACAGTGTCATCTATTGGCATGTGACATTTTTTTTTCTGGAGTCAACTTTCATTGTTCTGTATTATTAACACAATTTTCTTATATTTGTAGTTTCACCTACTATGTCATTGATCATATTTTGTGTGAGATCACATCTACCTTGCCAGCTGGGAGGAATGGAACATCCAGTGTATGTGGTACATCATGACCTGTTCCCTTAGTTTGTTCAGTTTGTATCGAAAAAGTTTTCATGTTAGTAGAAAAGCCTCTGTGTGGTTTGTTATTTGTGGGGATTGAATCTGGAACATTTGATCTGAACACATGGTCTGTCTGAGCTAAAAGACACAGCACTGTTACCTTAAAGGCTATATAGACTCAACCTCTGTATGGGTCAACTGCTAGAGAAGGATAGAAAGCCACACTGTAAGCATGGGTTATACTTACATAATTAGCCACTAATCTTAATGAAGAGATAATTTAGAAAACTTCTGCAGGGGAAGTTAGAAGATATAGCACTGGGGCTTCATGTTTGTTATTTCACTGTAGAGTTCACTTTTATATATACCCACTGCAATTTAAAATATTGTGAAAGTAAGATTAGATAACTCCTGGAGACTAGTGACACAAGCCAAGATGAAACAGTCTTAGAGGGATTTGAAGGAATGGAAAGCTTGCCCAGTGAACAGGAGAAAGGAGCCTGTTCCAGACATAGGGGTCAGCATGCTAAAGCTGCAGAGATGTGAGGGAGGAGGACATGGGGGAAGCGATTAGAGAAAGGTGGGGAAAGTGCAGAAGAGGATAAATATTGTGGAAGACAGAGGGTTGGAGAAGGCGTCGGGAGTTACTCGAAGTAGAGGGTTGGGACGTGAGAGAAGGAAGATATGATAGGGAGACAAAGGGAGTATAGGGAATAAGGCAGTGAGGAGGTCAGTGTAGTAAGCAAAGGCAGAGCCCTGCAGGGCTGTGAAGGTGAGAAGTCTGAATTTAATTTAGGAGGATTGGGAGGAAGATAGAGTGTTGGGTGTCAAAACAGCAGCTAGAAGCAATGGATTCTGGATACAATGGAGCTTGGAGAAGCAGTCCCCAGGATGGAACTAAAACAGGTGGAATAGATGAACCCTTTCACATTTAAATGTTTGACCTGAGTGTCCAAATGCTATATCTGGAAGTCCTATTTGGACTGACACTTTGAAAATCTGCCTCACAGAAGAAATATGGAGACCCTTCTATAAAAGCAAGGAATTCATGTCAGTGGGTATTTTAGTTCATTTTTGAAAACCCAATCATTTGATACTCTAATCTCTTAAGAAGTTTGTGCGACTGAAGTAACCCCCAGAGGATTTGGGTTGTACAATGTTTTTTTATGCAATCACACACCCATCTTTAAGCGAAGACTAAAGCCAAAGCTAAAAGCTGTAAGGGCTTCTTAGAGTGTTGGTAGCGAAAGGCGTCCATAAATATGCCATATATTATCTGTCCTAGTATATATAAAGAAACCTTGCTATTTGTCTTAATTGGATTACTTAATACAGACTTTGGAAGCCAAACAGAAAATACCGTGTGCTCTTTTCCAATTCTGCATGGTTTATATTGAGGCTGATCTGTATGCATGTTTCTTTTTTTTTTCTTTTTCTTTTTTTTTCTTTTTTTTCTTTTTTTTGATGCTACTGAAATTTCAAGACTGTTCTACTTTTTCTGCAGAAGCCTTTGGCCACAATTACCTAATCATAGCAGTGCTTTTCAGATGCAGCTCTTGTTCTTGTGCATCATACAGAAGATACAGTATCTGTCTTTGGAGTTTAATGGAGAACAAAAAGGTCTCAGCATAGCGGGAATTGCACTAGTCCTACCACACTCTGTCCTGTTATACAACCACCACATGTCTTGGCCAAGCAGTAAGTGAGAGAGGAATAGAGTGTAGTTTATCTTGCCAAGTTTTTCCTTTCCTCTTTTGTCATAGATATTTGTAGATTGCTGCAGTAACCTGCTCTTATTCTGCAGGAGGTCACAGCCTTTCCAAACTATAAAAAGATCGCTAAGAATCAGAATTCTCTGGCAATGAGTTTTGTAGTATAAGCAGCTTTACCCAATCCTGAGAAGAGTGACGGGGCAGAGAGGTAACTGAGAAACTTCTTATAATAAACATACTTGGCTTGGCAATGCCTCCTTAAGAGTATTAGACTGTCTAAAAGAATCTCTTAATCTGTGCTTTAATACTTACATCTTGTTCCTGAGGTGGGCAAGGAGGTAGGGTCTCTCTCTTTGTTCGTTTAATTTAACACAGAGGTTCCACACTTGCCTTCAAACCTCTGGAGTCTTTTGAGCCTCCTCTTTTTTCCATGAGCTTCAGCTGGGATAAGTTTTTTCCTTTCATTGAATCTTTGGAAGTCTTGCCTCTTCCCCTAACCTTGGAGACCATCTATCTTTCCTTTTCTACATAAAGATAAACATTTTGGCTCCTAAGTGGGTCTACATAGTTTCTGTAAAGGCGACTGAAGGCCAAGCCAGTAAACGTTCCCTGTGTTGAAGTCTCCATGTGAAATATTCATTTAACACAGGAGATCTCTATGTGTCTATAGAGCATAGGTGATGGAACTGGGGGTCCTGGGGGTGCTGCCACACCTCCTGGCTTGAAATGGTTTCCATCATATACAGAGTTTACAGTTTGGCTCAATGGCTTTCAGCACCCCACTATAAAAGTTGTTCCAGCGCCCCTGCTGTAGAGAGAATTTATTGTTCAGAGAAGAAGTTGAGGAATAGAAAGCAGTCACCTTATTTCCACATGAATTTTAGTCAAACTCACCCTGTAGTACTTCTCCAGCTCCACAGTTTTTGTTCTTTACAATTCTACCTCCCAACAAAAATACTAGCTATGATGTGAACCTCATAAGGTTCAGAGATTGTTCAGTTTGGATAGAATTTTAATTGAATCTTTTGGTCAGCAAACTTGGACTAGACTTCTCCACTGCCAGACTTGTGTGACTATCCTGCACATGTCCATAGGCACAGTTCGAAATAGCCCTTATTGTCCATGGGCAACAGCTCCACCAGGTGAGCCAGGCAGAGGTTGCTGCTGGTTACCCACAGAACATGTGGTGAAACTGTCTCACCAGGAGGTCACCTTGTTCCTTGTTACAGTGGGAGATAAAGAGAGGAAGATTTAGGAACAGAATTTTATCATCAAAATGATAGTTTTGAGGATCCAGAGCTATTGGAAACAGGTAAGAATACTATCCTGTGATGGGCACTGATGTAGTTCCCATTGGGGGGGAATTATTTCTGTGTTTTGTAGCAAGGTAGAGAAGAGACTGACTCATCATAGTTAGAAAGTCAGGGTTGCTGCAAAGCCAGTGGTATTAATTAGTAAAATGCCCGTCATCTTGGATGGATTTTAAGCAGTAATTCCTCTTCCAGGGATTCTGTCCGGATGAAATTCATATGTTTAAAAATAACAATATCCTTCCTTTTATCACAAATTACACCCTACATTATTAAGACTGAAATAACTTTGAAAATATAATTTGCTTCCGAACATGAATGCTGTTTTGTTTTTCCTTTTTGGTTTCATTCACCTCAAACAGTGAGGCTACAGTGGTGACTCTCTGGGCTGGATCCTCAGGTAATTTAAATAGGCACGTAGTTCCATTGGAGCCATGGTAGTTTGCACTAGCTGAGGATCTGCCTCCCAGTGTGTAGCCAGTTTTTATTATGATCTTATTTGTATTGCAAAACTCTGAATGGAACAGGGAATTGACACAGCACTCTACAAATATACGGGCAATCTTGCAAACTTTTACTATCTGACTTGGGCCCATTGATGTTAATGAGTTAAGCCTGGTAGTTAGCAGTACAACCAGTAGTAGAGACAAGGTCTTTGGGCCAAAGAATGTCTTAAATCTAAAGCCCTGATTTTACATTTAATTAAATGGGACTGCACAGATGCCCAGACCCATAAGGAACTTTTTGGGATAATAGTCCTAAAGATCAGACTTTACTGCCACTAAATCATTTTTGGTTGGTTGGTGGGTTTTTTTGTTGTTGTTTTTTTTGCCATTGATAACAGTGGAATTGGGACTTGTGTAGCACCATGCTCTTATGTTTGAATTTCTAAGACTACAGGGGAAGTTTTAAAATAGGGGGATGGTTAATACTTTAACTGGTTTATTTTCTTAAATTAAAAATCAGAACTTGTCTATTTGCATATTAAGATATTTGTCAAAGCTTTTTTTAAGGATAGATATCTTATGTTTTGGGACCTAAGCTTTGACTTTCTGCATTGTCCTTTTAATGTTCCCATTTTCTTTCCATGCTCTGGGGTAGCTGGTGAATGTGGAGCTCAAAGGGAAGAGTGAAGTGATATATGTGGGGATGAAAGTGCCTGTGGATGAAGCCACACCTCCCTCCCATGTAACAGATTGGAGGTCTGTTGAAATTCATTGTCTCTTTATACTCCTGTGACTCTTCTTGTCTTCCCCAAAAGCCTGTGTGAAAGTAACACATATCAGTCTTTTGTCCCGCTCCTTCACATAAGTCAACCTTTCCCTACCCCGCTCATGTGTCCTGAGAGCTGAGATCTATACTGCTTCCGATAAATATGAATCTCCTTTAATTCTAGCATGAGTGGCCTGTGCTTTTGAAGCAGGAGGATCTATGCTTTGTCTCTGCTGCTTCCAAGAAGATGCAAGTAGCCATGGTGTGAAGCCCTAGCTAGCCATGGATCTGATACAATATGATTATGCACATACCCTGTAGTTCATGTTCCTTGCCCTCGTATGTTTCATGTGTTGTATAGTGTAGTGTGGTAAGGAACTTATTGATATGTACAGGCTGCAGACTACTTAGTCAAGATATTATATAGCTTTTTTATTTTTATTTTTTCCCCAAAGCAAGTCAATGGTTCCAGCTACACACAGCTAGCTAGTCTCCAGGACATAAGTGGCAAAGCTGTGCTTTTTTTTTTTTTAATTTCCCCACTCTTAAAAGTCATACTAGTTCTGATTAATTTATTTTCTCTGCATTATTGTAACAAATGGCTTTAATGACATTTCATTATGCATATAATGCCTTAAGTGCTTTATACAATGAAGAACTGTTTTTCTTGCTAGAGCTTTGAATTTCTACTTGCAGGAGTTCTGCAAGCTGTAATCATTTTTGAATTTGTTCTTGAATAGCTTTTAAAATTTATTCTTTCATGAAACAAAACAGTACTTCTGGCCTGAGATCATGCTGTCAACCTGGCAGAGTCAAAATAGGGGAAGGAGCACCATAAGGCCAACACATTGCTCTCTTTGTGGGAAGGTAAGGGTCAGGGATTCAGGTAGTATCTCAATCTAACACTTATTAAATGGCTTATGCTTAAACCATTCTCTTCTTCTCAGTCTCATTCCCCACAACCTTCTTCCAAGACCCCTTTTACCCTTGATAAGGACTCTGCTCCTTCTACCAGGTCTCAGCTCTCTCTCTCTTCTCCTGGATGCTTAGCTCAGTTTGCTTCCCAGCTTTCTCACAATCCCTCCCCATCCATCTGGTTCATGTCTGCCCCCCTTACCCTTCTCACTCAGGCCTCCAGTTCATCATTTTATGTTCAAATATGCTTTGTTCTGGGTAGTTGCCCCTTCAATATCTGAGGCCTGGTGCCACCATTTCAGTTCTTGCATGATAGAATACTAGTCAGCTCCAGGAGCGTGAGGACTAGAATTGCAAAGGGTGGTACTGAGGCTTAGCATCAAAGTGCATTGGCATAATGGGTTGGGATTCCAGCACCTCAGTAGTTATTTCAAGTCAGGAACAAGATGTGGTGGCAGAGCTATGTGTGTAATACAGTACTGTATAGGACACTAGCAGCTAGTGCTGATGCCTCTCATTCCTGGTGCATGGTACTCTGCCAGAGCAATGAGAGGAAAGCTCCACTTCACCTGCCTTGCATGATTCAAGCCTGATCTATTAATCTCTCTTCACTTTAATTTAATTATTTGGAATTCAATAAACTATCATTAAATGCTTATCCTGGGCTGTAGGCATCCTTGTGATCAGTTACCAATACTAAACCCATTACTGAACAAAACAGTGTCTTATTCTTCTGCCGCACAATCATCACAGCATACAGCTGCCAGTCAACAAGAAACCCCTTCTATACCAAGAGGGGCCCCATCGCCAACTGTCTCAGCCCTTCCCCAGTGCCTGTTCATAGGGGTGAGCTTTGCAGTGTTCCCAGAAGGTCGCAAAATCTGGATTATTTTTACCCACTTTTGCCTCTATAAGTGAAAGCCAACATACTAAACTTCACCTAGACACCTATAGGTAGTCAGTGCAGGTTGTAGAGCATCGACATTGTGTTTCTACTGAGCTAGTCCCATTAATGAGCAGGTTGATACATTACACACTAGCTTCAGCTTGTAAATGGATGACTGTTTTAGTCCAGTGTAGACGTGATAAAGCAATAGATCATGGTTGTATGATCCATCTCCAAATGACTCATTCTGATCCATCCTCATTAAACCCTCAACTGTGTCTTCTAAATGAAATAGTGACAAAACTGGATAAAGTCAGCATGTCAAAATAGTGGACACTACAACCGCATACAAGTTGTTTAGGAGAGTATGGTAGCAGTGGGGAAATATTAGCAAGGTCTTTTTTAATGTTGTTGCCATCTTGTAACAATTCCTTTTATTTCATTGATGTGCTTGTTCATCCTACATTAGGACAGATGGAGATAAATACACAAGTGACTTCCAATTTTGTTTTTCCGCATTAGCTAATCTAAGAATAATTCAAGCAGCATTAAGCAGGAGCTGAGTCGCCAAACTCATTGTGATGCTTTGACTCACATGGCTGGTGACTGCAGCTCACTTAAAATGTCACTTTTGCTTAGCTTTTGGTTGTTAGTGGGTGTGGAGCTCCTGCCATAATCTGTGCTGTACTCTGCATTAATACATCACATTACAATACTCTGTCTTCTGGGGTCATAGGGTTGATAGTGTTTCATTGTGGGGAAGACGCAACAACAAAACAGAACTGTGTTATCAGTTTGAGACACTGAGATGAATATTATGGAGTCCAGGCAGGTGTTCTGCTGTCTGAATCTTTGTGCAGCTGTACAGTGGAAACTGGAAACTGACAGCATTTTGAGAGCAGTGGAAGGCAAAGGTTGAAAGGTTTGGAGTTCAGGTCAGATGAGCACTAGGGCTTGCAGATCCTAAAGAGTTTCGGCCAACTCCTCCTCATCAGAACTGAATTTGCAGTGGTTGTCCGTGAAGAAAGCCCTCTGGCAAGAACTTTGAAGAAAATGCAGCTCCAGTATTTGATTCCTTGCTCTCAGATTTAGAGGGATATATGTCCCTTAATAAGAATCCTATAGCATTTAATACAGATTAAATTTGGAATCTGTAATAGGGCTCTTAAAACTGATGAAATGTAATGGAACATCTTTCTAAAGGGTTTGATGAACCAGCCAATAGAATCTTATATAAGAGCAATATAATTCTCTCTTATGTTCTGTAGGGTAGTCTAAAAATAGAAAATTATGGCTTTGTGAAATTAAATTCGGAAGGACTTTTCCACAAGGTATTTGCACTTATGGGTGGAAGAGTATGCACATCTCTAATGATTGTGTCAACACACTAACCCAATATCTAATACATCCTTCATTCTGGTACAGTGCTCACCATTTGCAAGTTTAGCCATTACTGCTGTATCTGAGATCTGCCATACTGAGTAGAGGGATTACCACAGTAACATTAATTGGTAGAAAAGGGAAGATTGTAAAGACTTTATTGATGATGCTGTATTTGGGACAAATTATTTGAACTTTTGCTAATGTTGGTACACTCATTAGAACCGGAGTACAGCTTGGTCTCAAGTGGATTGTTTGTCCAGTGTGATCAGTTAGTACATCTCTAATGCACATGCAGAAGCTGGAACACTCTTTCAGACCTCTCAGGTTAATTAGACTGGACTGGAAATCTTTGGTAGAGGCTTTCTCATGAGAGGTTATGGGTGTTTCTCATATCTCTCTAAGGCAGATGTTCTCTTGTGCTATCCTGGGAAAACTGGAAAGCAAAGAGTCACAGGGAAGTAAAAATAATAATGGGGAATGGGTGGGGGAAGGGGCAGAGGAGTTTGAATTTTGGGCGGAAGTTCAGATGTGTTGCTGGTTTTCTAAAGTGGTTTACCCATCCCTATTTTACACCTCTATCCACACAGGTAGATGCTAAACCTTGTGAACACTGCCTACATCCCAAATTGGAATGAAGGTAACGGTTGAAATCTCAAATTCCTTCACAAACCAGCTTCTATCCTCTGCACAGTTCTAACTATAACTTTAATTTTACATTATTTATGTATTTAATATTATATATTGTTTTGACGCCATCAAAATTAAACATTTTAGTAAGGTTGTTTTGATGTATCTGACTTGAAATATTTCAGAATATTTTGTTCTGCAGAAGATTTTTGTCCTGATTTGAGTTAATTTTTTTTAAAATGTCAGTATTCCTTGGAATGGAAATTTAATTTTCTGATCTGCTGTACGTGAACGTATATGGCTCTTTCCCCATGTTGCAGAACAGTAAGTTTTCCAGACTCTAGTCAGGGATGGAAGAGACTTTTTGGGATCCTGCACCTCTCTCCAGTGCCTGTGAATAAGGAGGATATTGGAGAAATAGATATTTAATATGTAGTGCAGGTTCTTTCTTCACACTCTCTCACTTCTGCTGGAATCAGTAACAGATCTCCTCCTATTATACAAAGAGGAAGACTCTTGTATTTCTGACCATAACAAGTACCAGATTTTTTTTAATTTAATCTAATTAGTTTTGTAAAAACAAAAAAGGAGGAACAAATTCCATAACTTCCAACTAGAGACAGCCCTGAACCAATCCCAACATACACCTGCCAGGCATGTTGAATTTCATGCTTCTCTGATTTATCATTCCATTATGCGCATCAGACATTCCAGTCCATATCCAGACTTTTTAAATGTCTCTTTTGATGATGTGTGGATCCAGATCCCAACTCTGACATTACTTCTTTAAATCTTCTGAGGCTTCCCCGCTCACAACTTTCTCTGGACTCTTTACTGAACTTTCTCATGTGGCCTAACCTATTAAATGTCTTTAAATCACCCACTTTTTTGTTTTATTTTTTTCATGCCTTCAAACCCAAGTATACATAGGTTTAATTTAGCATGATCTTTTTATCCAATTTATCATGGTGCACTATAAGCCTTGGGAGCACTAAGTTACCAGCAGTGCTCATGAAGCACCAGTTCAGCATGATTTCTTTCACCTAATTACAACTTCAAAAAGCACACAGCCAGTAAGAGGCCCTGGGGGCAATTTCAAGTGGAATTTCTAAGGACTACAGTCTTGCCATGTGTCCTATCGAGCACTAGGTGTTGCTGTGGATCTGTGTTATATCAAGTCCAGAAGCATCCCCACAGGAAAAGCAATTTTTGCTTCTTAAAGATGGTCCGTCCAACTCAGAATGCTTTACCTTATTAAAACAGATTTCTTCTAAGCAAACATAAGGCAGTTGTTCTAACAGGTAATCATTTAATTAGCTGCATGTATTAATATGTCTTAATATGCTTAGAGGTGAGTACATCAATCCCATAACGATCAAGGAAAACTTGTCCATTACTTCATCTACCTTTTTCTGCTCTCCTCCCAATGATGATCCTATCATACTCAACTTTAAAATTATTTCTTTTAAAAAAATCATTCTTGTTCCCAAATTGTGGAACTGATTATTATTCTTTCCTGTGCTGAAGTGCAGCTGCAAATGTAGCACAGCTACTTGCCTTTTTATTTTCTTGGTTTGCTTTGCTCAGCATGGCTTGTTCCAAGACAGGCCACATTTGTTTGACATGGATTCTTCCCAGGGAACAGCTTGGCCGGAGTGTCAGAAAGTATATCTCAAATCCATACAGTGTTTATCATCCTGGAGATCCCAAAATGGCTTCTGAACTGTAGAAGCATAGAATTTGCAGTGAAGAATTGGACATTGGTCAATTAAATTTGGTCTCTTGCATCCAGCAGTGGCCAATACCCAATGCTTTAGAGGAAGGTGAACATGTCCTGTATTGCATCTAGTGAGTTGTTCAGTATAATTATTATAGCATCAGGCTAAGAATGCCTTCTTGACCATAATATTGGGAAAATGCTGAAATCAGATAGGAAAGCAGTTCAAACTATTTTACTATTCTGAATAGCTTAAAAAGCTATACATCATATGTATTAATTTGCAAATTATATATTATATTTTACATTTAACTCTTGATGGTTAATCATCATAAAGTGATTTATAAAGTATCTGGAGCTGTCACTGAAAGGAAGACACTTTTGGGGATGAATGTGGCAGTTGTTTAGCATCTCACTGCAGCAGTACATTAATGTTTTAGGACAGGAAGTGAAGAAGAATATAAAAACTCTTAGCCCTATGTGTACACCATACCAACTTGGACCTAAATTCTGGAGAAGACTCTCCAGATTCTATTACATTCTGGAAATTTTATGGTACTTTCAGCTAAATTTTTAAAATTGAGAATTTTATTGAACACAAAAAAGAACAGGAGTACTTGTGGCACCTTAAAGACTAACAAATTTATTTTAGCATGAGCTTTTGTGAGTTTCATACATTGTTCGAACATTCCATACCACTATCTTTATTTGTTTTTTGGTTTTAACCAGAGACTCCATCAAAACAGGGACTTCCTTTCGGCTTTGATCCTTGTTTGTCATATTTGGCATCTCTGGCTGGCTACCCACGATTTTGTGAATTTCTGGAGATTTGATTGACGATTCTGTGGCACTTGTTTTGGTTTTTTTACGTGGTGGGTTGCCAACCCAACGCACAACCCTCCTCCTTTCACATCTTGGGCTTGGGACCAAGCAATGGCGGAAACATGGAGGACCAACAAGAAGATAGAAAGTCGGCTTCGGGGTTTTGAAGGAAGGTGTCTTAGGCGAATTCTTAACATACACTGGCCGCAGCGTATCACCAATGTTGAAGTGAGCCGATTAACGGGCATTAACAACATAGTGGATGAAGCCAAACAACGAAGATGGAGATGGTTGGGGCATGTGTTGAGAATGGGTGCTGATAGACACCCTCATATTGCCCTACGATGGACACCACAAGGAAGAAGGAGGAGAGGTAGACCATTGGGGACATGGCGAAGGACCATTGAAGAGGAAATGAAAGGCATGGGAATGAAGTGGGATGAAATTTGCTGCCTCGCTCAAGAACAAAATGAATGGAGGAGAATGGTTGACGCCTTATGCTCCACTGGGAGTGAATAAGAGGAAGAAGAAGAAGAAGTTTGTGAGTTACAACTCACTTCTTCGGATGCATAGAATGGAACACACAGACAGGAGATATTTATACATACAAAGAACATGAAAAGGTGGAAGTATGCATACCAACAGGAAGAGTCTAATCAATTGAGATGAGCTATCATCAGCAGGAGGAAAAAAACTTTTTGAAGTGATAATTAAGATGGCCCATAGAAGGTGTGAGGAGAACTTAACATAGGGAAATAGATTCAATTAGTGTAATGGCCCAACCATTCCCAGTCTCTGTTTAGGCCACAGTTAATTGTATCTAGTTTGCATATTAATTCTCTTTGGAGTCTGTTTTTGCAACAAAAACACTTCAAAAACAGACTCCAAAGAGAAACTGCTGAACTCGAATGAGCAGAAATAGCAGAGTTGCTATTTGGAAAGAAACTGGATAAATTCATGGTGGTGAAGTCCATAAATGGCTATTAGCCAGGATGGGTAAAGAATGGTGTCCCTAGCCTCTGTTCGTCAGAGGATGGAGATGGATGGCAGGAGAGAGATCACTTGATCATTGCCTGTTAGGTTCACTCCCTCTGGGGCACCTGGCATTGGCCACTGTCGGTAGACAGATACTGGGCTAGATGGACCTTTGGTCTGACCCGGTACAGCCGTTCTTATGTTCTTATATTTTGGAGCACAGTTCTACTGCAAGGAGTGAATTCTTTGGCAAATTCCACAAAACAATGGAATAAATGAACATTTAATTATACCCAGATGAAATTGGCTAGGTCTAAAAGTAAAGTATATTTGCACAGTGGATCAGAACATTAGTCTATGAAGCCTGTATCTCATCTTCATTAATACCCAGTTCCTTACGGATCAGAAGAAGATGACACACCCTTATACTGCACCTTGCAAATTGTGTAACAATGCATGTGACTGTGTAAGGGAAGAATGTCTTCCCCACTTTTGTGGTCAGCCTAATCCATTAAGCATGATGTTTGATTATCCTTATCCTAGCATATAGAGAACTATTCTTGCAATAGGAAATTGTCCAGGGTGACTTAGAGATGGATTAGATGATTTAAACCAGTGATAGTCAGACCTTAGTGGTTCAGGAGCCAAATTAGCAATCAGCATTACTCAAAAGACCCACAGTACTGTGAATTCATTGTTTCATTTTCTCTCTTTTATTTATATATATATCACAGCAAACTGACTGACCGAGTATTCTACAATTGGTCAGGGCCGCCCAGAGGGGGGGGCAAAGGGGGCAATTTGCTCCCGCCTCCGCCCCTCTCCTGGAGCCTCAGCGCATCAAGCGCCGAGACTCCGGCCGAGCCCCTGAGCCCCGCCCCGATCCGCGTGGTGAGCGGGGCGGGGCTGGGAGCTCCAACGGGGCCTGAGCCCCGTCCCGCTCAGAGCGCCGTGGGGAGGGGGCGGGGCAGCTGCCTCCGCTCGGCGTGGAGCTCCCAGCCCCGCCCCCTCACCACGCAGCTCTGAGCGGGACGGCGCTCAGGCCCTGCCGGCGACGCGCTCGGTAAGAGGCCGAAGCCGGGAGAAGCCGGGCCGGGCCGGGGCCAGGCGGGGGAGAGAAGCGGGCCCCGCCGCCGCCGAGCGCAGCCCGGTCTTGGCGCGGGGGCCTTCTGTTCCAGGACCCGCCGCCGAAGTGCCCGAAGGCCCGCGGCGGGACCCCCGCCACGAATTACCGCCAAGACCGGGCGGGGTCCCGCTTTGGCGGTAATTCGGCGGCGGGGGGCTCCTGCCGCGGGTCTTCGGGGCACTTCGGCGGCGGGTCCCGGAACGGAAGGGGACCCCCGCCGCTGAAGACCCCGGGCCCCCGGAATCCTCTGGGCGGCCCTGCAATTGGTTAATAATAGAGTAAAAGCATCCTGATTGGTTAATAACTTAGATTGGTTAATAATTAAATCACACAGTGTTTTAATATCATGTGCTGCAGAAGACACATTAAAGAGCCACTTGCAGCTCCTGAGCCTCAGTCTGATTATCACTGATCTAAACAGTCGCTAATTTCTATGATTCAGGCAGTGTGAAGGAGCATTGCCTTTTACTTGTTTTAACCTGTTCACCATTAATTTTAGACTTACACTAGAAATATCACCTGTCACACTCTTCTTGTTTGCCTTGTTGAAAAACAAAGCATGTGAAAAAATGATTTTCATGGAGGTTTCCATGGAGCTTTTGCTGCTTGTAGATAAGTGATGGGTAAAACCTAGAAGAGCTGGAGAAGCATTTTGAAAGCTCGGATTCTTCTCTCAGGTTCCTTTTAACTTCTCAGAGCCTCTGTGGCTTGGAGCTGATAGACAATCTGTTTGTGCTCTTCTGGAGGGAGCAGAAAGCTATTTTATTCCCTGTGCTGACTATTTAAGTTTCAACTGGTGCCGGTGCTTTCTGGAGAGGTAAGAGGCTGAGGTGCAAATCAATATACACCTCTACCTCGATATAACACTGTCTTTCAGAGCCAAAACATCGTACCACGTTACAGGTGAAACTGTTATATTGAACTTGCTTTGATCCACCACAGTGCGCAGCCCCACCCCCCCGGAGCACTGCTTTACCGCGTTATATACAAATTCATGTTATATCAGGTGGCGTTATATCGAGGTAGCGGTGTATCTGGTTTTTTCCAGTAATTAGATGCATTAAAATGAAACCATTATGTTTCTAATAAAGGCAGCAAAATAGGGGCAAGTCAGGTACTCAGAATAAGAAATATTTGGCACATATGTATTGTGGCAATTTACATATTTAAAGCAATTTACAAGCATTAAAAAATTTTGTCCTGGTCACCTTGTGAAGTAGATCAGTACAGTGCATCTCTATTTTACCGACCTAGAAACTGAAGATGAGAATTTGGCATTTGCCTGAGGTTTGTGTGGGTGATGGAATTAAAACTCAGCTCCTTGGTACCAACCCAGTGCTAAACCCATTGCATTCTCATTAAAGAGCAGAGTTCAGAGGTACATGATCACCTGCTGAGAGGTGATGGAAACCCAGCATAAATAAGTATATCATACACTGCAATAGAACCAGGAATAGTAAATTCAATTTAGGAAAAAATCCTGCTGCATGTTTATATTGCATACATGGTGGATCTGTAATAAAATGTCCCATAATTTGCCTATTTGCAATTATGTAAAATACATTCTTTGTTTTATTTTTGCTAACAAGACTTTTAAAGACCAGGTTACAACTAGTCCCGAGGATTGAGTCCAGTTCTGAAGTCCAGTTTTTTGAAGTAGTAGAGCAAACCATCAACACTCTCTCTGAATTTTTCTGTTTTAATTTTAAGAAGAGTAATTTCAGCATCAATGTAAATCAGTGTCCCAGAGATGCAGATTCAACATCCATAATTGATCTCTCGACTGTTTAAAACCAGGCCCTGTTGATGATTAGTAATTCATGTTGAAGTTTTACAGATCGCTGAAACTGCAAGTAACCCTTTTTTTTCCTCTTTTTTATCTGCATAAACTTTGTATTTTGTATTTTCCTTTCCCTCAAGAAATCTCACATGACATTTAGCAAGGGACATTTGTAAGAATGTCAGATTGATAAGAGCTGTTAGCTGAAGTCTTACCATGTTCATTCAGCTGAACAATATCCATTGTTAAGAGCCATAATTACCATGAATGTGTTTAAAGGACAAGCTTATTGCTGTACTTTGGCAACATGCTTTTGAGCTGCTGGTTACACAATAGTAATAGTTGGCACATATATTGCTTTTCACTTCAAAGTACTTTACAAATAGTATGTAATGCAATTAATTAGTCAATATCTGTTGGCCCCTTGTTTTGTGGGAGGGCAGTAAATAATTGTGCATATTCATTTATATAGCAGAGTTCCTGAGCATCCTAGTTTTTAACAAAATGCAAGAGACAGACAAAATAACATACACAATGAAAGGTAAAGTACAACTACTAGGAAATAGAAAGGAAGTTTTAATGATATTTTTTAAGAAGTGAAACTGAATTGTTTGCTTTTGTGCTTTAATCATTTTGATTGCCATGATTCAACCCCTCCAATCTATGTATTTATAACACACCTAGCCCTCTGGTACAGGTCAAATACAGTTCCAATGGCTCTCTCCTCTACCTCTCTATCATATTGTGCCATTTGAGTGAACATAGAATTGTTCTGTTTTTTGTTTCATTTCTGTTTCTTATGTCCAAGGAAATGTACACAGGGCTGCAGTTTTAATAGTGTTGGCAGAAAGATTGTAATAAGTGATGGGACTTAAATTTTGCTTCAAGGTTGCCAGACCGCATCTCATTCTAACTTCTGACAGAATGGAATTCTGTAGCTGAGAGAGCCCTTCAGACTGCATGTTACTAGCATGGGCATGGTGTGACTATGCAAATGAGCTGACATAATGTTAGTAGGGAGGTGGCTTGCTAAAGCCTCCCAGAACATGCTCTCAATGAACTAAATTTCCCAGAAGCCTGAGCAAATTCAGATGGAAATTGAGTGCTTGGTTAGTTAATAAAAATGCAGAGTATTATCTCCAAGCAACTTGACCCTAGAGATTTTACTGAACCCTTCACTCTTGGTCCTTGAGACCCCTACCCTGGACTTCTGTCAATAGTAGTGTTTCTGATGATGGCATTTGTGGAGGGAAAAGTGGTAGTAAAGGTTCATCCTACTGAGCTCTAAAGAGAATCATAGTTATGTAGGACTGAAAGGAATCTAGTCCATTGCACTGAAGCAAGACTAAGTATTACCTAGACCAATGGTTCTTAACCTGGGGTGCATGCACCCCCTGGGGATGAGAGATGCCCTTTCTGGGGGTGCAAGATATACCAGATTTTTTTAGAAGGTGAATCATCAAAAGCACAAATTAAGCACAGCACACAAGTACAATTACTTTGTTTTATCAAACCTATGTATTTATTCATTTTTGAACAATTACTGTAATATACAAACAAATATATATCTAGGTTTAAGGAGTACGAGAACATATGTTTTAGGTTTAAGCTATGCGAGAACATATTTTGATTTTTGATAAGGGGTATGAGAACATATTTTGATAAAAAAGGGGTGCAGGCTACAGTAAAGGTTAAGAACCACTGACCTAGACCATCTCTGACAGGTGTTTGTCTAACCTTTTTTTAAAAACCTCCAATGAAGGAGATGAACTTCTTTTGTCATGTTTAGCAGTTTTCAGAGGATCAGGCACAGGACTGGGAATGGGGAATACCTATACCTAAATAGAAATTATTAGTGGTAAAGTCTCTAAGGGAATTAAGAAAATGTTGAGGAGGGAGTTGAATGAGAATTGAATGACAAGAATGAGATATCAGGCATATAGGAGAAGGGTATCTATCCTGTGAAAGAAGGTGATGTACTGAATGTGTGGCATGACCACCATCTACTTGGAGAGGTTTGTAAACAAGAGGAATTGATAGGGAAGAAGGCCAAGATTCCAGAAATGTATGGTAGTTGGTTGATGTGGGCTGACAGTAGATGAGTGATGAACTGACCATCTTTCCCTGTTTTAATAGACTGAGATGACATGTCTGTATATTGTTAGCCAAACAAGAATGGGCCTTCAGGCAAGAAATAAGTTCAGACCTAATAAAAATTAGCAATAGCATTGTTCCACCTACCTGTTCAATTTAGCTAAAGTATTCTACTCATCTTGTGCTGTGTTGCTGTCAACTGTGAGATGGGTTGTCTTGTTTTACCTCAGAGGTAGCCACATTTCACTTTTGGGTCAAAGTTATTCCTGCAGTTTGTAAAGTGCACTGGAAAAGAAAATGCTCTGTAAATACAATACAATTATAGTGAGCTCTGCTCCTCTGAGCAGCCCTGAATGCATACACTTTTATGATCTTCACCCCTTTGTCACCAGTTGGACTTAATTATCTGATACAATGACAGCTGGTTCCTAGTTTTCATGAAGCAGATCAAATTCAGAGCAGGGACTGCTTTCCAATCTCTATCACTGGAGAGTGCTTCCCTTCATTATGTGGACAGCATTTAGCACATGAGTAATCAAATGATGAACCTGACTCTGGGCTCTAATAAGCAATTTGTGCAGTCTGATAAAATGATTTGCTGAATGGCAGCACGGGAACCTAAATACATAATTGGGTCACATCTTGGAAGAGGTGCACACCTGGCCCATTGATTTGCTATTTCAAACATGCCTGATAGCAAATTTACTGAAATCTCCTGCCTGCATATTTTATGTATGGGCAATGGCGGTAAAGGTAGGATATCTTGAAGTAGCTATTTTCACTTCTGTACAATTTTCTTGGGCTTTTCAGAGTGACTAACACCACACCTATAAAAAACAATAACAAACAAACCAATAACAACTTTAACATCGGTCATCCATTTAATTTGTGGATGAGGAAAAACCTTACTTCTCTAAATTTCTCTTTAGCTTTGGAAGGAGAGGATTTCAAATAAGTTTTAAGATGTGAATTTAAAAGCATAAAAAGTCACCCAAATTGCTGTTTGAGTTTATATATAAAAGCATAGAAATATTTTTCAGCTTGTTAATGAAACTAGTTCACTGAAACATGCTTTAGATAAGATGGGCTGAATTTGCAACCATAAAATGCAGACTTTTCAAAGCTATTTGCCAGTGCACATAAGGCCAAATTTTCAAAACACCTCAAAGCTGGATTTTGAAGTGCTCAGTAGAGCTGGTTAAGAACTTTTTGAAAAAAATTGTTAGAAAGGTTTCTCAGATTGAGAAAGAGCTCCTAACCCAGAATAGACAATGCCCTGTTGGTTAGCATAGTCACCTGGAATGTGGGACCCAGGAATGAATCAAGCAGATCACGCCTCCTCGAACCATTGAATCCTTTTTGACTCTTTTTTTTTGGGAAGGCTTTTCTGGTCCAAACTAGAAAGAGAGGCCCTCCTCAAAATAGTCAATGGTGTGGTAGTTAGATGTGGAAGACCAGTTTCAAGTCCCAGATGAGAACAAGGCATGGCAAGAACTTGAACCTGAGTGTCCTGTGCTCCCAAGTGAGTACCACTGGGCTGTGGTGTGTCTCTCTCGCTCTTTTCTTTTTAAGACAAATTTTGGAAAGGTCTTGATTTCATTCCACATTAGAATGGAAATCAGTGTTGAAACTTCAGTTTTTTGTTAAACCAAGTTCTTGTTTTCCAATCAGACCTAGTGCACAGTCGAGGCCATATTCTTACAAGGACTCAGATCTCATTTGGGCATCTAAAGAAGGCCATATTGTAACAATTATAACTGCATTTTGAAAGGGGTTTGACACATGGTGAGTTCTCCCAAAAATCTGGCCCTTATTTTAGTACCTAAATGGGAGCTGAGCTCTTGGACATTTAGGCAGGCAAGTCTGAAGAACCCCAAAGATGACAACACAAGTGTGTAATTACACTTGGATTACAAGTAAGAGGGAAGTGTGGTGCAGAGTTCAGAACAGATTATTAGGAGTCAGGTTTCTGGGTTCTATTCCTAACTCTGCCATTTAGTCATTGAAGTGTCTGGGAACTACAGTTAATCAGCATGGGCCAGGTTTAGGCCTTCAGTCAGTATATTTTCCTCCCTGTTTAGCAGCACTGGAATATAAGCAATAAACACTTAATCCATGGCCCTGAAGATATAGACCCTGTGACCCCAGAGTAAGGAGTTTCCTCTGAAGATGTAGGTTTGGAAGGATTATCTGAACTTGCCCTGGCTCCTGTTGTTACCTTTACTCTGAGTCAACGACTTCAGGGAGGTGCATTCCCTAAGCATTAAAGGAGGACTGCAAACATAAATACATAAATCAAGCTTTAATCTGCTCTTGACATTATTTCTTTCCCGTTATCTTGTTGGTGTCACGTTGTGTCCTCAGAGAACAGAGTACAAGGCACTGTTCAGATTTTATTTTTTTTGGTTGTTGTTCACTTGATATGAAATGGAGCATGAGTCAGGTGGATCCCAATCTCTGAGGACCCAGGAAGCAGTTGCCATGACTCAGCCACATCAGAAAATTTCCATGAGTTGTTCTCCTTCACGTGAACCAAACAGTCATTGAGAAATCCACTGTGGTAGTGAGCATTGCAAATACCATCGATAATATTGATGTTATACACACACACACCCCAACCCAGTATGCACCTGGTGACTTCACAGATGATTATACTTCCTTAATTAGTGTGGGAAATTCTAAGAGAGAGTCGTTAAGACTGTTCTGGGCCTGCGGAATATCAGTGTGCATATTAAAGGGGTGCCAATGCCTCTTGAGAAACATCATTGGGATGTTTCATTCAGCAATATTGCTGCTGAAGCAGCAGATATTTTCTGTGTGTGGGGTTTGGAGGTGCAGGAAGCAGTTTAATAAGGATGGTCACATGAAAAACTTGTCTTTGGTTTAGTATTTTCACTGCTCCTTCTGCTTATTTTCCATCTGAAGTCAACACATTCTGTGTATGACATCATCATCCCCTCTTCAACAACTGAGTGTGATTTAATAAATGGAATATAATAGGCTTGATGCATTCGCATGTGAGAGGGAATGGGGTACTATGCCCAGATGAGGTTGTGAGGGGAGAGAGGATCCGCATGTGATGAAAATACAAATGGCAGCATCCTTGTCAAGGGAAGGCAACTTTAAATTCCAGGGAAGCTGCCTGGGAGGTGCACGGAATCAGCACATATCTTGGGAGCCTTTGTCCTCAGCCAACCCCTTTTGTCAGCTCTGCCCATTTTGGGGGCTGCATCACTTTATGGAGCAGAGGATTGTGAATGTTTTCTGCTGCTATGCCCCCCTTCCAGGTAGATTTTCTGGCTCTCAAGGCCTGGGATTGCTCTCCCATCCAGTGCCATGAATCTAGCCTGGTCAGTTCTGGAGGGAGCCTAAAGAGGAAGAGTGTAGGAGAGCTGGGCAAGAAACAGTTTCCACATCTTGTGAGATTTTTTTTTGAGATTTACAAACTTGTTCCCATCCTGAATCATGACCAAAAAGTCAAAATCTCAGATTTTTTTCATGACACCTCATTTTGCCCCTACCTCCCAAAAAAGTCAGATCAGGTCTATCAAAACATTTCATTTATTTAAAATGTATCATTTTGATTTCAGCCTTTTAAAGTTTAAAATAGTTTTACTATAAATTAACTTAAATTTGAGTTGAAAAACTGTTTCAAAATGAAAAATAGACATTTCAAAAAAATTGACTATTTCAAAACTTTTTTTTCAAAATGGGAAGTTTGTCAAAAATTTTGAAAAGTTTTGGTTTCAACAAATCAGCATTTTCCAATGAAAAAAACCTCTTGTCAAAAAAATTCCCAACCACTTCAACTTCTTAGGCAATCAAAGGGAACCTTACCCCTGCACCAAAACTTCCTTGGAGGCATTGGTAGCTCTTTAAAATGGACACTGACATCCCTGGCCCAGAATAATTTTCATAACCACCAGCTTTTCCTCCAGTGTAAATGAACTGCAATGAGGCCATAAATCTTTTCCAGTGAATACCTCTATAGCAAGAGGCACACTAGGAAACTAGTTCTACGCTCAGTTGTGCAAGGCAGCTGGATTGTAAATTGGTTCAGTTGTCAGGTTTTCCCTAGCCTGTGTTGGGGGTCAAACCAGCTTGTGGAGTCCTAGGATTTGGGCTGAAGTCCCTTTTTTCATGCTTCTGACCTGAGTAAATCTTGCTCTTTATGTGCTTCCCCCTTTGTCTATTCAGTCAGGCTTGGACAGCCTTCCTCTTTTCTCTCTCACACACTTTTATATTTATAATCTCTCCCTAATGTAGCTGTATTTTTTAATCTTTTTTTCCTAAATTTCCTGTTTCCTCATGCTGCACCTTTTTCAGGCACTTACGCTCAGCAACTGTGTACCTGAGTTGTCCATACTTCTTATCTTGGCTGTGAAGGAAGGAGTGCAGTCTAGTGGTCAGAGAATGGCATTGGCAGCCAGGACTCCTGGGTTTTAATCCTTGACCGGTCACTAGTCCCGTGACAATGATCTGTGCCTCAGTTTCTATATAACAAAGTTTACATTATTTACCAACCTCCTAGGGGTGTTTTGAGAGTTAGTGACTTTAATGTACTTTTAGATCCTGGAACAGAGGGGTAAAACATTTAGCCATTGTATAAATGTCTTCATGTGTGCTCTGTGGCTGATTTCCTGCTCATCCTTATTTCTGATTAATACCCCACTGTGGGACTCCTTCCCATCTGGATTCCAGCTGATAGGCCTCCTTCCTGCATGATTTCTGTAGGACATTTTAAAAATACAGCTTTAAATGTTTCCTTATCTCCCCGTTTTTAGTCTCATTGTTGCTTATGCCGTACAGCTCTTTGATACAGTGCCTGTAAAAGGTGCCTATTAAATTAATCATACAGTAGGGAAAAATCTATTTTATAGGAGTCAAAATGTCTCTAACTAGAGTGTTCTGTGCACCTGTCCAAGAGGCATATTTAAGCTGCATCACCTGAACTGATCTCACAATCAGATTGTTGAAGAGTTTGTTTTGAAAGTGCATAGTGAGTTTACAGAAGATGAAAGAGGAAGCTCTTCAGTTGTTCTTTATTGTTTTAATTAAGTGAAGCAAACCCTCTCCACCTTGATGTTCTGCTTTTCAAAGCTGAATTACTTTTGCTGACTCGCATGACTTTCAAATCTCGCTTGTAGCTTTTTCCCCAATGCTGGCCCTACTGGCTGCCCTGCTGCCGCTGTTCGGCTTGCTTTGTGGCAGTCCTCTTTAAGAGGCCCTCTTCTGTAAACCTGTCAATTGTCAAGATGCTGAAGGGACTCTAAAAAGAGCTTTAGAGTCCCTAGTGGTGACAGAGGGGAAACAAACGCCTTTCTCCCACTTTTATTCCAAGCAATGAGTGTGAAAGAGAAGACAGCAACGATGCCGCAGTGAATGCTAACGAGCAGTTGGTAGGGCACAGAGAGCTTTTTGATGCTGTTTACTGATTTTTTTGACAGGGTGGTTTTGCAACTTAAGACTTCTGGCTGCTGCTTTGTGCCACATTTGCAATAAGTCTCCTTAGCTTGGCCTTGTTTTTCTCAGGTTTCTTCATCTTAAAGGAAACAGCCTGACTTAGGAACAATGTGGATAAATATGTCGCTTTCTAGAGCTTTCCTGTTTTCCCTTTGCCCTGAGGTCAAATTCTTCATAGTGCAAAGCCAGAATATTTTGAGGCAAGGGGCTGTGTGTATATGCATGCACGTGCTAGGGAGAATATGATGAACGAGCAGGTAGATCCAGTGTGTCTGTTGGCATAGATAACTGTGCATGTGCTGGGACAAGTATGTATCTAGTAGGCATGGTTATGATGGAGTAGGTATGGCATGTGTTGGGGCAGCCATGACTAGGTTAATTGTGGGTTGCAGTTAGGGTGACCAGATGTCCCGATTTTATAGGGATAGTTCCGATTTTTGGGTCTTTTTCTTTTATAGGCTCCTTTTACCTCCCACCCCCGTCCCGCCTTTTCACATTTGCTGTCTGGTCACCCTAGCTGCATTAGGCATATATAATATATGTGAGGGTCAGTTATGTACATAAAAAGTGCCTACACCATTTTCTTTCTTCACAAATCAACATGCAAACATATTTCTGAACCCCAGCTGTATTCCCTTCCCAGGGAAATAAGTGAAGGTCGATGGAACACAACTAGTAGAAGGTGCTAAATTACGACCAGTATTAGACATTTAGTAAGTCGATATTTCAAATTCAGTCTCTCTCATTGCTGCACCTTCAATGCACACAATGAAACTAACAAAAATGGGGTGACTTTGAAACCCTGAAAGGGAACATGGCAAGAGCACAGTTTTGTCTTATTGACAATTTATCTTTTTGTATTGTCCCCAAGACCTGCTGCTTCAGTGTCACATGAAAAGGTACACTCTCAGTCTCTCTGATACCATCCCTTCAGTGCCTGGGCCTCCCTCTTGGTGGTTCAGTCAATATTGCCATGTAGCGCCACAGAATACAGGATGGAGTCTGTGCTGATTTGGAACACAGTTCATCACAATATCAATAATGTTATTGATGCTGTCTGCACTGCTGCTTGACAGAATTGCACAAACCCAAACAACACGGTAATCAATTGTAGCTGAAAAGGTACTTAGCTGGGAGAGAAGGCATGTAAAAAAGCTGATATGACCTTTCCAGATCATCACTCTATTTAGTACAATTAATGAGAAGGCTCCCATCTTGGGCTGACTTACCAAGGCATCCTCAGTTTGGGGGATTGTCTTTTAGGAGCCCAGAGGGAGCGAGGTTTGTGATAGGGAGAAGGAATATAATGAAACAGGCAGCCCTGGCGAGTGTCTCAGGTATGTTCTCTTTTGCTAACACTGTCAGATTATTGAAATTAATGTTGGTGTCACTGTTTACGTCACCACAACATGTCTTTTGACACCTTTGGCAATTTACCTCTCAACTGTGTATCATTTTTCATCTTCACTATGCGCCAGGAATCTTTTTTCACCACCGCAGAGCTGCTGTGTGTGCGCACATAGCTCTGCTTGGAAGGAAACATTTTTACAATGGGTTAGGAACTCAGACAACCATAATTTCCTTTTCAGCAATGCTCCATTTGATCCATTTTTACAGATCAAATAAATGCACCCAGGGTCAAGGAAAGGGCACTAAACTGAACTGCTTAAAAACTCACTATGCCAGTTAACTCCTGTGTTTTATATAAACACTGGCACTCGATCCCCCTTTATTTTAAAAAAATCCAATTCCTTGCCAAAATCCAAAGCTGCCCAGTTTGTATTTCATCAATTGTTTGTCATTGTGTGGCATATCTTGCGTGAATGGTTATTATACATTAATTCTTCTTTGTTGCTTTCTATTGTTTTGCTGAAGCAAGAATGTCACTGAGACATTGCCTCTCACAAAAGGGGATCTTGGTGAATCATTTCAAACCTGTTTTCTTGGCTCCATCACAATGATTTTGTGTGTGTGTAGGAAGCACAATAGATTTGTATCCATCTTTCTCATTGTCTTCAAGGACTAGTTACAGCCTCAGTTTCTTCTGAGAAACACACACAGCTGTATGGTATTTATTCAGTCCTCTCCTAGTAGCTATTCCCTGTCAGGAACAGAGCAGAGTGAATTTAGAAATCATTTAGCCTAAAACTAAAACAGCTCCGATGCTGGAGAAAGGCCTGATACTATTGTTTAGGTGGTTTTTAAGAGTTTATTGAATTTTAAAGTTTCAGAATGATAGATTGGGTTAGGGAGAGGGAAGAAATACTTACTGCACTGAAATATGTGTACAGACTCTTGGATCATCTGTTATGAACAGATAGGTGTATATTGTACCATCCATTTCCTGTAAGCGTGTAGAGCAGCGCTTCTCAAACTTTAACAACCCGAGGACCCCCATTTTTTATTAAAAATTTTTTGTGGGCCTACGTCAGCTTGTAAGTTTCCCTGGGGTGCTCAACCCCCACTCAGCCCTAGGCCCTGCCCTCCTCCCCCCAAAGCCCCTGCCCACCTTTCCCTACCCCTGCTCCACCCCTGCCCCTCCTCTTCCCCATCTCTTTCCAACCCCTCCCCTGAGTGTGCCCCACCCCCGCTCCTCCCTCCCAGCACCTCCTGAATGCTGCTGAACAGCTGTTCCGTGGCATGCAGGAGGCACTAGTAGGGAGGGAGAGGAGCTGATCAGTGGGGCTGGCAGTGGGGCCGGACATGACTCATAGACCCAAAGCCTGAGCCCCACTGCCCTGGGCAGGGAAGGGGTCAAAGCCAAAACCCAAGGGCTTCAGCCCCAGCCAGGGGACCTGTAACGTGAGCCCTGCCGCCCGGAGCTGAATCCCTCAAGCTTCGGCTTTGGCCCCAGGAGGTGAGGCTCAGGCTTCAGCCCTAAGCCCCAGCAAGTCTAAGCCAGACCTGGTGACCCCATTAAAATGGGGTCATGACCCACTTTAGGGTCCAGACCACAGTTTGAGAACTGCTGCCCTATTCTAAAAATGGAGAAAATTGGGAAGTATTCAAGAGCAGCCACTGTAGCTTCATCACCCCTGGATGAACATACTAATCACAACTGCCTTGGTTTGAGGAGGAAGGTCTGAACTAGAGCTGGGTGAATTTCTTTTTCTGTGAATAAATTTGTGCCAAAAAATCCAGTTTTGGTCAACCTGATACTATTTATGAATTCATGTCTAGTTCACTGAATAATTTTGACAAAACTAATAATGGTGAAACAAAATGTTTTGATTTTGACACACTCTAAATTTTTCATTTCAATTTCAGGCATTTTCAGAAAAGCAAAAACTAGAGTCACAAAATGTTGGAGGGGAGGCATCCCTTAGAACCTCTACCTCATTGGTTAGCATACTCACATAGGATGTGGAAGACTGGGGAGAAGAGATTTGAACTTGAGTCAGAAAATATCCCGATGCCACTATATAAAGCCACAGTGCGCTCATACATTGGATATTGTTTTCAGTTCTGGTTATAGTGGAACTGGAAAAGGTCAGAGAAGGGCAACAAAGATGAACAAGGCTATGGAATTGGTTACATATGAGGAAATACTAAAAAGATTAGGGCAGTTCAGCTTAGAAAAGAGATAATTAAGGAGGGGGATATGATGGAGGTCTATACAATCATGAATAGTGTGGAAAAAGTAAGTAGAGAAGTATTATTTTCCCTTTCCCACAATTCAAAAAACAGGGGTCACCCAATGAAATTATTATAGGCATCAGGTTTAATACAAACACGAGAGAGCACTTTTTCACAAGATGCACAATTAATATGTGGAACTCATTGCCTTGGGATGTGTGGTGATGGCCAAAAGTATAACTGGGTTAAAAAACGAACAGGAAAAGTTAATGAAGGATAGGTCTATCAATGGCTGTTAGCCAAAAGGGTCAGAGATATAACCCCATGCTCAGGGCAACCCTAAAACTCTGACTACCAAAAGACAGGAAGGGAAAATGGGTGAGGAGGGGGGGAATCCCACAAATTGCCCTGTTCTGGACACTCTCCCTGAAACTCTGATACTGGCCAATGACACAGAGAGGATAGTGGGCTAGAGGGACCATTGGTCTCTTCCAGCATGGTTGTTCTTATGTCTCTTATTTTGCAAGTGAGTGTCCTAGCCACTGTGATTTTTTGGTATGGGGATCTCTTAGTTTATCTAGTTGGAACTGTTCCTGCATGAATAAATAAATAATTAGCCATTGGGGCAAGGACTTTAATTTGAGTCTCCCACATCTTAGGCGAGTGCCCTAACCACCACTCTACAGTCCTTTTTGCTACTTTCTCGACCCAATACCTATTTATTGCCATTCATAATGGCAATTCACAGTCATTCATAATAACAATTGGGCCAGGGAAAGAGTTGATAGAGTTGTTATAATAATTTTGATGGGACATGGATTAGATTCTTATCTAATACATAACAGTGTAAGATACGATATTGAGCACCCAGGACTCCTGATCCCTAGGTGAGTTTCCCATGGCATGGAAGCTGAGTAAATAGAATGTGAAGGCTTGCAGTAGCTTGGGTATGGCCCACACATTGCTTCTTGAACACCCACAAGCCCACCACTACCTGTCCAATCGGGTAATGTTAGCTGATGATTGGTAATAGAACCAAGGACTGGGATTCCTAAGTTTGAGGGCTGAGACTCTGGTTTTAGCTTCATTTGACCTTTGCCTCTATCCACCCACAAGGATACTGAAATACCTATCTGAAAAATTAGGTACTATATGAGTTTTCCTAGGGAGATTAAATATAGTAAGGAGCCTCTGTACAGACTGGTATGCTCCCTTATGTTTCCCCTCACCTGCCAATATTATCCTGGATAGCTTAACTCAGATGTCTCTCTACCTGGTCATATTTGGCAGTATACGTACCCTCATTGCCTTTAATTAAGTCCAACATTTGTGACAGGTAATGGAGTATATGTAACAGCTCTCCCTGTGTTTCCCAAGCCATCTTGGACACTAAAGAGTCCTCATTTGTTTAATTGTGTCTTTGTTGCTTTTCAGTTCCCTCTGACCAGTGGAATGTAAAAAAGGGGGCATTTTCCCTCATATAGCTTGTATCAAACAGCAACGCTATGGCTGATGCAAAAATTAGTCATTCAGCATCAGCCATCTGTTCCTCTAATATAAGTGCCATATCAGATTGGCAGGGACCCTTAGATTTTAAGGGAAAAAAGCCCTTGGAGTGAGAAAATGATATTAAAGTTTTATGTCATCTTCTTGTGGCCCAATAAACAATATTAATGACAAAGCATACAAAGGATTAATATATCCTTCCTGCGGGGCCCCAGTTATATAATCTGGAAGAATTCTGCCTGCTAAAATATGAGTCCTACAGTATCTCTGCAGGCATAAATTATTTGGCTTTTCTTCTCCTTGAAGGATAACCTGTCACTCTGGAGGCAATTTTTCTTTCTGATTTCTATGTACTGTAATTTCCATGCACTCATTCCAGTGCACACACCCACACACAGCATGTTGCTTCCACATCTACATTAATGTGGGTGCTTTAACAAAGAAATAAGTTTCTAAGATCCTATGTGGATGGCCGCTTGCTAGTAGCGAGTCAACTGCTCTGGTTAACCTAAAATTCGACAGCAGCAGAACCATGGAGTTGTTGGGCAGTGAGTGCTCAGAACCATACTCCAGAGAGCCACCTGTATACATGGTGTCTATGGGCTAACTGCACAAGGTTGGATTTGGATGAAGAGCTGGTTAGGAGATTTTCAGACAAAATGCTTTTTGCTGCAAAATACTGATTAATCAAAACTGATTTTTTTGTGTGGAAATGTATATTTTTATAATGCTTTCATCGGGCAGCTTCCTGAAGTGCAGATAGAATCTCGGAGGTTGTGGGGGGAGAGGAGAGACAAGGAAAGAGAGAGACCCACCCCAGAATAGCCAATTAGCTGCTGGCTAGATCACCCACCTTGATTTCCCACAGCCTAGGTGAATGCCCTAATCCCTGGGCTATAGATCAGCCTTTCTCTCTCTGTCCCAATTAATATTTAATTTATATAAAGTGAAACAGCTTCAAGAGGAGAAACAGGCTCTGTACCTCAATAGTAAGGGCACTTGCCTGGGATGTAGAAAACCCACGTTCAAGTTCCTGCTCTCAATCAGACTGACTCGAACCTAGGTCTCGTACATCCCCGGTGAGTGCTCTAACTACCACATGATTGGCTATTCTTGGGTGACATGCTCTGTATCTCTATCATTTTCATGAAAATATAAAGAGTTCATGATTTTGCTCTGATTCAGAACAAAGTACTTAGATGATTGCCTGCCCAAAGCACACTCCTTCAATGAGGATTTGATGGCCAGACAAAAGTCCATGGACCTATTCCTTGACTGGGACCACATGTAAATGTCCAAAAGTCCACATTAACTCCAGTCCAACATCTGGTTTCCATAGGAATCTACTTCGATGCAGTAGCAGCCACAGCATTCCTTCCCTTACATAGGTTTAACACTCTAGTCAATTTAGTCTCTACAGTACAACTCAGCACTCAAACATTTCCCAGAAATTGTCTCCAGCTACTGGGACACATGGTAGAGGGCACCTTTGTAATAAATCACATCAGATTTCACATGCACTGCCTTCAAGGTGGCTGAGAACAATCTATTTACCAAACAAACACAGCTTAAACAAACTTCTCTTGAAGCTCTTGATAGTCAAAAAATCCCTCAACTATTGGAAAGACCCTCAAAATGTCTGCACAACCCCAAACAGGCCCTCTCAGAGGTCCAGAGAGGCCCAGGCCACTTCCAGCTTTTGAGGCCCCTACCAATAATAAAAATAAAAAATGATACATGAAAACAAAATAAGGCACCCAAAAAAGAGTAAGACATAATTTGATTTTTTTTTTATTTCACAAATGCTTTTCTAGCCTTTTTCTGTGCAAATGCACTAATTATTGAGGAAAAATCTAGCTTTCATGCAATGTCACAGTTGATATTAAGCATGGCAAGCCCAATCAAATGGTCTTGTCTAATAGTTGAACGGTGATAGCTCTTTACCTGTTTTAACATGTTGAAGGTGCATTCAGCTGAAGCCACTGATGCAGACAAACTGACAAAAATACACAATGCAAGTGTCTAAATTTGAGGCCCCCATTGAGCTAGAGTACTATGCCAAATTTCCCTCCTGTCCTCCCTCCCCCCGATTGGTCCTGACCCCAACATTAATATTAACTATGGACATATCCGTGCTGGGATGGGGAGCCCATTTGGGCACCCACCCCGTTCAAGGCAGGTGGTCTCCACTCAAATCCACTCTACATATCAACTTGCTGGAACTCAGAGCAGCCAGAAATGCCTGTACACATTGCCTCCTGCTGATCAGGGGCAAGCACATAACAATCATGACAGACAACTTCTCATGTATATATTTGTATACTATAGATATACATATCATGTATTGAGATTGTATATCTATAATTAATGCATTCATCGCCACATAAACATCTCAGCAGGTTACCTCCTGTATATACAAAACACTATGGTGGACGCGCTTGGTGGACAATCTCAGCAGACACTTCTCCCAAGGATCATGAATGGGAAATAGACCCCCTCCATTCTTTACTGCATATTTCTATGCTGGGGAGTCCCAAAGACTTATTTACCACAGCCAAAAACAAGAAATGCTCCCAGTTCTGCTCCAGGGCCAGTCTGGGTCATCACTCTCTTGAAGATGCCTTTCTCCTACAATGGAACAGAGATCTTTTGTATGCCTGTTCATCTATTCCTCTAATATAATGTCCTGTTCAAAACAAAGAAAGAAAGAGCCAGGGTTATACATGTAATTCCCAGGTGGCCAATACAAACATGGCTCCCCCACCTTATTCACTTCACTGTTTGCCAACCAATCACTCTCCAGACCTCCCTTTGAACACTTGGACACCCGTTCCCTTCTACACCTATCTATGAAGATCACATTCCCAGTGGCTATCACTTGCTCAAAGAGTGGGAGAGATAGGGGGTCTAACAGCCTATCCCCCCTTTACAATATTTTTTAAAGACAAGGTCACACTACATCTGCATCCAAAGTTCCTCTCAAAAATATCTTTTCACATAAACCAACTTTCCACTTCCCAATTTTCTTTCCAAAAATGCACCAGGACAAACAGAATGTGACATTGCACACGCTCAGTGTCAGGAGATCACTAGCCTTTTATTTAGATAGGACTAAGCCTTTCAAGAAATCTCCCAGACTATTTCTCTCCATTGCAGACAGATCTAAGGGTGTATTTTCACACCCTGCTGCAGCGCTGCAAATTTGTAAGTGTAGCCAAGCCCTTAGAGTGAATTTGTACTCTAGAAAGAAGTTGAAGATAAGACTGATAGCAGTAGGAAATGCAGGTCAATATCCATCTATAGAGTCTTTGTTTAGAGATTAAGCATCCCTTAGAGATCTCTCTCCACTTCCATATCCTTCCTCAAAAATGTTCTGGTCACAGAAATATGTAAACCTGCGACTTGGACTTCTGCTCATATATTTGCTGAACATTTTCAATCACCCACAACTCATCATCTGATGCCATATTTGGCTCTGCTGTCTTATCCTCAATTCTAGACTCGACTCTGAAGCGCCACCTCTCCCTTAGGGGTACTGTTGCAGAATCATCTAGAATGAAGCACCCATAGGGATACTTCTACTCAAAGAAGAGAAGATTACTTGCCATGTGCAGTAACTATGGTTCTTTGAGATGTGTGTCTTTATGGGTCTTCCATTACCTATCCTCCTCTCCTCTGCTTTAGAGTTCTTTCCAATGAGCTCTGTGGTAGAGAAGGAACTGAGCGTGTCCATTCAGCCCACGCAGCACTATATAGTCTAGGTGCAGGGCACAAGACAGGGAGAGTGAATGCATGGGCCGAATAGACACTGCTACCTAAAATCTCCGATCTGAGATGCTGGGGGTGCAACTGCACCTGTAGTAGAGCACCCATGGGGATACAGACTCAAAGAACTATAGTTACTGCACAGGTTGAGGAACCTTCTTGTCACAGGTTGAGGTTTAAAATTCTGTCATGAATTAGAAACTGGTAGAGAGAAAGAGAGACCAAAGTTTAGGAATAAATGGTTATTTTTCCATATGAAAGGAGGTTAACAGCAAGGTACCCCAAGGATCTTTATGATAGTGCAGGACAGATGTGGGTTTTTTATTGTTATAATTTTTTTTGATAAATATTTTTTAAAAAGTGTGTTTTTCATTTAAATAAAAAACCTGAAAACTGGCATTTTTGCCAAAAACTGAAAGATACTTTTGTTTTTTAATGAACCCCCCCCAAATCTATGTGGAAAATAAATGAATTTTTTTCAATAATTTTTATTTAACACTTTTTCAGAGGGAAAATAAATCATTTTCTGCCCAGCTCTATTCAATAATGATCTGAAAGAGGGGATGAAGAGTGAGGTGGAAACAATTTGAAGAATGAAATACCATTGTTAGGTTTGTCAATTCTAAAGCAGCTTATGGAGAGTTTTAAAAGGATCTCACAAAGTTAATCCAATGCAGAAAAGTGCAAGGTAACGGAGATTACAAAGAACAGTTTGAAATGTTCTGACACATTGATGGGTTATAAATTAACTGCAGCTACTCACAAAAAATCCAGGGTATCATTATGAACAGCTCACTGTAAACATCTACTCAATATGCAGCACTAGTCATAAAAAAGGAAAAGAAAATATTAGCCTGTAGTAAAAAGGGATAGAAAATAAGATAGAAAATATTGCTAAATGCGAGGTTTGTTTTGGTCTTTCCATCTCTAAAAAGAAAGAGCAGAAAAATAGAAAAGTTCCAGAAAAGAGCAGCAAAAATAGGGCTTGATCCTACATTAATTGAAATCAATATTAAGCTCCCATAGACTTTAATTGTGCAGGATCAGGACTGTTTAGTTTATAAATTGGGTAAAACTTCCATATGGAGAGGAATTTTTTACTCAACAGTCCTAATTTTCACAGGAAACTAATAAGACTTGACAAGATAGAGACAAACAAAATGATGAATAGTATGCAGAAGTAAATTGGGAGCTTTCAAATAATTAGAGCTAGTTTACACTTGAATGAAAAAAATAAAAAATGGCCATTTTCAAATATATCTGAACAAAAATCATTTTTGTACCTAGAAAAAAATTCTTTGAAACCTGATAATGAAGTAAATTGAGGGTTTCCAGTTTCTTTTTTTCCTTCATCCAATCCCTTTCTACTCATTCCTTCCACTCCTTTCTATTGGTCTTTTTTTGTTTGTTTGTTTGTTTTTTGCTAAGAGGTGGGGGGGGGGGAACCCAAACATCTTCAATATGTTCTTTGCCATAAAAATAATTTAAAAAAATGAAATAAATACATTGTTCCTTTTCAAAAATTGTAGAACAAAAATGACTTTGAAACTTTTAGCAGAACAGCTTTACAAATAATACAAGAAGAGGAGAGAATATTGAGATTAAAACACAACAAATTTAGAATAAATGGTTGGGTTTTTTTAATATACTGCAAATTAACCTGTGGAACTTGCTGCCACAGGGTATTACTGAAGGGAAGAGATTAGTATATTTCAGAAAAAAAGTAGTCAGCTTATAAGGACAATAAGAATATATGAATACTTACACTATCCAAGAAAAATATTTACATTACATGGCATATCAATCTTCATGCTTTAGTATAAACAAACCAGTAACTGTGTGGGATTGGGAAGAAACTTCCCTCATAGGCATGTTACTGCTTTATTTTCTATTACTGGGGATTAGAAGAGGAAATTTTACATTTTCTTTGTGGAGATACTAAATGCTTCAGGTTACAGAGAAAATACCGAATGGAGCTATGCAAATAACTGATTTGTCATTTTGCTGGCAGTTCTGAAAAATAAATAATAAAAAAATCATTTTGGGTCAACCCAAAACTGAATTATTTTAGAATTTTCTCTCCCCTCTCCAATGAATGCCCTAACCACCAGGCCATAGTGTGTTTGTGGGTCGGGGGGTGGGGAGGGCTTCTTCTCATACTCTTCTGTTAAAGCTGTTCCTCTTTCTGTGAAATACTTAAATATTCATTGGTTTAACAAGAAAGTAACAATGATTCTATATCCTGCTGGTTAGGGAACTTACCTGAGAGGGGAAGCTTGAGTTCAAAGTGGGGATTTGAAACTAGGACTCCTACAGTCGAAGTGAGTGCCCCTGACTATTGGGTGTAAGAGGGCATCACTGCCACCATTTCCTTGATTTTGTGAAGGTACCTAAGTCCTCTTCCGCATCTAGTTCAAAAAGCCAGATATGCCTTATGTCAAAATGAATTGTTTTGACATTTTAGGGGGAAAAAATGGAAACAATTTGAAACTCTCATGAATTCACTAACTGTTTCAGTCAATCTAAATATACATTTCTTTCTTGAAAAAAAGTTACCGGCTAAAAGTACATCCATCTTTAATACTGAACTCAGTAGACCATCATCAGTCTGATCTGGTATGGTAATTCCTCTGTTTCTACTCTTCAGTGTGGTTTGGGTCCTGTGTACCTTAAAGTGCATCTTTCCCTCCATGTATTACTCTTTCACTGCTACAATCTGGAATGCTTTGAGCCAATGCCTTCTAGGTTTGGTCATCTGTGTCTGGGGGCAAGATCTAACTGGTGACAGCCCTGTGGCTCTGCAGTCCACTCCCCCTTTGGTTTGAAAAGAGCAAGAGTGTATTGACTGCTAGAGCATATGTTGGAGGCCTTCTGTTTACTCAGGCCTGATGCAAGAGTGAGCTGGTGTGAAGTTGCAGTGTACTTTTGTTATCTAATATTGTTTGGCTTATGTATGGCTTTTATTGTAAATGTGGCTAGAGCTTGACAAAAGGTCCATTTTACAAATGGAACTGTTTAAAGAAACAAAATAAAAACACCTGAAAGGGAAGGAACATAGCAAAACATGTGGCCAGCTCAGAATTACCATGGGCAGATGGGAGTTAGACTATAAAGTGGGACGAAAGGTGTTCTTTAAATGTGTTAATGTAATGTACTCTTAAAATGTGCATAAATTATGGCTTCAGTTACATTTTAGGGTATTGGTGACACAACTCCTGTGGTTTATGATATGGACTGCCTAGGGTGATGGAATTAGAACTGTATTATGCCCCATTGTGGGTATGTTATTCTTTATAATAAATTAGCACACAGCCGGAATGAGTGCTTTTTATTTGCTAAGCCTGCAGTCTTCTTGGTACCAAATAGATACATGCAAGGAGAGGGAATTTCAGTTTCATACTTTATGCACACTAGAATTAGTGAAAACATGCTGTGTCCCTGATATTAATGTGTGCTACAGTATTTCATAAATATAAAATGAGAGAGTATTTAATGTTTTGGGTCTGCAACATATTGGCATGTCTTCAATGACTTCACATGCGTTCATTACTTCACAAAGCAGTCTTGGGCCAGCAGCATGCACCCGTCTCCTTAATTGACTAATCTGCCTACTGTGTCCAATTATGCACATTTCAGACCATTGACCCTTGCGCATTTAATTTTTTCTCTGGAAATTTTTTTTTTTAAGTTAGTGCTGGTGAAAAGTTCTATCTGGACAGACCTGGAACCTGAGGTCCTGCTTTTGTTTACAGAACATGTTCTACTAAAACAGCAGCAGATCAAACATCAAAATTCACATTGTATTGTCCAAGTGCCTTGAAATTACCCTGGAGGAACTCCCTCTAGGACTGAAGTGGGAACTTCATTCTTCACACTCATACAGTGCTTGACCAAATTGCCAGTTGTGGTGGTAGTTCTCCTTCTATGGACACTCTTCTCTTCATCACTAGTTTGAGACTACTAACTAATAAGTACTGAAAGAGTCATCAGCTGGTAATGACTTTTGACCAACATCAACCTATACTGTTTTGTCAGGAAATGGATTTCATAATGCAGCCTTCCATCAGATCCATAGGTATTAAGATCTCTTGCTCTCAGACCTTGACTATATGTGGATGATGTTGTTCTTCTAGTACAGAGCCCTGACAGATATTGCAAGGCATGCCAACAAGTAGAAGAAGAGTTGCCTAAGGTTGGCCTCTGTGTTTTGTGGTCAAAGACAAAGCTGCCATATCTAGTATCAGGTCCAGCCGCAACCCCAATCTCTTTCAGTAATGAAACTGTCAAAGCAGTCTCCATCTTTTGCTATTTGGGTTTTATACGCACCAGTTCCTCCAACTCTCACATGGAGGTTCTCCACTGGATTGGAGCATTTTCCCTAGGTCGTTTACAGTGAATATGGAATCAACATCATCTTGACATGACAATCAAGTTCAGGGTCTATTCGAGCTGTATCCTCTCCATACTACTTTACAGCTGCAAAACATGAACTGGACATAGCTGGAAGCTTTCTACACAAAATGCCAAAGTTGTATATTGGACATAAGGTGGAATGACTTGTAATGCAGATATTTATGGTTGTTCTGGTCTACAGACTACTGGGGTCATTGTCCTCAGATGGCGTCTTATGCTTTTTGTTGTGAAAATGACACAAGAAGTTCCAGTGAATGCCATTCTCAAGGTGCCTTCTAATATTTAGGATAAAATTCCACCAACTGAAGGGTGGAGGTGGCCCAGAAGCAAACCCCCATTACAATTTCACCTTTAAAGTAGTACTGAGTGTCAGTGAATGCAATGAGTAATACTAAATGAGCAGTATGGTAATAATAATGAAATAACTGCATTGACTTATTTTGTTCCGGAGAATCCACCCTCAACATACAGGATTATGAAGACTATTCACCTTCAAGATCACCATCATTTTCTATAGTTTCGGAGTTATCTGCCAATGATAGTGTTTCAGTCACATCGTGTATGTCACATAGCCACACTATATCAGCTGTAGCAAAAAGGAAAAAAACCCTCCATCATCCAGAAACAACCATAGATAAGTTTGTGATAAGAACCAACAGATTACAAAAAGAGGTAATTGATGAAAAAGTTGGCCATTTTGTTTATGCAACAAACTCTCTTTTCCGTATGATTGAGAACTCACACTTCATTAATATAGTTCAGTCATTAAGACCAGGATACAATCCACTCAACAGAGCAGATGTTGCAGGCAAATTGTTGGATAAAGTATATGAAAGAGAAATTGAGCAGTGTCCAAAAGGTCTAAAGGGTGAAATTGTTAACCTGAATCTTGATGGGTGGAGCAATGTCCACAACGATCCTGTTGTATGTGCTTGTATGACAACAGAAAAAGGGAATGTCTTTCTTACAGAAATAATTGATACATCAGGAAATGCAAACACAGCAGAATACTTACAAGAAGTAGCATTAAAAGCTATAACAAACTATGAACAAATATTCAAATGTCTAGTACACAGCTTGGTCACAGACAATGCTGCAAATGTATCCAAGATGAGAAGAAATTATTTAGAAGAGAGTGAAGAGAGTCCGAAGCCAATAACATATGGTTGCAGTGCACATTTGATGCACCTCCTAGCCAAAGACTTCAGTGTTCCAGAAATAAAGGCTAATGTTGTTGAAATTGCAAAATACTTCCGTGACAACCACTTTGTGGTAGCTGCTCTGAAAAAAGTGGGAGGAACCAAGATAACTCTCCCACAAGACGTGTGATGGAACTCAGTAGTGGACTGTTTTGAGTACTATATCAAGAACTGGCCTAATTTGATGACAGTTTAACAAAATTGTGAAAAAATAGATGGCACTGTCACAGCCAAAATTCTCAACATTGGGCTTAAGAGAAATGCTGAACACATGCTGAGCATGCTGAAGCCTATTTCTGTAGCCTTGAACAAAATGCAGGGAAATAGCTATTTTATTGCTGATGCTGTTGACATTTGGAAGGAACTGAGTGAGATCTTGAAAAGAAAACTATGCAATGACAGAGATAAATTACAAGCATTAAAAAGCAAATGGGACAAGCACTATCTCCAGCTCATTTTCTTGCAAATATCCTCAAAACTCGGTATCAGGGTCAAACCTTAACTGCTGAAGAAGAGGAGTTGGCTTGACATGAACATCCAGCAATCATCCCTCCATAATGCCAACTATAATAAACTTCAGAGCTAAAGGCGAACCATTCAAGAAATATATGTTTGCTGCTGATGTTTTAAAGAAAGTCACACCAGTGGACTGGTGGAAGTCACTTTAAGCACTTGCATTCAGAGACTGTTGAAGTGATAATCTCACTTTTAACAGAAGTAGCTTCTTCTGCCAGTGTAGAAAGAATATTTTCTTCCTTTGGACTAATGCATTCCAAATTGAGAAATCATTTGGGACCTGAAAAAGCAGGAAAGCTTGTTTTTCTTTTCCAGATTATGAACAAACAGGAAAATGAAGGTGAAAATGACTGAGTTAGCTACAGAAGCCAATATTTTAAATTTCTAATGTTGACCTGGCTGACATAGTCAATTTAATTTTTGTGTTTTTTTAAAATATTTCATTCAACTATTTCAGTTAAAAACAATTTCAACAAAAACAAACCTGATTTTAAAAAACGTGAATGTTTAACTAAATTCAAAAAATGCTTGTTTTGTTAAAATATTATATGTTTGCTGTTGAAGAAAAAAATCCAGAATACATAACATTGTTGCTTAAGTTAAATAAAACAATTTAAATGTCTGTCTGGTGATGTTCTCCTCCTAATACAGCATGGCAAGAAAATCCTCCAAATATTAATGATTAACCTGTTGAATTGGAGATAGTTCACCTCCCAATGCCTTCATAAATATCTGCTTCAATTACCTTTGGTAAATGAAATAACCAAACATTCATTCATTTTCTGATATAGCTGTAAAACTAATCTGAAAAGTTTTCAAAATAAATCACCCTAAAAATGTATAGTGTGTACCTTCTAAAAATGAAACCTACATCTATCTCTGAGTTGTGAAGAATATTTATTAAGATTATAACAACCAACAAGAATACACTTTTATGTAGAAATCCATGATTAAATCGAGTCTTCCTGACTAGTGATTTAAATCATGATTTAATCAAATTGATTTAAATCAAATCCACCCTGAATGCAATCCAGGGATGCATAAACAGGAATTTCAAATATGAGCAGAAAGGTTATTCTACCTCTGCATTTAGCCCTGTTGTGTCTGCTGCTGGAACACTGTTGAGGTCTGGTGCCCACAGTTAGAGAAGGACGTTAATAAGCTGAACAGGCTTTAGCTTAATAAAGAAAAGGTTAAGGGATGTGATCACAGTCTATATGTATCTACATGGGAATAAATATTTAATAATGAGCTCTTCAATCTCGCAGAGAAAAGTGTAATGTGATCCAGTGGCTGGAAAATAAAGATAAACAAATTAAGACTGGAAATAAGGCATACATTTTTTCAAGTGAGGGTAATTAACCATTAGAACAGTTAACCAAGGGTCGTGGTGGATTCTCCATCACTGATATTTTTTAAATCACAATTGGGTGGTTTTTTTAAAAGCTCTGCTCTGGGAGTTATTTAGGGGAAGTTCTATGGCCTCTTACTCCGGAGGTCAGACTAAATGATCAGAATGGTTCCTTCTGGACTTGGAATCTATGAAACTATAGGCCTTTTTTCTCTACTTCCGGTCACTCATCTGGCACTGTCTCTTTTCTGTCCAGCTATACAGTCTCATTACTGTCAGTTTAAGTGTCTTCTTCTCTTCATCTGCAGCCATCTACAGCAGACTTACAGTGTACCTCAACCACTATTGGGAAAGGTTGTGAAACTCTGAAACAAAAACAGAGAATAATGAAGGATGCCCAATAGCATAGGATGCTAGTCACATAGCATGGAGCATCTCTAAACACTTAAGATCCTTTATAGATCTATTACTGCATATTTACAAAAATGATTTTTGCATTTACAAAATAAATAAACTCTTGTACGTGTGGAGGAAAAAAAGAGCTGCTTTGCTTGTTATGCCTGCATGTACCCAGAGAATCAGTAGTACACAGACATACTTTGGAGTGCTCTTTCTTATTAACATAATGCAACCCATTACAATTGCTTAAGCATGTTAATTTTTTGAATACATGCCAGTTGACTAAAATATTCATGTCTAGGGTTAGCACAATTAGGGATGTTTACAACATCATTCAATGTTAATTGTAGTAGTGTGGTAAACTAGTGCTTCCAATTAGCCAGGCCTCTGCATACATGATTATAGCACATCTGATGAAGGTCCAATATCCTGATCCCAATATTACTTCAACATCAGTAATTGTTGGGGGAAATGGGAACATATATTGAATTGATTTTCCATAGTATGTGTGTGGTTGTGTTAACTGCTTTACAGCTGGGCTTCTACCTCAGTTCTTCTGATGCTGCAATTCTATTGATTATTTTTTTCCTCATTGAAGCTAGTGAAATGTTGATCCTATGTGTGGATGCACTTTGCTTTATGATTAGCGCTGTGTGTGTGTGCCTGTGCATGCACATATGCATATGGGGGAGAGAAAATATGTATTTAATATACATAGAGACCATGTATGATATTGATAGTCTATTATTTACCCATGGGTTTCATTAATAGCCTCAGGAAGGATCTGCTAATGCTATGGCCTGAAAGGGGAAGACTCTCAATGAAGCCTCCTCAACAAAGCCTGTTGCCTTGGGGTCACCTGCAACTGTAAGTGGGTATGAGACAGTATAACGCAGAAGAGAGACAGAAAGGTTTAAGGCCATAATGGATGGAATTGCCTTTGTTTTTCCATAATATACATCCTATCATGTGCCTGGCCCAAAAAAGCAGAAGAATAGCAAATACATTTTTCCCAAATATTTCATTAATATGGAACAAATCTATATATCCCAACAGCTCTCAATAGTCTTTTGTTTGATCTACACTCCAGCATCACAGTTACAGAATTCTTTATGAAGGCTTCTCTATTTTAGATCACACAACCTTATCCGAGCCAACATTTTTTTCCCCACAAAAAAGCTACTGATCTCCAAGGAATGTTGTATAGAATCATAGAATCATAGAATTCAAGATCAGAAGGGACCATTATGATAATCTAGTCTGACCTCCTGCAAGATGCAGGCCACATAAGCCGATCCACCCACTCCTTAGCAAGCGACCCCTGCCCCATGCTTCGGAGGAAGGCGAAAAACCTCCAGGGCCATTGCCAATCTTCCCTGGAGGAAAATTCCTTCCCGACCCCAAATATGGCGGTCAGCTGAACCCCGAGCATGCGGGCAAGACTCTCCAGCCAAACCCTCTGGAAAAGGTTATATCATACCATTGACCCATTGTACTATTTACCAGTGTGGCACTTAATTGACCTATTGACTAAGCCCGTTATCCTATCATACCATCCCCTCCATAAACTTATCTAGCTTAATCTTAAAGTCATGGAGGTCCTTCGCCCCCACTGTTTCCCTCGGTAGGCTGTTCCAGTATTGCACTCCCCTGATGGTTAGAAACCTTCGTCTAATTTCAAGCCTGAATTTCCTGACTGACAGTTTATATCCGTTCGTCCTCGTGTCCACATTAGCACTGAGCTGAAATAATTCTTCTCCTTCCCTGGTATTTATCCCTCTGATATATTTAAAGAGTGTAATCATATCTCCTCTTATCCTTCTTTTGGTTAAGGAAAACAAACCGAGCTCCTCAAGTCTCCTTTCATACGAAAGGCCTTCCATTCCTTGGATCATTCTAGTGGCCCTTCTTTGTACCTGTTCTAGTTTGAATTCATCCTTCTTAAACATGGGAGACCAAAACTGCACACAATACTCCAAATGAGGTCTCACCAACGCCTTATATAACGGGACTAGCACCTCCTTATCCCTACTAGAAATACCTCGCCTAATGCAACCCAAGACCGCATTAGCTTTTTTAACAGCCACATCACATTGCCTACTCATAGTCATCCTGCGATCAACCAGGACTCCTAGGTCCTTCTCCTCCTCCGTTACTTCCAACTGGTGCGTCCCCAGCTTATAACTAAAGTTCTTGTTAGACATCCCTAAATGCATAACCTTACACTTCTCACTATTGAATTTCATCCTGTTACTAATACTCCAGTTTACAAGGTCATCTAAATCTCCCTGGAGAATATCCCGATCCTCTTCCGAATTGACAATACCCCCCAACTTCGTGTCATCCGCAAACTTTATCAGCCCACTCCTACTCTTGGTTCCCAGGTCAGCAATAAATAGATTGAATAAAATCGGACCCAAAACCGAGCCTTGAGGAACTCCACTGGTAACCCCCCTCCAACCGGACAGTTCCCCCTTCAATACTACCCTCTGCAGTCTCCCCTTTAACCAGCTTCTTATCCACCTCTGGATTTTCATTTCGATCCCCATCTTTTCCAATTTAACCAATAATTCTTCATGCGGTACCGTATCAAACGCCTTACTGAAATCCAGATATATGAGATCCACCGCATTTCCCTTGTCTAAAAAATCTGTTACTCTCTCAAAGAAGGAGATCAAGTTGGTTTGGCACGATCTACCTTTCGTAAATCCATGCTGTAATCTATCCCAGTTGCCATCGGCCTCATGCTCCGGAACCACTCTCTCTTTTAAGATTTTTTCCATGACTTTGCATACTACAGATGTTAGACTAACAGGCCTATAATTTCCCGGGTCACTTTTTTTCCCCTTCTTGAATATAGGAACTACATTAGCTAATCTCCAGTCAGTCGGTACAATCCCCGAATTTAGGGATTTATTAAAGATTATCGCTAACGGGCTAGCAATATCCCTCACCAATTCCCTTAATATTCTAGGATGAAGATTATCCGGGCCCCCCGATTTACTTCCGTTAAGCTGTTCAAGTTTGGCTTCTACCTCAGATACCGTAATGTCTACCCCCATATCTTCATTCCCATCGGTCCCTCTATCACTATTCCTTAGCCCTTCATTAGCCTCATTAAAGACCGAGGCAAAGTATTCGTTCAGATATTGTGCCATTCCAAGATTATCCCTAATCTCCACTCCGTTTAAAGTTTTAAGCGGTCCCACTTCTTCTTTCTTGGTTTTCTTCCTATTTATATTGCTAAAAAACCGTTTGCTATTGGTTTTAATCCCCTTCGCTAGGTCCATCTCCACTCGTCGCTTTGCCTTTCTCACAGCTTCCCTGCACCCTCTGACCTCAATAAGGTAGGTTTCCTTGCTGATCCCTCCCATTTTCCACTCCTGGTACGCTTTCTGTTTTTTCTTAATGACCCCTCTAAGACGCTTGCTCATCCAGCTCGGTCTAAAACTGCTACCTATGAGCCGTTTCCCCCTTCTCGGGATACATGCCTCTGACAACTCCTGCAACTTCAACCTGAAGTAACCCCAGGCGTCATCTGCTCTTAGATCCCTAAATATGTTAGCCCAGTCCACTTCCCTAACTAGTCGCCTTAATTTAGTAAAATTAGCCCTTTTGAAATCATACACCCTAGTCTCAGATGCACTATTGATTATCCTCCCATTTATTTGGAAACGAATTAGCTCATGATCACTCGAGCCAAGGTTGTCCCCTACAACAATGTCCTCAACAAGGTCCTCGTTACTCACCAAAATCAAATCTAAAATGGCATCCCCCCTCGTCGGTTCAGCAACCACTTGATGAAGGAATTCATTAGCTATCACGTCTAGGAAAAGCTGAGCCCTATTATTATTACTAGCATTTGTTTCCCAATCTATATCCGGGAAGTTAAAGTCCCCCATGATCAAGCAGTTCCTATTAGTGTTTACCTCCTTGAAAACATTAAAGAGCTCTCTATCCATCTCTAAGCTAGATCCTGGCGGTCTATAGCACACCCCAATCACTATCCCGGGTGAGGCTCTGGTAGTTTTCTTCCCCAATGTGACCATTGCCCAAACAGACTCTGTATTGTCCATTGCAGTGCTAGTTATCTCATTACATTTTACCTCATTATTGATATACAGTGCTACTCCCCCACCTTTACCTTTGCATCGGTCTTTCCTAAACAGCACATACCCTTCCATACCTGTACTCCAGTCATGGCTACTGTTCCACCATGTTTCTGTTATTCCTACGATATCCGGTTTCAATTCCCGGACCAGGAGCTCCAGTTCCTCCATTTTGTTACCTAAGCTTCTCGCATTGGTGAACAAACATCCTAATTTTTCCTGTTGGGCTCCTCTCACTCTTTTCACCCAACTCGGTAGGGACACAGCAGTACTTCCAGTATGACTTGTAGATCTAGAATCTGTCCCCCCCGTCTTCCTTACACGTAACCGCCCCCCTCTGGCTATATCTGTTGTTATCTTGTTGTCCTCACTCCCAATGTGAAAATTTGGCGTGGAGAGCACTAGGACCTCTCCCGACCGTCTCCCCCCAGTGTCTAGTTTAAAGCTCTTTTAATCAGATGAGCCAGCCTCCCTCCTAGAAGTCTACTTCCTTCCCTACTTAGGTGGAGCCCATCCCTTGAGAACAGTTGTCTGTCCCCAAAAGCCTCCCAGTGCCCATACATCCCAAAGCCCTCCTTGTAACACCACTCCCTCAGCCAACTATTAATCGTCACGATCCTCTCACCCCTTTGGCGCCCTTCCCTAGGGACAGGTAGAATCCCACTGAAGATCACCTGAGCCTCAATTTCCTTGAGCGTCTTACCCAACCTGGCATAGTCTCCCTTGATCCTCTCTAGCGAGAATCTAGCCGTGTCATTCGTTCCTACATGAAGGATGATCAAAGGGTTCTTACCCGCTCCTCTTAGGATCCTTTTCAACCTCAGGTCCACATCCCGTATTTTAGCACCCTGTAGACAGCACACCCTTCTGTTCTCCGGATCGGCCCTGGTCACAGGCCTGTCCAACCTTCGCAGTATGGAATCCCCAATCACGTAGACCTGCCTTCGCCTGGGGACAGCATGGTCCTCTACCCTATCCCCCTTTCCCCCTGGTTGCAAGCTCCTTCCAGTCCTATCATCCCTTGTGGTTCCCCTTAAGCCATCCTGTATCCTCCCTGGGCCCAAACTTGGTGCTACTTCCATCGACTCCTCCCCTTTTTCTATGGGACTGGCCGCTCGCCTCTTTTTCTTTGGCCTCCCACTGTCAGCTACCACTTGCTGTACCCCTTCCTCATTCTCCAAACCTTCAAACCTTCAAACCTATTCCTTAGCTCAATTTCCCCCTCACTGGCTCTCCTTTTCCTTGGAAATAGTATAAAGGTGTTTTAGTCTCATGTGGCTTTGTCTGAACTAAATCAGGTTTTTGGAAATCCAGTGATGACTTACATATATCTTTTGTAGATGTTTCATGAGAAACTCTATTTTAGCATAAAGAAAGGAGACTGACGTATATAGTAAAATATATTTTTCTTGGTGCATCATAACAATTGCTCAGTTAGGAATTTGACACATAAATGTGCCATTCTAGAGTGGTCCCAGAAAATGATTGAGACTCTTAATGTAAAGTAAAATACGTGAATGCAATTTGTCTTACTTTCATGGAGTTGGTGGTGGGGAGATATGGTTATTGTCCTCAGCTATGATCCACTTATCCAAGTGCAGTGGGGTTCAGAACATTTTCTGCTTTATACAACTATACCTAACCTTATTTGACTTGGCCCTGAATAAAGCTTTACAATTAAAATCAAACTGTCAGATGGTAAGGAACTAATTCCTTCACTTCCAGAACTACCCTACACCTGCCATGCTGTCATTTTCCTCTACTGACTTAGTATTTAAATCATACTTGGCTGTCTAAGCTTAGCTAAGGTTTGATTATACCATGCTGGGCATAACTGGTACATACAACACAACAGCAGGAGCCTTCACTGTTGTACATTCTGTAGTACAGCATTGGCTCGCTACCTTAGTTATACTGTGTTCAGCAGCAGTCAAGATAATTTTTCATGCTAAATGGAGTCTGCAAAATGTGTGGGTAAGTGCTGGATAAAACTAAAATTCCTCCAAAATGTTGGTAAAATAAAAAAAGAATTCCAGTGGAATCTGGTTAAAATATTTGTGACGTATTATTTCCCCAACCGTTACAACTACCCAGAGGCAAACTCCTTTTCAGATTTCCCAATTATTTTCTTTATTTATGGAGGTGGGGGAAAAAAACCCAGCCAAACTGCTAAGATTGTACCACATATCAAATTGTCAAAATTTGAATTTGAGGCAGATTAAAGAACAAAGCAGAGTTGTGTTGTACAGAGTCCTCTACCTGTAAGGCATCAAAAAGAACAGCAGAACCATGTGAAGTCCCTTCCCCACTGCCAATTTTACATAAAGGCATTTAAATGATCTGTCATTTTTCATGTTTTACTACTGTATAATAGAAATGATAATGAATTGAACCTCATAAAAAAACAACCCTAGGAAATCAATGCAAAAATAATATGAGCCAATATGCTTTTTGTCAATTATTTCCTTGGAGCCAAAATGCTACTGCAAGAACTAACCATGTTGTGTGTATGTGTTTGTGTGTGTGTGTGTGGGGGGGGCGCTAAGCTGAAATGAAAGTAAATTAGTTTGCTGTATGTTTTCATACAACCTTCCAGAGACAAAATTGAGTCACTGCCTTTTAGAGTGAGAGAGTAGTCTGTTGGAGTAGAAGACCAAGTTAAGATTCCTGATTTCTATTCCCAGTTCAGCCACAGCCTTGCAGTGGGATTTCAAAGAAGTGACTTGAACCTTGTGTGCCTCAGTTTCCCATCTGTACAAGGGGGATGATGATAGTAATCTACCTGAAATAGATTGTGGCCTAATTAGTGTTTGTAAAACACGCCCACATGAACTATGCTATGCAAATGCAAAATATCAAGTCCTGGGGGAAAAGACATCCCTATTCATTCACTAATAGAGGTCAGTGGCAAAAATATTATCTACTTTATTCCCATGTACAAAGAAACATTGTTAGCCATCAGGGAAAAGGGATATAGACTACAGAATAGTTGTACTGAGCCTTACTGTGAGAGTAAGAGAAAGATCTATGGGCAATCAACTGGGAACAGCTCATGCCAAAAGAGCTGCAATTACTTACTAAATGTGTCCTGCTTATCCTAAAGAGATGGATTAGCTATCTAGCCATTTGAAATGCCATCACTACTCCATGGTAGATAGGAATTAAAACTGCCTGCTCATTTATTTAAAGGTGCCTAAGAAGATAAGCACCTGTGTGTCTGTGCAATAGTCTGGGAAGCTGGACAGATTGGACTCTTGGCATGCTATATTGAAGTCACTTAAAAATAATTGTATCAAATTGAAGTGTTATGGGAAATGAATATATATTGTTGTAACAGTTAATATTATTGTCCTGAATAAATAGTTACACTCTACAATTATACTGTATATTCACATGAGGTTCCATCATATTTTACACTTACTTATATGGAACAGTATATAAATTAATGCATATCTATTTTCTGTGTGTGCTCTACTGCATAAAGGAAGAGACACACTTCCAAATTCTCTCCTGGCGTAACTCTGTTAAAATCCATAGAGCTATGTCAGCAGAGAATTTGGTCCACAGTGTACGTCGGTAGGAGATACAGGATTTGGATACAGATGTATTTCGGGCATAAGATTGGTATTAATGTAGCATCACAAATGAGAAGAATCAAAACACTACAAAAGCTAGGAAATACATAAGTAAGGTTGAAAGCTCATCCTTATCTTTATCCACAGGTGCTGATTTTCATTTTTCTGGGTGGATGCTCCACCCCTGATTTGCCCCAATGCCCCGCCCCTTCTCTGCCCCTTCCGCTCCGGTCCGGCCCCGCCCTCACTCTGCCTCTTCCATTATGGTGCCTCATTGCTGTATCTGTGTTCCCTGCAAAGCAAATATTGCATGAGAAAGTTGACTTGTTGCCCAGGTTAATATTGGTTTATTGCTACAAACTTGTTAGAGATTTGTGCTTTATACCCTTACATAGTTCATGGCAGCTCACCTCCTTTGTTGCTACACAAGGGTATCCTTCTGTTCGGTGAACCAATGAATGAGAGAGAGAGAGAGAGAGAGAGAGAGAGAGAAATGGAATGGTGACTGCTGCCTTCATGCTTTTCTCTGCTTGAATGAAGGAACCCCAGGTGCTTTTAGACAGCAAGACGAAGAGAACCGGATTACACACTGAGAATAATTAGGAGGACATGGCTTTGTTTAATTATTTCTAGGCATTATTCAAACTATTGCACAGCAACTGCTGTGCCCTACTGCCCTCTGGTTCTCATGAATGCAAAATGGCCTAATTTAAAAATCACCAGTGCCAGGACAACCAGGGAAAAATTGTTGGGAAAATTTCCTGAGAGCATATTTACTGTGCCCTGTCTCCCCCTTCCCCCTACCTTTCTCGTTGATCCAAATAACTTCCCACTTGGAACTTCAAACATCCTGAGATAATCTATAAAACAACTCATGGACTCATCTCCTTTCTCTCCAGATGGCTTTTGAAGTCTCCACTTTATCCTTCTTCCCTAATACTTGAAATTCAGTGTTCTTGTAGAATGTGCAGCACCATCTCTTTTTGGTGGGGAGGGGAGAGAGCAATAGAGAGAAGGGACACTTGGATTTTGCAACTGTGAGTGCGTGTGGGGGGGGAGATGAGTACGCATGTGCGCGCACTCACAAACAAATAGAAATCATCCAAAGGAAGAGTTTGTAACCATGGCAACACTGAGGCCATGTTGTGCATAAATGTAAAATCCCAGCTGTTTAGGACCATATGCAGGCTATATTTAACCACTGCTCAGTGGCAAAGTGAGTTTGGAGTTAACTCTTCCCAAAGGCACTGAGCCCTAGACTTTTAATATTTGCTAATGTTCCTCTTGCCTTAGTGCCTTGTAGTTTATCACTTCAGCAACACAGTTGATGTGAATATGTGCAGGGGAAAAGCGTTGATGTACCTGATCACAAAAGTGATTCAAGTGCTCAGATGTCCTGCTTTTTACCTAATGCTTCAACAAATGGAGTAGTAATTTTGAAAAATTAAAGTGCAAAAGAGAGCTGATTAGGTGGTATAATTAATGGCATATAGTTCTCTTCCTCCTCTTCCCACTTCTGTTCTCATAAAACAATAATAAAAATTTGCAATTTCAGTCTGAGTGACTTTCCTTCCAAATTAAGAAAATCAACAAAGAAAACAAAATGATAAATTTCCAGATGGGGGAGAGACCAGTTGTAAGTTACTCTGTAACAGGTACCTTGACTGACTTGTAACACTCCCTCTCCACCCCATAGTTTAAGGTGCAGTACACACAAAACAGATATATATATATATGAAAAGCCTTATGATTGGATCTGTGTATACATCAAGCCCCCACCTTCCTGACAGGCTTCCTTTAAGATTTTCTATGGTAGCACTAGATCCATGCTAGCCATTGAGCCCTATTCGTCCCTATAGATGCCTCACCTGCAAGAAATAGAACCAATTGGCTACACTCCCTAAGACTGGAAAGCAATATTGTCCTATTAGGATCATGCCACATCTTATATCTGATGCCATATACCAGTGCTCTACAAATTCATCAGAGGCATGCAGGTCACAATCCTGATAGTAAAGGTTCCTAGTGTAAGGCCCTTTTTTCAGTTACTTATAACTTTGCCTAATTTTAACCACTGGAGCTGAAATGGTCCATGCCAGGTGTTAGCCTAGGGCTGATTTTATTTCAGTCAGAATTGCTCATCTGTTTGTCAGAATGAGGCTAGCAGGGAATCTGTTATTTTGCCCTTGGTAAATAGTCCTTGCCATTGTTTCATTGAGAAGCTCTAGTGTGACCTCAGGTTTTGAAGCTGGGATTTGAAATTTGGCAGTAGGGTCATCATATTGTCAGGGATATGCCTTTTTACAAGGGGTGATGATCCACACAAATTTGGCCAAGTTATGAGCCTCTGAAATTCTGTTTACACATGCTCAGTAGAGCCTGAGAGTTTGACAACTAAATTCTCTAATTTCACCTTCACTAAACAAGCTCCATCCCCACTCTCCTCCACCATGCTCACTGGGCTGTATATGCGCCATCACCTCTGAACAAATGAGTGTGCTCCATCTTGGAGCTGGAGGGGCAGAAGAGGACTTCTCTGCAATTGTTCCACCTGTTAATTGGAGGCTGCTGTGGCTCTGGGTGCTAGAACTGAGAGCAGGGAGACTTGCTCTCCCCTATGCTTTCAATGCCTCCTGTTCTGCCCAGGCAGCAAGAGAGAAGGAACCACATGTGAGCAGGCTGGAGCAACAGGGCCTGGGGTGGTAGTGAGGTAAGTAACATGGAGAAGGGGGCAGGGATGAGGAGCCCAAGGAAGCCGGGATTGGAAGTGGGATGAGGTCCAGCTGGAAATACTAGGCATAGAAGGGGTCAGACTTGAAAGAAAGGGGCAAAAGGATCTGTGACCACTGACCTCTGCCACTTGAACTAATGGAGTAACTGACAGCAGTAGCAGGATGTTACGCTCTGTGAGCCATCCACTGCAGGTGGATAAGGACACATTTCCTGTGCATTTTCCACAGTATTATCAGTATTTCCCCCATGTGCTGCAAATACCTTTAACACGCTGGAAATACTTACGATGCCACCATAATGTCAATTACATTCTAATGGCAAATGTCAGCATTTTAATGGTATCTACTGTAGGCTAAACAGTTTCCATTTGTTCAGGAAAGTACATTTCCAGGAAGTTTCTGGAAAGTGTAGGGGACAATTTCCTGGTGCAAGTGCTGGAGGAACCAACTAGGGGAAAAGCTCTTCTTGACCTGCTGCTCACAAACAGGGAAGAAATAGTAGAGGAAGCAATAGTGGATGGGAACCTGGCAGGTAGTGACCATAAATTGGTCGAGTTCAGGATCCTGACCCAAGGAAGAAAAGAGAGCAGTAGAACAGAGACCCTGGACTTCAGAAAAGCAGACTTCGACTCCCTCAGGGAACTGATGGGCAAGGTCCCCTGGGAGAATAACATGATGGGGAAAGGAGTTGAGGAAAGCTGGCTGTATTTTAAAGAATCCTTATTGAGGTTGCAGGAACAAACCATCCCGATGTGTAGGAAGAAAAGTAAATATGGCAGGTGACCAGCTTGGCTTAACAGTGAAATCCTTGCTTGTCTTAAACACAAAAGAACAGCTTACAAGAAGTGGAAGATTGGACAAATAACCAGGGAGGAGTATAAAAGTATTGCTCAGGCATGCAGGATTGAAATTAGGAAGGCCAAATCACACTTGGAGTTGCAGCTAGCCGGAGATGTTAGGAGTAACAAGAAAGGTTTCTTCAGGTTTGTTAGCAACAAGAAGAAAGTCAAGGAAAGTGTGGGCCCCGTGCTGAATGAGGGAGGGAACCTAGTGACAGAGGATGTGGAGAAAGCTAGTGTACTCAATGCTTTTTTTGCCTCTGTCTTCACAGACAAGGTCAGCTCCCAGACAGCTGCACTCTGCAGCATGGTATGGGGAGGAGGTGACCAGCTCTCTGTGGAGAAAGAAGTAGTTCGGGACTATTTAGAAAAGCTGGACGAGCACAAGTCCATGGGGCCGGATGCACTGCATCCAAGGGTGCAAAAGGAGTTGGCCGATGAGATTGCAGAGCCATTGGCCATTATCTTTGAAAAATCATGGCAATCGGGGGAGGTCCCGGATGACTGGAAAATAGCTAATGTAGTGCCCATCTTTAAAAAAGGGAAGAAGGAAGATCCAGGGAACTACAGGCCAGTCAGTCTCACCTCAGTCCCTGGAAAAATCATGGAACAGGTCCTCAAGGAATTAATTCTGAACCACTTAAAGGAGGGGAAAGTGATCAGGAACAGTCAGCATGGATTCACCAAGGGCAAGTCATGCCTGACTAACCTAATTGCCTTCTATGATGAGATAACCAGCTCTGTGGATGAGGGGAAAGCAGTGGATGTGCTATTTCTTGACTTTAGCAAAGCTTTTGATACAGTCTCCCATAGTATTCTTGCCAGCAAGTTAAAGAAGTATGAGCTGGATGAATGGACGGTAAGGTGGATAGAAAACTGGCTAGATGGTCGGGCTCAACGGGTAGTGATCAATGGTTCCATGTCTAGTTGGCAGCCGGTATCAAGTGGAGTGCCCCAAGGGTCGGTGCTGGGGCCGGTTTTGTTCAATATCTTCATTAACGATCTGGAGGATGGTGTGGACTGCACCCTTAGCAAGTTTGCAGATGACACTAAACTGGGAGGAGTGGTTGATACTCTGGAGGGTAGGGATAGGATACAGAGGGACCTAGACAAATTAGAGGATTGGGCCAAAGGAAATATGATGAGGTTCAACAAGGACAAGTGCAGAGTCCTGCACTTAGGACGGAAGAATTCCATGCACTGCTACAGACTAGGGACCGAATGGCTGAGCAGCAGTTCTGCAGAAAAGGACCTAGGGGTTACGGTGGACGAAAAGCTGAATATGAGTCAACAGTGTGCCCTTGTTGCCAAGAAGGTTAATGGCATTTTGGGTTGTATAAGTAGGGGCATTTCCAGCAGATCAAGGGACGTGATCATTCCCCTCTATTCAGCACTGGTGAGGCCTCATTTGGAGTATTGTGTCCAGTTTTGGGCCCCACGCTACAAGAAGGATGTGGATAAATTGGAGAGAGTCCAGCGGAGGGCAACAAAAATGATTAGGGGGCTGGAGCACATGACTTATGAGGAGAGGCTGAGGGAACTGAGATTGTTTAGCCTGCAGAAGAGAAGAATGAGGGGGGATTTGATAGCTGCTTTCAACTACCTGAAAGGGGGTTCCAAAGAGGATGGATCTAGACTGTTCTCAGTGGTAGAAGATGACAGAACAAGGAGTAATGGTCTCAAGTTGCAGAGGGGGAGGTTTAGGTTGGACATTAGGAAAAACTTTTTCACTAGTAGGGTGGTAAAGAACTGGAATGGGTTACCTAGGGAGGTGCTGGAATCTCCTTCCTTAGAGGTTTATAAGGTCAGGCTTGATAAAGCCCTGGCTGGGATGATTTAGTTGGGTTTGGTCCTGCTTTGAGCAGGGGGTTGGACTAGATGACTTCCTGAGGTCCCTTCCAACCCTGAGATTCTATGATTCTATGATTCTATATCTGTATCACAAAAAGGAAGCATGTTGTGTTTCTACAGATTAGATACAGAAATATGGTCCCAGGTTTAAAATAAACTCAGGTGCACCTTGTAGCTTGTTGGTCCCTCAGTCTGATCAGCTGGTACTACCAAGTTGGTATTAATCTGCAAGCTACATCCCTTATAGTGCTCTAGGCTCTAATGTGAAGTAGCAGCCACAAAGTGTTTTCCTATTTAAGTGCACCCTGCCCACTCTCAGTGCATTAGAAAGCATGCCAGCAGTCAATTGCTATCTTGAACTCTTGTATTAAATTAAAACTGGGCTAATATTAAGGTTCCCTGTTAACGTTTAATTGCACATTAGCTTTGCAAAAAAAGAATCAAACACACTTCAAGGAAGGGAAAACAATTGCTTAACTTTGCTCCCTCTCTGAGCTACAGGCATGCATCTAATTAAAAAGAAGCAATTTGGGTTAAAATGAGACTAAGGAGACTAGCAAAAACAACAAGGAAATAGTAGGGCAATAGGGGAGATGCACAGAGGTACCATTAATCCAAATGGTACAGCTGCAGCCCACTACACTACGCACAAGAGAAACCGCTCTGATTGTACTTCAGCATTCATGACTCTTCATTGAGAGACAATAGGGACAGTAAAATCAGACAGCTCTCCTCAGGGAGGCCAAGCCTGAATGATGCTGTGATCCCCCCAGGCATCAGGTCACTAACAATATCGCTCACTCAGTTTTGGCCCCACTGCCCTCTTGTCACAACAAAGAGCTAGCAGGGCCAAAGCTGAGCAGGCAGCAGGGTGGTCAACACTGCTCCTCCGCACCACTGTCAATGGTATGTAATAAGTAGGAACTCTGGCAAAGGCAGGGATAGTATCCAATTGTCCAGAGCAGTCGGGAGAGGTCCTAGTGCTCTCCACGCCAAATTTTCACATTGGGAGTGAGGACAACAAAATAACAGATATAGCCAGAGGGGGGCAGTTACGTGTAAGGAAGAGTGGGGGGACAGATTCTAGATCTACAAGTCATACTGGAAGTACTGTGTCCCTACCGAGTTGGGTGAAAAGAGTGAGAGGAGCCCAACAGGAAAAATTAGGATGTTTGTTCACCAATGCGAGAAGCTTAGGTAACAAAATGGAGGAACTGGAGCTCCTGGTCCGGGAATTGAAACCGGATATCGTAGGAATAACAGAAACATGGTGGAACGGTAGCCATGACTGGAGTACAGGTATGGAAGGGTATGTGCTGTTTAGGAAAGACCGATGCAAAGGTAAAGGTGGGGGAGTAGCACTGTATATCAATAATGAGGTAAAATGTAATGAGATAACTAGTGCTGCAATGGACAATACAGAGTCTGTTTGGGCAATGGTCACATTGGGGAAGAAAACTACCAGAGCCTCATCCGGGATAGTGATTGGGGTGTGCTATAGACCGCCGGGATCTAGCTTAGAGATGGATAGGGAGCTCTTTAATGTTTTTAAGGAGGTAAACACTAATAGGAACTGCTTGATCATGGGGGACTTTAACTTCCCAGATATAGATTGGGAAACAAATGCTAGTAATAATAATAGGGCTCAGCTTTTCCTAGACGTGATAGCTAATGAATTCCTTCATCAAGTGGTTGCTGAACCGACGAGGGGGGATGCCATTTTAGATTTGATTTTGGTGAGTAACGAGGACCTTGTTGAGGACATTGTTGTAGGGGACAACCTTGGCTCGAGTGATCATGAGCTAATTCGTTTCCAAATAAATGGGAGGATAATCAATAGTGCATCTGAGACTAGGTAGTAGGCAGTCAAAATGGCTAATTGTACTAAATTAAGGCGACTAGTTAGGGAAGTGGACTGGGCTAACATATTTAGGGATCTAAGGGCAGATGACGCCTGGGGTTACTTCAAGTTGAAGTTGCAGGAGTTGTCAGAGGCATGTATCCCGAGAAGGGGGAAACGGCTCGTAGGTAGCAGTTTTAGACCGAGCTGGATGAGCAAGCGTCTTAGAGGGGTCATTAAGAAAAAGCAGAAAGCGTACCAGGAGTGGAAAATGGGAGGGATCAGCAAGGAAACCTACCTTATTGAGGTCAGAGGGTGCAGGGAAGCTGTGAGAAAGGCAAAGCGACGAGTGGAGATGGATCTAGCGAAGGGGATTAAAACCAATAGCAAACGGTTTTTTAGCCATATAAATAGGAAGAAAACCAAGAAAGAAGAAGTGGGACCGCTTAAAACTTTAAATGGAGTGGAGATTAGGGATAATCTTGGAATGGCACAATATCTGAACGAATACTTTGCCTCGGTCTTTAATGAGGCTAATGAAGGGCTAAGGAATAGTGATAGAGGGACCGATGGGAATGAAGATATGGGGGTAGACATTACGGTAGCTGAGGTAGAAGCCAAACTGGAACAGCTTAACGGAAGTAAATCGGGGGGCCCGGATAATCTTCATCCTAGAATATTAAGGGAATTGGCGAGGGATATTGCTAGCCCGTTAGCGATAATCTTTAATAAATCCCTAAATTCGGGGATTGTACCGACTGACTGGAGATTAGCTAATGTAGTTCCTATATTCAAGAAGGGGAAAAAAAGTGACCCGGGGAATTATAGGCCTGTTAGTCTAACATCTGTAGTATGCAAAGTCATGGAAAAAATCTTAAAAGAGAGAGTGGTTCCGGAGCATGAGGCCGATGGCAACTGGGATAGATTACAGCATGGATTTACGAAAGGTAGATCGTGCCAAACCAACTTGATCTCCTTCTTTGAGAGAGTAACAGATTTTTTAGACAAGGGAAATGCGGTGGATCTCATATATCTGGATTTCAGTAAGGCGTTTGATACGGTACCGCATGAAGAATTACTGGTTAAATTGGAAAAGATGGGGATCGAAGTGAAAATCCAGAGGTGGATAAGGAGCTGGTTAAAGGAGACTGCAGAGGGTAGTATTGAAGGGGAACTGTCCGGTTGGAGGGGTTTTACCAGTGGAGTTCCTCAAGGCTCGGTTTTGGGTCCGATTTTATTCAATCTATTTATTGCTGACCTGGGAACCAAGAGTAGGAGTGGGCTGATAAAGTTTGCGGATGACACCAAGTTGGGGGGTATTGTCAATTCGGAAGAGGATCGGGATATTCTCCAGGGAGATTTAGATGACCTTGTAAACTGGAGTATTAGTAACAGGATGAAATTCAATAGTGAGAAGTGTAAGGTTATGCATTTAGGGATGTCTAACAAGAACTTTAGTTATAAGCTGGGGACGCACCAGTTGGAAGTAACGGAGGAGGAGAAGGACCTAGGAGTCCTGGTTGATCGCAAGATGACTATGAGTAGGCAATGTGATGTGGCCGTTAAAAAGCTAATGCGGTCTTGGGTTGCATTAGGCGAGGTATTTCTAGTAGGGATAAGGAGGTGCTAGTCCCGTTATATAAGGCGCTGGTGAGACCTCATTTGGAGTATTGTGTGCAGTTTTGGTCTCCCATGTTTAAGAAGGATGAATTCAAACTAGAACAGGTACAAAGAAGGGCCACTAGAATGATCCGAGGAATGGAAGGCCTTTCGTATGAAAGGAGACTTGAGGAGCTCGGTTTGTTTTCCTTAACCAAAAGAAGGATGAGAGGAGATATGATTACACTCTTTAAATATATCAGAGGGATAAATACCAGGAAGGAGAAGAATTATTTCAGCTCAGTGCTAATGTGGACACGAGGACGAATGGATATAAACTGTCAGTCAGGAAATTCAGGCTTGAAATTAGACGAAGGTTTCTAACCATCAGGGGAGTGCAATACTGGAACAGTCTACCGAGGGAAACAGTGGGGGCGAAGGACCTCCACGACTTTAAGATTAAGCTAGATAAGTTTATGGAGGGGATGGTATGATAGGATAACGGGCTTAGTCAATAGGTCAATTATGTGCCTGGTATGATGTAACCTTTTCCAGAGGGTTTGGCTGGAGAGTCTTGCCCGCATGCTCGGGGTTCAGCTGACCGCCATATTTGGGGTCGGGAAGGAATTTTCCTCCAGGGAAGATTGGCTATGGCCCTGGAGGTTTTTCGCCTTCCTCCGAAGCATGGGGCAGGGTTCACTTGCTAAGGAGTGGGTGGATCAGCTTATGTGGCCTGCATCTTGCAGGAGGTCAGACTAGATGATCATAATGTTCCCTTCTGATCTTGAATTCTATGATTCTATGATTCTATGATTCATCTGTTGTGACCATAAGTCCCCCACCTCATTCATTATACACATTCCAACATCTTTTAACAAATTAAGTCTGTAGGAACCGCACAACCCCCTCATTGACTATAGAACCCCATTTAACTCCCCAAGTACCATCCTTTCTGTGCGCTGAATGTGGCAGGTCTTGTGGAAAGAACAGTAGTTGATCATGTAATTAAAGATTGCATCATAATGCATATACACGAGCAGGCCTAATCAAGGTTCTAAAGGCAACGGAAATTCTTCCATTTTCTAATCTCTGAGTGCCTGTATTTGCAACCTTACCATTCCTTCAATGTAGTTTGTAGTTTGTAATTTTCTAGGTTTTTAAAAAGGCAAACTGAAAAAACAATTTCCATCATGTGGCATCATACTGACAGCCATATAGTTCATCATCAAAGACAGCCCTAGAGCTGACTGAAAAGCAGAATTTCTATCCCACAGAAAATTTCAAGGTTTCAAAAGAAAAAAAAAATCATCCCACTTTGGGGCAAAAAGTAAAAGTCTTGAATTTTTTCATGGGACAGAAATTTAAAAAAAAATCAATTTTGGAACATCCAAAAGAGACCTTTTTCCCCCAGCTTGCAGGCAAAAAGCAAATTGTGCCTTCCAGGTGGGCTAATGGAGGCCAAATGCCCCAGCTGTCAGTCTCCTGGCCTTTCCTGCAGCAGAGCTGCCAGAGAGGCAGCTGACTATGGGGCAGGCAGAGAGCTGGGATGCTGAGCCTTTTCACCTCCTCACAAGCCTTGTGGTGGGAGAGGCAGCGAGACCAGGGCAGAGAGGAAAGGGACAGCCAGGGCACTCAGCCTCCAGTAGCCAGCCTGGAATGCTCTTGTCAATTTCCTGATGAAAATTTTGATTTTGTGAAAATAGCTTTTGACATCAAAGAATCATTCCAACAGAAAATTCCCAACCAGGTCTGATTAGAAGTTGAACGTCTAGATCTACTTCACAGACCTCTGCTCATTTGACATTTCTAATGGAAAGTGCCAACATTTTAAGGGTAAACCCTGTAGATCCAAACTAACAACATACACATTTCCTTTTCCAGTTTGCATTTTCTTCAGTGATTCCATTATTCATAAAGGAACAACTGCCTCCCCTTACAGAAAAGCTCTATAGAATTTAGTAAGGTGTAAAACAATAGGGTACTGCAGAAATTATTGTTTAATGAAAAAGGGGGGGAAAGAGAGAATATAGAGAATTTAATGAAGAATTTTATAGTTCTATGATTTATAATTCTCTAGTAAATTATATAATCCTGCCATAGAGTTCTATAAACTAGTTTACAAATTACATAGAAAAGTTATTGTGTATTAAATTCGGTATGCCTTTTTCCATAAGGTTTATTAGTATTTAAGCTTTTAAAAAGTATATAGATGTAAATATTACCAGGGCCGCCCAGAGGATTCCGGGCGCCCGGGGTCTTCGGCGGCGGGGGGGCCCTTCCGTTCCGGGACCCGCCGACCAAGTGCCCCGAAGACCCGCGGCGGGGCCCCCCGCTGCCGAATTACCGCCGAAACCGGACCCGCCGCTGAAGTGCAGCCCGGTCTTCGGCAGTAATTCGGCGGAGGGGGGCCCCGCCGTGGGTCTTCGGGGCACTTTGGCGGTGGGTCCCAGAAGGGAAGGGCCCCCCGCCGCTGAATTACTGCCGAAGACCGAGCTGAACTCGGCGGCGGGTCCCGCTCAGTCTTCGGGGTAATTCGCCAGCGGGGAGTCCTTCCGCCCGGGAGTGGAAGGACCCCCCGCCGGCGAAGACCGGGAGCAGAAGAAGCTCCTGCGCCCGGCCCCGCAAGAGTTTTCCGGGCCCCCCGGAGCGAGTGAGGGACCCCGCTCCAGGGGCCCCGAAAAACTCTGGTGGGGGCCCCTGTGGGGCTCGGGGCCTGGGGAAATTGCCCCTCTTGCCCCCCCCCCCTCTGGGCGGCCCTGAATATTACTCTAAAAGACTTAACTCCCTGGTCGGGCAGTTTAGACAGCTGCAGATATCGTAAATTTCTTTCAGGTATCATTCCAAGTGGTTATTCTGGTAAGTGTAGGCTTGAATCAAAACCCTAGACCAAAACTTTGGGTTATTTGAGGAATGGATCTGAGTTATGCACTTGAACCCACTGAAGTCCTACCCCAGATCTAATTGTTGCTCAAAGATCTATCCTGCTCTTTCATTAATTTGCAACCTCCATCTTTGGTGGAAAGAACTCAGCATGAGTCCTGGTATCATGAGTCATGTGGGAGATCCTTGCATCAGTGTGTCCCTTCTGAAGGACTCAGGCCAGGTCAAAAATACACCCGCCTGAGAGACATAGTTACACTGACCTAGCCCCTCCTCCCAATGCAAACAGTGCTATGTCAATGGGAGAGTTTCTCCCATCAACATAACTGCTGCCTTTTGGGGAGGTGAATTAACTCTCCCGTCGGTGTAGGAGCATCTTCACTAAAGCATTACAGCTGTGCAGCTGCACTGGTGCAATTGCGCCGCTGTAGCGCTGTACATGAAGACAAGCCTTCCGGGCCCCTTCAGTGATAGTTCTCAACTGGCTGAATGCTTCTATCCCTAGCCCACAGGTGAAGCAAGCTGCTTTGTCTTATGGTGTAAGACAAAGGGACTGGTGTGAGCTGCAAAGTATGGAAGTGCTCACATCTGTGGGGTTAGGTCCAGCCCATCTCTAAAGAAAAACAAATGCTAACTCTTTCAGCCATTTTATGAGTGAAATTAATATTTTTTTACTTGTCAGAAGATATAAATTTAAATAAAATGGATTCCCTGATCTTGTATCAAAGTTTTATTCATTAGTCAAAGTCACTTTGTTCACACATGTTACATCAGAATATATCCCTTGGCTTTGTGTCACAGGTCTGTAGCCAGACTTCTGATCTGCTTACAAAGCCAGATTTAACTCCTGTACAGACAATCTCAGAGGCGCATAGAAGCTTACATTATAAATCTTTCATTTTGTAAGGCTTATTAACTTGTCATAAAAAACACTTATTGCCAAACTGAATTTATTATTACAAGGTCTTAGCCCAAGACCCTATTAATTTTCACTGAAATAAGCCTCTCCATTTTTGTTGTTGGAGAAAGACAAATTGCGTGTAGTGCTTTTGTGTGTGTGTCAATTTCAGCCACTTTTAACCTCTGAGTAAAGAAGTTAGTTTTAGAAGATATAACTTTTCAGGAGGGTGTCCTTATGAATACCACGCCCCATTATGTATGTCAAATCCAGTATAAAAAGGGAATGGAAAGGGCTGTGATAGCAAGGTTAAGAAAGCAGCTACTTTTCACATGGTGATTCTGTGTAAGTGCGCCTGCCTGGGACTTGAAAACAGGTAAGTGAAAGTCAGATGGAATATATTTGTTCCCCTAAAATTAGTTTTTACTTGAATAGCCTGCAGCCATACCCCTATGCTGTGTTGCCAGAAACTCTCACACACTAAGCATAATCTGGTGAAGACAGTGCAAAATGTTGTGTGTTTGTAAGCTTGTCTCAGTGGGTCATAACTGAGGATGCCAAATTCAGGACAAACTGCTGAGAAATAGGGCAAACACAATCCAAAACCGGTGGTTATTCTTTCATAAGATATACCAAACCAGCCACAAAAGTAAACTCCCGTTTCACCACACTGGCTAACAAGAAGTCATAAATGCAGTTTCCATGGGCATTCCAGTCCTTATATCACCACCAAAAACACTGGATTCAGAGATGAGTGGTTCTTCACAACCAGTCTAAGCAAATGAAAAGTTCTCCTGATCCCAAAGGACCAGCCACACACCCAGGTCAATATATAACTTAGATCTTACCCAAAAATCACACTGATGCCAATCCTTTAGTACAGTGATTCTCAAACTTTTGTGCTGGTGACCCCTTTCACATAGCAAGCCTCTGAATGCAACCCCGCCTTATAAATTAAAAACACTTTTTATATATTTAACACCATTATAAATGCTAGAGGCAAAGAAGGATTTGGTGTGGAGGCTGACAGCTCGCGACCCCCATACAATAACCTTGCAACCCCCTGAGGGGTCCCAACCCCCAGTTTCAGAACCCCTGCTTTAGTATCTAAAAATCTAAATGTTTAGTCATAGAACAAAAGAAAGAAGGAAAGAAAAAGATGAGAGTTAAAATTGGTTAAAGGAATCAAATACATATAATAATTGCAAAGTTCTTGATTCAGGCTTGTAACAATGATGGAATAAACTACTGGCTTAATAAATCTTTGGTTGCTTCCAAATTATTGAAAGGACCTCAGTCCATTGGTTAGAATGCTCCCATTAGTATAGTCCAGAGGCTGGAGCGGGATAAAAGGCAAAATGGAGGGGTTTCCAGAGCCATTTATTTCCTCTGCCATTGGGAGGGAAGCCAATTGTTTCAAACAAAAACCTCTGTACAGCTAGTGGAGAATCACAGCTGACCAGACAGTGACCATGGAGTCACATGAGCAAGTCACATGTTCGTGCCCAATTTGCTCAGTCATTGCAGGAAGCCATTACTTATATTCCAGACAGCACGTTTATAAGACAGTCCACTCAGTGTAGATGAGGGTTTCCCATGGTCCATTGTGAATTAAATGTCCTTTCCCTCAATTTGAGTAGTCCCTCCAAGATGTGCTGGCTAACTACTTCATGGGCACTAACCTTTGAAATCCAGGTATAGCACCAATATTCATAACTTGAAATAAAAAAATGATACAGATAGCATAATCCTAACCAGCAAATCATAAACTTTTCATAGAGATCTTACATGCCACATTTTGTACAAGATTAGTTGCAAATATATAATAGGGGTTGCAACAATGATCTATACAGTCATATTTTAATCAGATGATGTCACAGTATTGTATATATTTTTTTCATACTAATCATAGCCCCAGCATGTTTTTCAGGGTTAAAAGGAGTGATGTGATTGCACAGTTAAAATTTAGAGAGAGATTACAGCAGCTAATGAAAGTAAAAGGTATTATTGGCTAGGGAGTTGTTCTCAGTTAACATTTGTAAGGAGGCAGAGAGTTGATGAATCAGACTGATACAGGGAAGCTGCTATAGGTGGAAGGAGCTGCAGAGGAGAAGACACATAAGGACCAGCAAGATTGCATGGAAGGGCAAGGAGAAGAGTGGTGCTAGATAAACATAGGAAATAGAGAAGGGAGTAGAGAAATACCATGCCAGTGAGAGAAACTAGAGGAAGTTGAAGGACTGTAAAAAGGAGGGCTGTTGTGAATTAGAACCTGGAATGGGGTGGTATTTCTGGGAGGGAAGGTCATTGCTTGGGGAGGGGGATGGAGGCAGTTGGCAAGAAACACCTATTGTGCTGAAGGAAGTGGTATTGATAATCCAACAGAGGTGATCGTTTTCCCTGAGTCAGCACTGGCACAGTTTTAAACTTACCACTCCTGTTTATTGGAGTAAAAGGCATAATCAACAGAACGAGATGTTGCTATTAAAAATCCCATGGCACTTTGTTGGTATGGAGAGAGTTAACTTCAGCGTTCTAGCCCGAATCCAACTTGGGTAACTTAATTTTGCCACCCTAAATTTCCCCATGTAGTTTCAGTTGTATATGGCGTTCTTCATCATTCCTTGCAAACTTCTGTATTATTGCTGTGTGTTAGATATTTGCCATATTTCTCCCAAGAAGTGGCTGCATTTCAGAGCTTGGTGAAGTGATTACTTTCTCTAGTTGTGTTTATCAGTTTAAATTTGTAAGTAAATTTGGGAACTTTAGGTTGAAATTACTATATTAATGTAATATGATAATATTGTGTTTGAAACTGATACCTTTGTCTAGATGTTAGAGGGATGGTAGGAAACTGATATAATGGACACCTACAATGTGTTTGGTTGGATTGATTTATAGCTCAATTCTATGTACTGATTTATACATACAATATTTTTATTCAGAAGGGAGAATGATCCAGTGGATAAGGGCCTAGACACAGAGTCAGGACATGTGGGTTTTACTCCTGGCTTATCTTCTGTGTGACCTTAAGCAGGTCATTTCAACTCTGTGCTTCAGTTTCCCCATCTACAAATGGGACTAATGATACTTTTAAGAATCTTCCTTTAAACAGGAAGACTATAGTGAGACCATGGAGGAAAAAAGCTCCTCTACACATTCATCTACACCTGCTACTGCAAGTAACAATAGACAGTACTACCTGCGACTGTTGACCAGAGTGGTCAGCTACAGCTGACTCCCTCTGGAAAGTCTTCTCTGGTGGACCAAGTGGTCAAGCAGATACGTTTATCTCCCTGGCTGTGAAGGTGGATGATAAGAACTATGTGGACAGCCTAGGACATTAGCACCTAGGAGGGTCCTGAGGGAGTTGACTGATGTGATTGCAGAGCCATTGACCTTTATCTTTGAAAACTCGTGGTGATCAGGAGAGGTCCTGAATGATTGGAAAAAGACAAACATAGTGCCCTATCTTTAAAAAAAGGAAGAAGAAGAATCCAGGGAACTACAGACTGGTCAGCCCCACCTCAGCCCCTGGAAAAATCATGGAGTAGGTCCTCAAGGAATCCATTTTGAAGCATTTGGAGGAAAGGAATGTAATCAGGAACAATCAACATGGTTTCACCAAGGGCAAGTCATCCCTGACCAGCAAGGTTGCCTTCTATGATGAGATAACTGTAGATATGGGAAAAGTGGTGGACATGATATATCATGACTTTAGCAAAGCTTTTGATATGTCTCCCACAATAATCTTGCCAGCAAGTTAAAAAAGTATGGATTGGATGAATGTACTATAATGTGCATAGAAAGCAGGCTAGATCAGCGGGCTCAACAAAGTAGTGATCTACTGCTCAATGTCTAGTTGGCAGCCGGTATCAAGCCAAGTTCCCCGGGGGTCACTCCAGGGGCTTGCTTTGTTCATCATCTTCATTACTGATCTGGATGATAGGGTGGATTGCACCTTCAGCAAGTTCGCGAATGACACTAAATTGGAGGGAGAGGTAGATAGGCAGAAGGGTAGGGATAGGGTCCAGAGTGACCTAGACAAATTGGAGGATTGGGCCAAAGGAAATCTGATGAAGTTCAACAAGGACAAGTGCGGCTCTTAGTGAAACTTGCCTAACTGAAAAAGGACAACTTACTGTAAAAGGCTAGCTATACCTTCTTCTGGAGTGGCCGTAGTAAAGAAGAGCGACATGCAGCTGGTGTTGGGTTTGCCATCAAAACACAGCTAGTTAGCAAGCTTATGAATTTCCCAAAGGGTATGAATGATAGACTCATGCTAGTGAAACTCCCACTGTTTGGTAAAAGATGTGCAGCTATAATCAGCACTTGTGCATCCATCATGACCAACCCAGATGTGATCAAGGACAAATTTTGTGAAGACCTGGGGTCTCTTATCGCAGAAGTGCCAAAGGCAGGCAAGCTTATCATCCTTGATGACTTCAATGTTAAAGTTGGCGCAGATTGACGGGCCTTTAGAAATTAAATAGCAACGAGCTCCTCCTCCTGAGGAAATGTGCTGAACACTACCTCCTCATCAACAACACAATCTTCCACCTGTCGAGCTGCAACAAGATGTCTTGAATGCATCCACACTCCAAGCACTGGCATCTCATTGACTATGTCATCATCAGTAGAAGAGACAGAGAGGATGTTAGAATGACAAAGGCTATGAAAAGTGCAGAATGTTGGAGTGATCACAAGCTTATAGTCTGCAAGCTGAATATCTAGATACATCCTAGTAAACAACCACAAAGTAAAAAAAAAACACCCAAAAAGCTTAATGTCTCTAATTTAAACAGGAGAATGTGAAACAGGCTTCGCTGAAGAACTGTACAGCAAAACTTGTAACAATTGATGCACACTCTAATAACATCAAGGAAAATTGGGAATCCTTTAGAGATTCTGTGTACTCAGTTGCATCCAGTACCCTCAGTTGCCTCACGTGTAAACATCAAGACTGGTTTGATGATAAATATATTGACATAGGGAGACTATTGAACGAGAAACATCAGTTCCATAAAGCCTATTTAGGAGACAGCACTTCAACATATAAGAAGGCAGCTTTCAAAAACATCAAAAGGACAGTCCAACATAAACTTAGAGAAATGCCAAACTAATGGCTGATCAACAAGGCAGATGAGATTCAGTCCTATGCAAATAGGAAGATATGAAGAACTTCTATGATACTCTGAGGACAATCTATGGGCGAGGGGCATCAGGAACATCTCCAATACTGAGTGCCAATGGCCCACACTACTCTCTGACAAAGAAAAGATATTGCAAAGATGGGCAGAACACATTAACAACATCCTCAGTCAACAATAATCTATTAGTGAGAAGACAACTGATTGACTGCTCAAGACTGTTGATCCCCCAGTGATGACTGAAAGTGCGAAAGTGATTGACCTGCTGTCAAAGGGTAAAGTACCTAGACCCTTCTGCTGGTATAGTAGCTGCTCCACCAGGTCAGAATCTTGCATATGGCTCTGAAACTGACTGACGTACTCATGTTTTCTAGTCAACATGGACTCAAGGAACTATACCCCAGGAGTATAAGAATGCATCTATCATCCACCCATACAAGTGGAAAGGTAACAGACAATCCTGCAACCGCTATTGGGGCATCTCCTTGTTGTTAATAGCCAGCAAAATTCTCACCTGAATTCTGCTGAATCACCTTGTGCAACACATTGAACAAGAACTCCTGCCTGAGAGTCACCGTGGCTTCAGGAAGGATGCAGGACCATAATGTTTGCAGCTCATCAACTTCAGGAAAATGCCAGGAACAGAATTCCAACCTGTATATGACTTTCTTTGACCTGACAAAAACATTTGATACAGTCAGTCAGGAGAGCCTTTGGAAGATCATGGCAAAATTCAGTTGCCCAGAGAAATTCATTGCAATGATATGGCAATTCCATGATGCTATGCTTGCTTGCATTATGGACAGTCATCTGAATGAGTGCCAGTCACCAATGGAGTCAAGCAGGGCTGTGTGTTGGCCCCAACCCTCTTCAGTATGATGTTTTCTGCCATGCTTACAGATGCCTTTCATGACACTGACAGTAGAATTGGCATCATATACTGGACTGATGGCAAGCTTTTCAGTCTGAGAAGACTACAGACAAAGACAAAGGTACAGGAAGTGACTGTTTGTGATCTTTTGTCTGCGGATGGCTGTTCCCTGCATGCCAAATCTGAGTCTGACATGCAGTGGAGTATGGACTATTTCTCCTCAGCTTGTCACAGCTTTGGTCTCACAACATCAAGAAGACAGAAGTGATGTACGAGCCTGCACCAGGAAAAATAAAGTCTATTATCAAACTGTATAGCCAGACCCTTGAGGCAGTGGACAAGTTCACCTACCTTGGCAGTACACTGCCACATGCAGTTCACATTGATGATGAAACCAATGCCAGAATTGCCAAAGCAAGTGTGGCCTTTGGCAGACTAGATGCAAATATGTGGGAGCATAGAACCATTAGTCAAAAAAAAAATTGAAGGTCTACAAAGCTGTTGTGTTGCCAACTCTGATGTGTACATGCAAAACATGGATGGTATACAGATCCCATGCTCTGAAGCTGAATCTCTTTTACATGGGCTGTCTGATGGAACTGATGAGGATAAGATGGCAAAACAAGGTTCCAGACACTGAGGTTCTCATATGGGCAGGCAATCTGAGCATCCACACTCTGTTGATGAAATCACAGATGGGATGGATAAGCCATGTCACCAGAATGTCAGATGAGCAACTGCCAAATAATATGTTTTACAGAAAGCTAAAGGAGGGAAAGCACTCTGAGGGAGGCCAGAAGAAATGTTTCAAGGACTCTGTCAAGTTATCTTTGAGGAATTTCAACATTGACCCAGAGTTTTGGGAAGATCTCACTCATGATAATTCTACCTGGAGAAGACTCATCCATACTGGAGCCTATGAGCACAGGAGAACTGCTGAGGAAGAGCAGACGCACCAGCAGTTTAAATCTTGCAACAGAAGCATGTCCATTGTTAATCAAGTAACCCATAGCAGCATTTCTTTTTCAGTGTGCCACAGACAATTCAAAGCTCAAAGTGGCCTGATCAGCCACTCATGTGTTCACAGAAACCAAACCAACCAGTAATGCCATAGTCATTTTTGAACTTGAAGGACTACCACCACCACCACCACATTCTTCTGCAGCAGAGGAGGCTCTGAAAGATGTAAATCATCCCATTCACCTCAATGTGTTGTTCTCAGCTGAACGGCTCCATTCACCTCAGTGGATGTTCTCATCTCCTCTCCCCCCCCAAAAAAAATGTTTTAGCGCCTGTGAGATGTATGCAGTATACCTGTTCTCAACTCCCCACCCAGAAGGAGTTATCCATAGTTATGTTAATGGAAGGGTAAGGTCACAGCAATTAAGAGATCTGTGATTAATGTGGCCATTAGTACTTCTCCCTTTACCAGTACAAGGCAGCAGAAGGAAATAGTTTTTTTTTCGGGGGGAGAGGAGGCGGTGGTAACTCAGGAACCCCATGGTCAAATGACACCAATTTTTGATCACTCACGCTACCCCATGCAGCACACCAAATTTAAAAGCAATCTGATTAACCATTTGGACTTACCAGGGAGGAGCTGTAAAGCATATAAAATGGAGGGAATGGAAACCCTCTGTCCGTTTTTCTGTATTGGCACATATGCACAATTGAAAATGTACATTTTCTTAAACACTGTTCTCAGTCTGGGTTCCCCAAAAGATTTAGGAGTGCCATGACTATTTTGGGTAAAACCTGACAGATTGAGATAATTTTGATCCATACTGTATCAATATAGTATGATCTCTATTGCTGTACACACACACACACACACACCCTACTTAGCAACTTAAAAAAAAGTTGTTTTTTCCAGGGCGTTTATATCTCTGGAACCCTGACTCAAATGACTCCAAATTTGGATCACTAACCCTACCCTGTACCTTCTAAAGCAACAGTAATCAATTATTTTTTTTTCAAGGTCCAAATTTCTTGGTCAAGGTATAGTCAAGATCCAGACTTCAGAGAAAATAATAAAAAACCCAAGCAATAATAAGTAAATAAAAAGATTTTAGGGTCTGTTCAAAAGAATCTGGTGGTCCGGATTTGGTCTGCGGTCCTCCCACCTTGCTCTAAAGGCATATCACATTTCAAAGAAATCTAAGGACACAGAAAAGTTCACTTTTAGACAGATGATGTGATGCAACCTTAACGATAGTGGTGCTGCTGTACCACTATAATTAACAAAGTGAACACAAAGGTAACTGCAGGACGGACACTTAATCCTAGTAAAACTGTTGGCTTTCTTAGGCGTCTTGTTCTTTTCCATTGGATGTATGAACTTGAAGACCCCATGTGGGCATGCTTATGTTAGTACTGTTCTTTTCCCATGCCACTTTTTTTCTTTGTGCAATAAAAATATGCCCAGTGTTTTAGCCATGCACCCATTCTCTAACTAGAGTGGAGTGCTGAGTTAGTATTTCAGGGAGCAACATGGCATAACTTGTCTTATGTTAATGTGTTGTAAAGAGCAGGCCTTGGGCTTGTCTAAAAGGGTCTTTGAAAAGCTGTGCGTGTTCACCAGTTCTGTAAAGGCTTGATATGCTTCTCCAGTTTATTTTCTCTCATAAATATTTTATAGTTATTCATGCTTGAGTGGTTTTGAAAAGTCCTTCCATACTAGATTCTTTGCCTTAATGATGCAAACTGAAGGAAATTTTCTGCTGCAATATTAAAGGGGAATGGGACCTACGGAGGACAGATCCCTGATTGGGTGCTAACAGCAGGCCTACCCTTGCATTCTCATGCAAGTCTCAAGGCTTCAATGTTCAAATTAAATTGGGAATGGACTTAATTCCCACTGTATGAAGATGCCCTCTGATCTCTGTGCTCTGACTTTTCGGGTCCTGTTGGTTCTCTTTCCAGCTAAAAATATCAGCTCTGTAGATTGTTAGTTTTTCTTTGCATTAACCTATATTTCCTGTTCCTCATTCTTTCTCTTCTTGCCTCCTTTATCTTCTAACTCAGAAATGTCCTATGTGCCAACTATTGAGCCTGATTGACTGTGGCGCTAGGAATTGATTAGCTCAGATCGGTAATCCACCTATCTCTTATCCATACCCCTATCTTTCTATTTAGGGAGTCACAAGAGGAATTTTTGCTGATTTGTTTTACTCATCTCACCCACTGATAGCCAGATTGGATATGTGGTGTTTCATGGGAGAGCCTGTGGCCTGCTGTACTACAAGAGATATATAATTGGGAGAGCAGAGTTGTAATAAAAATGTTCCAGACATCATACACTGCTTTTGATTTCACATAGCTATGTAACTCTGTTTAATTTCCTTCAGGGATTTAGATCCAAACATACATATCTTCCAATACTGATTGGAAGGGGTAGGTGTGTATGCTTGTGTTCTTCATTTTAGACATGGGTCTGGGCTGCAAAGATTTAATAACACCAAAGTTCAGGGTGTTTTAAGTCTGGGGTTTTGCTGATAAATCTGGATCCAGATTTGTCTTTCAACCCTTACCTTAATGTTCAGGGTTGTTTGGATCAAGGGGTTTGGCTCAGGCCCAGCTCTGCTTGGATAAATAATTATCTCTGAGCTGTATTCTCCCTAAAATCTGTTTCCTCTCATACTGCTCATAAGTGCAGTTGCATAAGAGCAGTAAGTGCTCTAAATCCTCCCTCAGAGGAGCAGATACTTAAGCAGAATGTTGCTTAAACTTAATGATAAAGTCTGTCTAATTGAGGAGGAGAGTTCATTCCAGATACTGGTGCAATATTTGCATCACCAGTATTCATACTCCAGCTGATTTAAGTCCCAGGTTTTTTTTGGCAAGTCAGGTAATGGTAGCACTCTACACTGTCACGTGACAGGTCTTGGCTGGATACCTGATTCATCTCTCTTATTCATTAGGATGGGAAAGCTAACTAAACGGTGGCTGGAACATGGTCATATGCTACAGTGATGAGCATGGCATAAAAATTATATAGAATAGAGTTGCCTTGCTGGATTGAGAGACGCAACTCCTTACCTCTATGAAGTTCTGGCAGCTGAATGACTCTGTGCAGGACAGTGTAATGGTAGTTAAAAATGGGTGAACTGGTAGAGATGGGAAAAAAATTCTGGAGCATCTGATTGAATCCCATCCTCTGACTCCCACTGGACATCCTTTATTTCATGATATCAACAGGCTTTCTACTTTATTTTGTAGAAATCCTTCTTGGGATCTCAGCAGGTCTTGCAAGAACTTTTGGTCATCCTAATGGTCTCTTTAAATCTTGTGAATTCTGGGGTGCAGGAGAATCAGAAACTTCAGATACATTTTGGAGGCTCATCAGAACCCCCAAACTTTGGGAGATTCATCCATCTCTAATGATTCAGTGTGTTATTTATGAAAGTCAGGGAGCTTTTACTCTTATGAGGACAGGGAATTCATCCTCTCCTCTCAACCCAGGTTGATCAAAGGTTCAAGATGTATGTGTCATTCTCAACACTTTGTTTACTTAGGAGGGTAGATGGACACATCCAACCCAGCCTCCCTCTAATGAAATAGAATGAATGGGTAAAAGAAACTCCCCAGCTTCCCCTTTCCCCTGCTTTGTGAGCTGTGGTGACAAGGTCCAGAACCACATACCATTGTTTTCATTTAAACCATTGGCTGGAAACACAGTAACACTGTGCTGCTACTGCATAGTCCAGAATTAGGTCATCTATCCTGCCATATAAAGGTGTCATCACAATGCTCCTTTTACAAACTGCATTTTTCAGCAACTGTCACTGGCATGCTAGGGTATTAGATACCATTAACACAAACATCAAAAATAAATTGCCCAGGGAGATTGTGGAATCTCCATCAGTGGAAATTATTAAGAGCAGGTTAGACAAACACCAATCAGGGATGGTCTAGATAATACTTGAGTGCAGGGGACTGGACTAAAAGGCCTCTCAAAGTCCCTTCCAGTCCTACGATTCTATGATCAGTGTGCACCTGTGAGCTGGGACTTAATAATCATTAATAATACCTAAATTATATCACCATGTATGTATATGGCCTTTTACAGGTAAATACTTTTCCACTGAGTTTACAGTCTAAAGCTAGACTGAAACCAAGAACAAGGACAGCAAATCATGGAAGATGGGGATGACTGAGAACAGGGACGGCTTTAAGCTGATTCACCCGATTCCCAGGAATCAGGCCCTGTGCTGAAGAGGATCCTTCGCCCGTGCCTAAGGGGGCCCGCTCTGGGGGTCTTCGGCAGCATTTTGGCAGCGGGGGGTCCACTCTGGGGGTCTTCGGTGCCACAGAAAACCCAGAGGCCCTTCCCCACCGCCGCCAAAGTGCTGCCGAAGCCTCGGACCGCCGCTGAGTATTCCAGTCAGGCCCCGCGGGTCATAAAGCCGGCCCTGACTGAGAAAGATACCGAAGTATACAGGGTACTCTTTGAGAGCCGAATTTCCCAGAAAATATGGGACTAGTCACTTAAGTTTCATATTTCTTGTTTGTTATTTTTTTTATGCAAATATAGAGAGAGTTGGACTCCAGTTGGTGTAAAGTGGCATATCTTTGTTGAAGTCAATGGAGCTATGACACGTTGCACCAGCTGAGCATTGACTTTTTTTTGTTTTTTTGGTGAAAAAAGACAAAATGAATGATTTTCTGATGGTGGAGTACCTCGATGGGCCCTTCTCTGCATTGGGACTTCAGGAAATACAAGGCTAACAGCTAATCAGGCACCCCATATGATGAGTGGAGGTAGGGAGGGATCCCACTCTGGGAGATTGAAAGCAGCCAAGGACACTTGACATCACTGAGCAAGATACCTTAGAAGCTGAGCATTAATTGGAGATCTGCATTCCTTGTTCTCAAATGACTGAGTGGAGTACTGCCATGGTCATTTGTTTGTAAGAGAATGATTTTGAGAGAGAAATGCCAGGACTTTTGTGTAAGGCATTCTCCAACTATCTTTCACATCCTTCTCCTTTCTTTTTCAGGGTAGGTCTGTAGTTGGAATGCTGCATCAGTGCAGCTGCACCACGGTAGCACTTCAGGGAAGACTCTGCTGTGCTGATGGGAGAGCTTCTTCTGTTGGCATAGTTAATCCACCTCCGTGAGAAGCAGTAGCTATGTTGATGGGAGAAGTCCACATAGGGCTGTTTACACTGGAGGCTTAGGTCGGTATAACTGTATTGCTCAATGCTGTGGATTTTTCAGATCCCTGAGCAATGTAGTTACAGCAATGTAATCTGGCCTTACACTTTTTTTTACCATTTCTTGTTCTCCTGGAGGAACTTCTTTTTGGATTACATGATTTTCACAGGTACATACAGAAACTAATGGCTCTTCAGACTTGAAGTGACATCTGGCATTTTGGCTGACTCTTTCCAAATGAAACCAATATTTAGTATATAGCTTTATATCTCTAGGGCTGAGATGGTGTTTGCATAAAACTACAGTTGCAGACCTGCATGTTGCAAATATCAACACACGTTCTTCCCAGCAGCAGGTCTGCAAGAACAAGTATTTAAAGGGACACTGTCAAGTTATTTAAACTCAAACAAATGCCAAAACATAACAAAGAACATTCATTGTTGAAAGTAAAATAGATCTCTAAACACTTTCACTTTTAATGCTAAGTGTATATAGTTTATAGACTTATATATATCCATCCAATTATATATATGAGTGTATGTGTATATATATACGTATATATATAATTTGTCTGTTTACAGGGAGGAGAGGATATTACACAGTAAAACCTTTATAGCATTACAAAACAAGTATTATTGCTTGAAAATATATGCTTAGCAGTAAAATTCAATGACTATGCTTGGAGCTACAAAGGGAGATGAAGGAGAGACCTTCAAAAAATCCTGTAAATGCTCTGGAACATCAGGGCCTGAGTGAAAATACAACCAAAAGAGATTTTTAATATCGGCTCCCCTCTCCTTTTCTTGCACTCTTTGGGTTTGGAAGAATTTTGGCAATCCTATGATGTTACAGATTATTTGGGCACAAAATCTTCTCTTATGCCCATATATTTGTGACACTTTGAACCACGGGTTCTCTGGCCCACAGATGAGATTGCAGCCATGTGTTTCCTACTCTGTATTAGAAATATTGATTGATTGTACTCTTTAATCTGACTACTAATATTGTTCCAATAACATTTTCAACCCCAAGGCTGTCAAAACAGTCTACAACCTGAGTGAAACCTCATAACATCTCCTCTGAATCAATCTAATTTATTGCCTTGTTTAGCATATGACTAAACTGAGGCACAGAGTGATCTGAAACTTGACCAAGGTCACACACAGTCAGTGGCAAAGCTGAGAATGGAACTCAGCTCTCCTGATTTCCAGTTCTGTGTGTTAACAACCAGACTATGCTGTTTTTTTCTAATTTTCCTTCTGCTCTTAATATCAGTGACCAATAAATGACACATGTTGGTTAATTTTGGAAACATATTTGTTTGATGTAACTTGATTTAATCTTCTCTGTTTAAGCATTTAATTTCACCTTCAGTTGGCTGACATTACAGCAGTGCTGTATGGGAGCCTGAGCACTAGAGTGGGAAGTACAGCTTAAGACAGTTGGAAACTATTGGGCTCGCTCCGAGTTCTACAGGTGCAGGGGAAGATACTGCATGTGAGTGAGTGAGCAAGCAAGCAAACAAACACTCTTCCCTTCCTTGGCACTTTGTCAGAACCTATTTGGCAAGCTTACTTTGGCTTCACGCTGTCTTACTGAGACAAAGAAGGCTATCTCAGAAGACCCTTGCTTAGACAGGTACTTATGCACTTAGACTGATTTAGGTTCTGGGCCTGACTATCCTGCAAAGAGAGATCCCTGCCAGAAATTGATCAGACACTATCTTAAATAGTGGCTCTTGCTCACTCCAGTGGAGGTTACATTATAACTACATCATGAGTGCCTAAGCGTTTTTCAGGTTGGCCACTATGACATCAGTGGGCAAATTAGTTTCTAAAGCACCTGTGCTGGTGGTGAATCTCTGGCTGCCTTCTGCTTGCTTTTATTAATGTTGATATTTAAACTTAATTCTCACATCTATGAAGGCGACACCATTGCAAAACTGAGCACAACATCCTGGTTGTTTGAATTTCTGTTGAATCAGTTTCAAACATTAAGATGTCTTCATCTGCATTCAGGAAAAGGTAATAACTAGTCCAAAGCGTCAACATTACATGAGATATGTGTCCACAATACTGAGTTGAGATCTTTTTTTTTTTGGTATGATATTCACTGAGAAAGGTAATAAAATGAAACAAACTAATTACAAGGAATGAACTAGTGAATTATGAAAATGTTTGAGATTAATGAAGATGAGATTTAAGAGATTTGTTAATGGAAGATGGTGACCTTAAATCTAATGTAGGTTGGTAGTGACTGAATGTCATTATTGCCTGAAGGCTGAAGGCTGGCTTATGTGAAATCAGCTGAGGATCTTAGTCTGGCATCCACATGGCATGAAAACTATAGCTGGCTGGAGAACAACAATTCTGTTTCTGACAACTTTCACAGTTTCAAAGAGTTTTGCAAAATGGAATTGTCAAAGGTCAGGTTTTCAATTCATCTCTCTCTCTCTCTGTAAGCAAGCAGATAGTCTGGCTGCACCTCAGAAGTCTTCCTGTCAAAAATGTCATTGAAATCGATACGTCATCACAGAACATTTCAGCTTCCACAAAACAACATTTCTGGACCAAACTCCCCCTGCACAAACAAACAAAAAATCTCACCAACATTTATTTGAAAATGTTCCCACCAGCTCTGACGAAAATCTCAGGCACAATATTAGCTGTTTGTGCAGAGAGACCCAGGACTGAATGGGCACATAGACAAAACTCTCCTTTCACCCTCAGGCTTCCTCCAGCTCATGGTGAAAGGAACCTTGAACAGGGCAAAGGAACCTTGAACCTGCCATGTCCCTGCTGTGCTATTCTACAAAGAGAAGGAGAACTTTAATCTCCAGCTAGGCCAATCTTTCCCTTTCATGTGTGTAGTTAGTTGCAAGTCAAGTATTAGAGGTTTGTTGTCACACAGACCCTTTTAAAGGGGATGCCCAGTAACTGAGGTTAAATAAGAGAATATCATCCCAATTTCAGTTGGACAGTGTACACTTTTTATAAGGAAAAGCCATTCTTTTCTGGAAGACTCATTTCTGTGTATTTGCTGCGCTGTTTCAGTTCAAAGTTCTATGTGTTGGTTGGGCTTCCCTTGGCTGTTAATGTCTGGAGTCAGAGTTCAGAACAGCCTAGCATGCTCTCTGGCTTTGTGCTTAAAAAGGAGTAGTCTAGAGATAGACTGATGGTGGACTGATAGTCCTGGGATCCACACTAATACATGGGGCTGATATCAAAAGAGGGAACTTAGAGGCCCCCATATGAAAGAAGGAATGACCCATCCTAAGGGAGCCCACCACAAAATAAAAAGGCATTATGGTCTCTGAAGAAAAGCGGCAGTATTAGGGATGTAGGGAGCCTTAAAGGAGAAAGAATGTGCTGCGGAAACTTCAAAAGTTTGTTTTCAGATAAGCCCTAATGCTTATATATGGCACATGAGGGCTGCCGCTTTCACATGTGCCGGCTTTCTCATAGAATCTCAGCATATCCGCTTTCTGGACCCAATTAAAAAAAAGGTTAGCTGAACTGGTTTGAGAAACTTCTCAAAATATTCTCTGAGGCAAAAGTTTGGTTCAGTGTTCATTGTAAGTGAATCTATTTGCTCATATTTAATGGTAAGCAGACCTTCATGTGATAGCGTAGTGAATGTCTCCTGGATATGATTGATTACTCTGAGCTTTTTTTTTTTTTTTAAATAAATCTTATTTAGTGTTTGGAGCAGTCTAAAGACAAATGAGATGATAAATTCTTCTTCAGACCCTTCTTGACACTGGTAACTAACTTATATCATCAAGTTTTATTTCATTTGAATTTTCTTACTGCTCTTAGTCAATCACCATCTTAAATGGATTTCTGTCCTTGCTGAGCTTTGTTTTTGTTGTTATCGCTGTTGTAAAACTACTTGTTTGTTTATTTTATTGTACATATTTTAAAGAGAATTTAGAGCTTGAGAGAGATGCTCAATTTCAGAGCTTTGGGGAGTGAAGTTCTGTTTTTATTACCAAAAAAAAAAAAAAAAAAAAAGCTACAGCCAGAGGCAGTGGAAACTTCTCCTTGGCTGCCCCTTTCTAGTTTAGTTCAATCATGACTTAGAGGAGTACCTTCTAAGAATGAGGAAAGGAGTCAGTATCTGTGGCCTTTCAATCTTTAGTCTCTCTTTCATGGCTGCCAATGACAGTGCTGCAACTTTATGATGGTGGGTTGGTTTGTATGCTACTGACCCATGTTCATTACGAACAAAGTTGAGACCCACAAAATCCATTTCAAGCAGGTTGGCTAGCTTCCCAGTTCCTCAGCCATCACCCTCTTTTTTTCACCCAGGCTGCATAATTCCCTGCCTACACTGTGATATTCCCAGTAAGACAGGAAGACCTAGACAAGCCAGAATTTAGGCTTTGCTTTCTCTTGATGGGCTATGAAAAACATAATTGTCCACAATTGCAAGTTACCATACAGTTCTTTCCAAGCAAGCACATTTCTTCGTAAGGTAAAAGCCTTACATAGAAAACATATTACGAATAAGAGAACCTACACACGAGCTAAAAAGCTTATCAGAGATCACCCCAATCTCAGGCTCCAGTAGGTGTCAGTCCTTCATAACTCTCAACTGGGTTTTCGCGATGGTTACAGGTTCGTAACTATCCCAGATTCAGACCCAGAACTGAGACTGAACAGATCAGACAATTTCTTTATACAGCTCGGGCACTTGATCATAGCTTCTGGTAACAAAGACTCTCTCCTCAGAGCAGAGCTTCATCAGCTCTGCTCTGGACTGGAACATGGACTGTTGTGCCTGCTGATCAGAGCAAGAGTCAGTAGCCTGGAATTGGCATCCAGACTTTGAACAGGAGTTACAGGCCAGAGCCAAGGGTCAGAGTCAAAATGAGGAACTGGAGCTGAGGGTCAGAGCCAGGTTACTTGGAGTGAGGCAAGGCTGGGAACAAGGCAGGAGCCATTGTAGCCATGGATGAATGCTTCAGAAAGCCACCAAACTAGTGTGCCTACTGCTGCTGGGCTTAAGAACTGTTCTGCGGACTCTTCCAGCCTATCAGGAAGACTGATACAGGCCAGCTGCTCTTGTTGGGTTGCCTGGAGACTGGCTCTGCTGCATGCCCTGAGTCCTGATAGCATTTTGTTTTTGCATATCTGGAGTTGGGTAATTTGTATTAACCTCTCCCTAAGTAATCCCCCAGGAAATCCACTTAATACTTATTGTCCCAAAAGTCCATTCTTATCTGGCACATTTTCAATGTAGTACTTTGAAATCCAAGACCTCACATCAAATCCCCTCTCTAGGGATGTTATGTACGACCCCAGTTGATAATAGTATATAAACTTCACATTTAATACAATGGGCCCCAAATATACTTAGATTAATTCAACAAGGTATCCCAAAGATATGCAGGAAATATGTATATTGCAATATATGTCACTAACAGCTTTCAGTCATTGCCAGCCTGGAATGGATTAGAACCAGCAACATAGAGGTGAAAGGCTTTATAGCTTATTAATAACCCCTGGAGCCATGAACATTGGTTACACAGAAACTTGTAGAACAGATCACTCACCTAGACACTTAGTTAACATGCTAACAGCTGGTCTTTGCCAGAACTGCATACCAGTGAGCATTAGGATTGCCAATTTTGATTGGATGCATTCCTGGATGTTTCATCACACGATAACTTTAATTAGAGATTAATCTTTAATTCCTGGAAACTCCAGGAAAATCCTGGAGGGTTGGCAACTATAGTGAGCATCACTTTGATTCACTTGTACTGGTACAGGGGAATTCTGTTTGCAATCCTTGTACCAATGGAGTCAGCTGTGCCTGAGAACATAGGAGCAGACTTCCCCTCTAGCCAGGGGGTGCCCCAGGCCCTGCCCCCACTCCACCCCTTCCCCCAAGTCCCCGCCTGCCACTTCCAGCCCCCAATCTGCCCCCGTCCCACCTCTTTCATGCCTCCTCCCCCAAGTATGGACAATCTCCACTCCTCTCTCTCCCTCCCAGAGCTTCCTATGACTGTGGCGGGCAGGAGGCGCTGGGAGGGAAGAGGAGAAGGAGTTGGTCAGTGGGGCCACCGGCAGGTGAGAGGTGCCACGGGGCAGGCGGAGCTTGGCTGCCAGTGATGCTCCTGAGCATCACCCGCTAATTTTTCTTTGTGGGTTCTCCAGCTCTGGAGCACCCACGGAATCAGTGCCTATGCCTGAGGGGGCTATCACTGAGGCCATCTGAGGGCAGTTCTGCCACAGGACCAGGGGCGGCTCCAGGACCCAGCATGCCAAGCGCGTGCTTGGGGCGGCAAGCCGCGGGGGGCGCTCTGCCGGCGCTGCGAGGGTGGCAGGCAGGCTGCCTTCGGCGGCTTGCCTGCGGAGGGTCCATTGGTCCTGCGGCTTTGGAGGACCTCCAAGCCGCAGGACCAGCGGACCCTCCGCAGGCAAGCCACCGAAGGCAGCCTGCCTGCCGTGCTTGGGGCGGCAAAATGCGTAGAGCCGCCCCTGCACAGGACAGCTGTTTTAAGTATGACTTAATCTCCTTAGGCGGCCAAGAATAGAGGCAGCCCTGGGGCTCTTCCAAATCCACATGGTGCTACTTGTTTGTTCTGCCCCAGCTTTCAGTTACATCCCCACCCCTCAACAGTGGACTTCATGCTATAGGAGCGTACAGTCTAGATTCTAGTGGTAAAAGCTATGGCACTTTGAGCTGTGATATTGTATGATCTTATGTATTACAGAAGATTGATCCTGGTTAGTACTTGTGTGACAAATCTCCGAAGAGGACACAGGCAGAAATGCCTGAATAGCACAAAAGTGTCTGCTCTCATATTAGAAGATGCAAGTGGTTCACATCAGCTTCAGAAAAACACCGAGATATATGGATGTTTATCTAAACCTTACCCTTTTAAGGTTCACATTTTAAAAAAAATCCAGCCCGGTTAAAGGCCTTATACCGCGTAAGAAAGCATTTTTTATATAATGTGATGTTTTATTGATTAGTGTAAAAGATCAAAGAACCTGGAGAGACATCTGGGAATTCCTGGTGTTAGCAAGATAACAGCAGCACATCATATACATCCTGATTTTTATCCCTAACACATCCACCAGTGAGAAGGCTCTAGTTCAATTCTTTCTCAACACTCCCTTGCATTTTTAATATAGACTTAGGTGTCTTTGCTCTTTTATAGCACCATCTCAAACATGACTGCATTATTGTGGAAGGGATTTTACCAAGGAAGGGGACATGGAAAATTAAAGCAAAGGAAAGATCAGAAATAAACTGGATTCTAATTGAATCATTGGAACACCTGCCCAGTTGAATTCAATCTTGAAATGGACAGCGGCCAAGAGCCTGTGCTATTTGACCCTGGAGAATTAAATAGATTCTATCCAAAGTTTCAGATTGGGATGAAAGCCAAAACACCTTGTAACCTGAGCCAGCAAGGCAGCTTATTTCTGAATGTGAAACTCCTGTACTGACTGCATTTGGCTGCCTACTGCTCACAAAGTAACATCTGATGGGCTAAAAGATCTAGGGCACCCTAACCAAATGGGGGCTTCTCTTCATGCAGATGATATTAAATCCCTTCCAAATCAATATCATTTTCTCTAACTCCTTGATCACAAAGATGGGTTGTCCCAGTCCTTGGAGATGTAACTCTCAACAAATCTCTCTCCAAAGCTGCTACTTCCTCCAGTGAGATGTACTAGGGGTAAGTCTGTTAGGAGAGACTGAGGAAGAGACAGAAAGTACCAGTGAGAATGCAGAGTAGATATTACGCTGAAATTTTCTGGCTCTCTATTAGTAAATCTGTGTTACTGTGACTATCTGCCATTTGCATTTGCTCATATTCTGTCAAGCATTTGTGATTAACTTTCCTACTCTGCTCTGAAATACCCCATCAACTGCTAAGCATACGTCCATTACAGTAAAACAATTTGCAGTTGTCATAAACAGATAGTTAAGGGTTAATGTCTCTTTTACCTGTAAAGGGTTAAGAAGCTCAGTAAACCTGGCTGACACCTGACCAGAGGACCAATAAGGGGACAAGATATTTTCTAATCTTGGTGGAGGGAAGTCTTTGTTTTGTGCTCTTTTTTGGGAGGGTTCGTTCGCTCTTGGAACTAAGAGGGACCAGACGTCAATCCAGGCTCTCCAAATCTTTCTGAATCAGTTTCTCATGTTTCAAACTTGTAAGTAGCACAGGCAAGGCGTGTTAGTCTTATGTTTGTTTTCTCAACCTGTAAATGTTCCTTTTTGCTGAGAGGATTTTACCTCTGTTTGCTGTAACTTTGAACCTAAGGCAAGAGGGGTTTTCTCTGGGCTATATAAATCTAAGTACCCTGTAAAGTATTTTCCATCCTGATTTTACAGAGATGATTTTTACCTTTCTTCTTTAATTAAAAGTTTTATTTTTAGAACCTGATTGATTTTCCTTGTTTTAAGATCCAAGGGGATTGGATCTGGACTCACCAGGAATTGGTAGGGGGAAAGGAGGGGGAATGGTTAATTTCTCCTTGTTTTAAGATCCAAGGGGTTTGGATCTGTGTTCACCAGAAAATTGGTGAAGTCCCTCAAAGCAGCCCAGGGAGGGAAAGGTTTTGGGGGGACAGGGAGTGCGCCAGACACTGAATTTCTGGCTGGTGGCAGCATTACCAGATCTAAGCTAGGAATTAAACTTAGAAGGGTCCATGCAGGTCCCCACATCTGTACCCTAAAGTTCAGAATGGGGGAGGAAACCTTGACAGCAGCCATATAATATCAAGCTATAATCCCATCTGAGTTATCAAGATAAACAATATCAGGCTTGGTTGGTATTCAAATGCTCGGTTATAAGGAAATTCTAGTTGGTGCCACTCTTCCCTCTGAGAAAGCATTGAACCCTCAGCATGATGTTAGGAGGCAATGTAGTGTTGGAGGGTTTATCTTTCAGAAAAACCCAGGTGCTCACTTCTTGTCATTGTAAAGTCCCCCTGGGATTTTCTTGTAAGAGTTAGGGGTGTTAACTCCTGCATCCTGACAAGTTGCATTCCAGGTAATTAGATTTTTCTTATTTAAAATCCTCTCTGTTGTTGAGTTCTTTATTTTGTAAAGTATAGTGTGGTGTTGCAGTGCACGATTCCACACCAGAGGTGTCTGCATTACAGTCAATGGTGAAGTAATTCCAGTAGATAGAATTATGGCCTTGATTGGGATGAAAGGAAAATTCAGCAGCAAGGAAGCATAGTCCAATGGTTAGAATACTGACTTGGGAGACTTGGGTTCAAATTCCTATTCCCCCTTGCATATTTCACTTAGGAAAGTGAGGTACTGACAGGCTATGGTAAAATAGGGATAATAGCACTTCCATATCTTACGGGGGTATTGTGAGGATAAAATGCAATAAAGATTTTAGTGTTCAAATTCTATAGTGATATGGAGCCATATAAGTAAGTACATCAGATAGAAATATATCCTTTATCAACCACCTTCTGGGCTGAAATAAGAACAAACAGTAAGGGGGGAAAATCCCTCTGTGCTGGATAGTATTATTCAATAAGATTTATTTCCATAGAGAGTGAGAAACACATGCAGTAATTTCAATGGACTAACTGAAGCCTCCTGCAAGTTCAGCCTCCTCTTGTATTTTGGTAATGACAAGTGCTTTGTGAAGAACTGTTCGAAAGGGCTACCTTTCCACTCTTTCTGTGGAAGAGTTGGTTCCTGAGCAGCTAACCTGGGGATGTCAGAGGACAGGAGGGTGGCAGATGAGGGTCTGAGGCAGAGAAAGAATCAAAATGCTAAATGAGGGTTGTTGCTGATTTACACAGAGGTCTGGTATCTGTGCATCTGCTGGATAGCTGCATCAACCCGGAAGTCTGCAGGCTTTCTAAGCCCAAGTCAGAGGAGTCACTTTAATGGTTTGTATCTGCCTTGTTTGCAAAGAAGCCTCACAACATGGGGGTGGGGAAGAAAGGGGCTTCCATAAACACAGCTCCACTGCACTGTGTGATGGGGCCCATCTTTGTTTGCGGTTTGAACACTGTATCTTATTGCCTTGTATAGTGTTGTTATGTCCTGATCCTGCAAGCTGCTGTGAATGGGCAAACCCTTGCATTCATACAGAGCTCTATTAACATCAATGGCACTTTCTGAGGATTGAGCTCAGGGAACAGCTTGCAGGATCAGGACATTTGGACATTATAAAATTTGGAAACATTTTCTTCTTTTATCACTTTTGCTTTATTTTTCTCTCTTCAGGAACCCCTTTTAACCAATCTGTAAAGCCTGATTTTACTATTGTTTTACTGCTAGTCACAGTCCTCACTGGATTGAAAATGCTTGCGAAGTTAGTGATCCAAAAGTTGGGTATGAGTGACACTTGTGCATACCTTGTGAAGACTTGCAAATCCTTGTGTGTCTGCAATATTTGGCTGGAACTATCATGGGGACAAAATATATTACTCTATTTTGGCACTTCCTTTTCTGGTCCCAGCCAGAATACAAACATAGTCTAATCAAAAATGAAAAATAATAATGAAAAATATAATTTGACAGTTTCTCAGGGGTGGCTTAAAAAAAGATCAGATAATATTTTGGGTTAGTTCATGCATTATCCAATCTTTATTTCAATTTGCCATTCCTGATTTTGGCTTATTTATGTGAAGAAACCTTCAAAGAAATACAGTGTGAGTAAAATTTTTGGCCAAAATAATCTTTCAAGTCATTTCAAGATTTTCTCTATCTGCAGGAGTAGGACTCAAATTATACCTCTTCAGATAGATTTCATGATTGTTAGTATTGGTTTTCCAAATGACATTGGTGGCTTGTTTAGCCAATAATTTCCACTTAAGTGCTATTTCCATAATATCATTATATTTATACTTAGTTGTATATTCGCCAACATTTTCCAAATTCTATGCCAAAATTTAGGCACCTAAATCCATTTTTAAAGTGAGCTATGGGTGCTCAGCATCTTTGAAAAATCAGGCCACTTTGATTTAGGTGCCTAAAATGGACTTAGGTGCCTAGCTCTTGTTTGAAAACATTGGCTGCTATAACTTCAACACCCCCTTATATATATTCTATACATATGTTACAGCATCCCTGGTATATCATCAGACTGTTGAAGTCCATGGTGTTATATCGGGGCTGAGTATGGCTATAGATGTCTATTTAAATCAGGATACAGTTATCTTAAATTAGACAATATTTCATTCAAATTAGAGCTGAGTAAATAATTTTTTTTGTGGCTCAGAAGCTAACTGTGGGAGTGGGGGTGGAGGGGATGGATCATTTTGAGCAAAACTGATTCCCCACCCTCCCATTTTCTTGCTGACATAAAAAAAACAACAAAAAAATGTTCAGGTTGATTCAAATTGTCCCTTTTGAAACGGTTCATTTGAAAAGCGTCTAAATGAACCTTTTTGACTTTTTTGAAAACAACAACAACAAAACAATTATTCTTTTTTTTTTATTATTCAGCAGAAAAGCCAAGTTGTTTCATTTTTCCTGAAAGTGCATTGTTCAGCAAAATTTGCTATTCATGAGGAAAAAAATGTGGCCAAGCTCTAATTCCAGTAAGTCTGCTTCTGTTATACTGAATGAATTATGTGGATTTCATAATTTGGCATATAAATGCTGTCAAAATAGGGTTGGTTCAGTGCACACCGTACAGGGCCATGATCAGGCAAGAGAATGTGGTGACACAATAGTGAAATGATCTGGCTTTTGTTTGCACCATTGCCACATACTGAATAGAGTCAGAATTACTGAGCTGTGTATTTTTGGCACTAAACTGCTAATTGAGATTCTCCACAAGTATTAGACGCCTGTAACTTTTGTACAGGAGGACCTGAGTTCTCTTCCTGCTGTGGGGAAGTTCCAGATGGCCAGAGTATGTACTACAGTGACAAATGTGAGGTTTCCAGGGAGTTGCAGATTTGTTACATGGGGGCTATATAGAATACAGGAATAGACTTTTGGTTGGTGGCATGGGAGGTTTATATTCATATAAATGAAGTGTACCAACCTGAATTAAGTGGGGGTTGCTCTGCTGGGAGAGTACAGCACCGGAGAATTTCCAGTTATGTTTCTGTGCTATGCTGTGTACAGTCAGGTCTGTCATTGTTGGAGTCATGGCTGACAACATGTATGGATCACAATTCTTTCCACAGCCCTCCTCAATTGGGATTAAATACTGCTTGGCCTTCTATGTGGTCTCTTCCATGCTTTCTGTAACAGAGATACTGAATACAGTTAGCCCCCGTCTACACCAACAGCCAGACTATATTCAATCCCAGCTGAAGGAGGAGACAAGGAGGCTGTGATTGATACCCATTCTCACCCAGGTTTCCAGATCATAGTGCTGGCACAGCTTTTTACCTGCTGTCAAGGGAAGATTCTGATATCCAAGGACACTTTTCTAGGAAGCATCCGTCAGAGTTTCCATATTTAGCTACAAGAGATGACAAATTGAAACATCACTTTGATGTGTAAATAGCCTATGGTATTACCCCTGTACTGACCAGCTACTGTCTGACGGCTTAAAGAACAGACTCCTTGGTGAGCTCAGCTAACTGGAAACCAGCTTATTTTGACAAACCTGGTTCTTTAAAATGATGATGTTACCTTTATGAACAGCTGGATTTTTGACACCTCCCCACAATGCAATGCATACACCACAGCTCTGTACACGCAACCACAGAGATTGTTCACTGGGACTTAAGGTGGACTTAATTGTGCCTCAGTACATGGCTGTCTGAGGGGCTGGGTGCATTTATATGCTGGCTCCCTTCTTTTCCCCCAAATTATTAGTGTCAGAAAGAGAGATAATTACAAGGTTGAAGATGAACGGCCTAATCCTCTGCCTTGAATCCTTTCATTTTTCTGCATTATTCATATTTCTTGGCTGGGTTCAGGAAGCGCAGGCTGAATACTAATGCTTATGCCACTTGCTGGCTGCTCGCTGCCACCATATTTCTTTCCAGGAGAATATCTCTAGTGAGTAGCTATTCTTAAATTCAGATTTTTGGAAGTGTCACAGCACTGAGTCTCTGGCATTCTTTTAATCCTATCCTATCCCCCTGCTTTAGAATATTCACACAGCATAGGAGTTTTCTAACTAGGAATGAATACAGGCGGTGCTATTGCCTGGGGAATGTAAGCATCCAGGAAGGAGAAAATTTTGTTTGTCTGTCTGTCTCTTTCTCTGGTAGGTGGTTACCCTATGGCATGTTTTCTTTTTCTTCAGCTGTTCTGTTTTCCCCTCTTCTTGCCTTCTGAAACTGTGCCTGTTCCCTTGTATGAAATGGAGTTCACACTATCTTATGTTAGTTAGAAAAGCCCCATATTTTCACATCTGCCCCACTACTTCCCAGCATAGGACCAGCTGATGCATCGTTTTGAAATGTTGCTCTCTGTGCAATAGGCAAGTCCCAGCTTCCAGCTTGCAGAAGTATAAATCCATCTGAGATACAGCTCGAGGAGGACCTTTATAGCTGTCCTTGTAAATCTGATATCTATGAGGATCTGAGTTCAACTTCTAGCTGAAGGAATATGCAAATCACACAGTCAGCAAAATGGGATTGTGGATGACGTTCACTCTGTTCATAGATTAAAGGTGAAAATCAATGGGAGTTCTGCTCCTAGCTCACTTAGGGTGGAATTTTAATCACTTTGGGTGACTGGCCTTCACCTGAGAGGCTATCCCTGTTAAACCCTTGTGGATGTGAGGTAGAGTATCCACAAGTAGATGCATGGGAGAAGAATTTTATTTGCCCATTTTCTCTCTCTCTCTCTCTTTTTATTTTTTATTTTTTTTTATTTTTATTTTTAATGTGAAGGGGCGGAACGGTACCTGGAGAGCTACCCTAGTGTAATGACACCATGGAATTCACATAACCACAGAGATTGTTTTGGACACTCTAGTACTTAAACTTCTGTGGCTAGGTTTTCACTGGCACAGATCGATGGCAACTAAAAGTTTTAACAGCTGTTCAGTGAAGTGAGTTTGTGCTATCAGTCTACTTCTATTGAAACGACATTCAGTCTACATCCCCAAAATCACCGCACTTTGAAATACTTGGCACCTTTGCTGGCAGAAACAGAGAGGACAAAAACTGAATGAACCACAGACAGTAAACTATAGAGGTTGATAGGAGGTAGATTTTCCATTTTATGGGAGATCTCATGATTTTTAATTTTTTTCCATTCTGAAATGGGATAAAAACAAATTTCCACAAAATGAAATCCTGGAAAAAATTCCTTCAGGTGGACGGAAATGTTTCATTCTGATTTCAACTTTATAACCTGGAAAAAACAATGAGATGCAAAGTCATTTTGAAATGGAAAATTGAATCTTTCTGTTTCAAAAACGTCACACTGGGACGTTTCAACCTTATTATAATGCTCTATTTCACTAAAATCAATGTTTTTCCGCAGAACATTTTCTGATTGGAAAAATGTTAGCTGGAAAATTTCTGACCTGCTCTACTGGGTTATCAATTCACACTGGGGTGAGTCCTCCGGGTCAGGATGGAAACACATTTGTGGGATAAAAAGTTATAGGATCTTTTAATGATCAAGTCTCATCCTGGAAGAACACCTCCAGGACAGCATCCTGTAATGCCACAGGGGGGCGTTCGGTTCAGTTCTGGGACAGTGCCTCCAACTGAAATAACCCTTCTTGCAGTACCTGGATTTTCTTGGAGACCTTCTATCCAAGTACTGACAAGAAGCATGTCTGTTCAGCTAGCAGTGCTCTATGTGCATTCATTTTGTGGTCTCACTGCTGAAACTAACACAGATGGCTATTGTACCAACAGTTATGGTTTTATAGTAATGTGGGTGACTATCTGTGAGGGAGTATGCTAAAGCTTCCGGCACATGTCAAGACACTTGAAAGACATATAAAACTGAATTCTAACTAAGACTCTGTTAAAAGGTTTTCTGCTATGCTATAATCTTTCTCCGTGCACCCCCACTTCACCTCCCTGAGAGTCCAAGCGGGGAGAGATCAATGTCAGATATTGATATGGCCAGCTTCATTTCAGGCTAAGATACTAGACCCATCAGCAAACGTATGACTCTGGAGCCACCAACAGCACCAGCCCTTCCAATTAAAGTTGTTTCTGGGCACAGAGCTCTTGCAGCAGCAGTCAAGGGGTTAATGAGTGAAAGCCAGGAGTGATAACTCACAGCTCACCTAGGATGACCTCAGCTCTGTGAGAAAACAAATTAGCATCTTACTGACTGAAAAGCTGAATCCTGATTGTGCAATGTCTCCTTATCTGAGCCATGTGTCAGTCTGCACAGAGTCAGTGTGAATAGAATGCCAATTAATGCTCAGGTAATACCAGTGCATGCATAGCCAAATAATGCCTGAGGCACATGGTATTCCCTAGGAACAGTGACTGGTTGGGAGGAGCTGCATCTCATCCCTGGGCAATGCTCTGAGCTAAGGCTCTAATTGCAATTAGAATCTGAATCTAAAAATACGTCAGCGGGTATGTGGGAGCACTTGAGTTCAGTCAGGCTTTTGGATCCTCACTCCCTTCTTCCCACTGAGAATAGGATAAAAAGAGAAAGTATCCCCTTCTCCATGGAGCAGTGATTGAGACAACAGGCATTCTCTCTTCTAGGTTTGAAGACAGAAAGAAGACCTGCCTGAGGAGCCCTGGTGCTGCTTGAGAAATGGTAGTTGAGGACTCCTTCACTGATAATGACATGAAGGAAGAGCAGTCACACTGTGGGTGTAGCGAGATAGTGTAGAATTTGCCCTTGAAACTTTAAATACTGGCCTAGATTGATTCAAGCATCCTTGTTTTTTACTCTGTCTCTAGGCATTTTTCTCACTCCTTCTTGCTGCATATTTGAGCTCCTAGAAAGACTCCAGTAGCTCATGCTATTTTCCCGGGGTGCTGTACATATTTTGCCTGAGCCTGAGAAGCTTTGCTTTCCCTTGTGTGCTGGTCTTCTCCCCTTGCACTGACAGTTTCAAGTCATCCCATGGAGTGGTTTACCTGATACCATGACAGTTTGGGGTTCCCTCCATGTACTGGTTTCCCTCCCCTTGGACTGGAAATTGCAGATATGCCCATTGTGCTGGGTTTTTTCCCAAGTGCTGGATTATCTCCTCATGCACTAGCAGGTTCAAGTATCCCTCATGTGCTGATTCCTCTCAAGAAACGGCAGTGTCAGGAATCCCACATGTCCTGATTCCTCTCTATATGCACTAGAAATTTCAAATTTTCCCCGCGCACTCCTTCATTTCCACATCGTGGCAGGTTCAGGTTTTCCCCACACACTTATTCTTCACCATATACTGTCAGTTGTTCTGTGTGTTTAGATTATCAAATTTCTGCCTGGCACTCTTAAGAACTTGCTGTTGGTGGGACTGTTTGCAGGCAGCTTTCTGGAATACTTCCCTTTTTTTATTATTCCATTTACTGAACGAATAGAATGTGGTGGAGCCAGCAATTAGGTGGGTCTTTCCTTCCTCCTCTCACGCCCCCCCTTCACTTTTTTGTGATAAGGAGCATTGCTGTCGCCAGCACATTAACTATTAATGACCCTCATTGCAATTTCTCTCTTTAATGTGCTTTATTTTGGTACCAGTCCGAGCTGTGGAGATGAACCCCACCCACCCCCCCCGGGACCTGATGTAGGATATAATTTGCTCTGCAGTTTTGGCTGTAAACATGATAATAAATTAGAGGATGCAATGAATATTCATTGAAGCATGCAAGGTTCCTTCTCTTCCCCCCACCCCCACTCCATCTCTACACATCAATTCCCCCCGCCACCTCAACCCTGATAAAAGAGCCTTTCATGGATGTTGGCAGCCAGTGACTTGAAGTGTTCACTACATTATAGGCAAGATATCTGCCTTGGGAAAAATATTTACCATAAAAAAGGTCAGAGGTGCCTTGTTCTTACAAAACCCACTGCAGAATCCCCAGGTCCCCCAGCTTCTGTTTAATGTAAGTTAGCAAATTACAGGCTATAATAAGCCCTTCTTGATGTGGGTATAGCACCATTAACTTAAATGGGGCTATGCCTGCTTATATTGCAGTTGAATTTGGCTCCTTGGCTGCAGTGAGATCCATGTCTACAGCCCATAGTTTTTCAGGTGTATGTCTATCAGGTCTTGCTTCTCAGCAGGGTCACCACAGGTCAGTTTACAGTTAACTTGGTTAAAGTAAAATTCAGTTTATAGAATAGGGAAAGAAATGTCCTGAGTTGCTATAGTAACATTTTAATGCATTTTCACCCTCTTATAGTAAAATTTTACTCCGCTCAGAGTGACATTTCACTGTACTGCAATAGTCCCCCTTGAGATTGTAACTTGGAAACTGTCACTGCTTTATATGCAGAGGGGAGGAGGAATCCCTGGCTTCTGAATTATTTATCCTGTGGAATTGTTGCCATCAATTGTGATTGAATCATCAAATACTGTGGCTGGATTTTCAAAAAGGGCTGAATCAACTGATGACCAATGATATTTGTATTCTGCAGGCTTGAAATAACGGCAGTGAAATATTGGGCTTCAGAGAAGAAGCTGATCACTTAGAAGGTTGGGAAATAATTTTTTCCTATGCACAGCATTGAATTGGTAAAATGTATTATGGTAAGTTTTCACTTTCTGCAGGAAGGAGATTAGACTAGTGGTCGCATTTAGAGCTGGTTGGTGTAGAGAGATGTTTATGAAAGATTGTGATTTGGAGATACTTCCTCACAAAGGACTGTGTTGTGAGTGTGAGGATTTGGAAATGTGCCTTGGAGACAAGGGTTGGGAACAGTGCACGGCTGTGTGAAGCAGTTCACCAGAGATGCTCTTTAGTATTTTTTATTAAAGTTTCATTCCTTTCTCATTTACTGATTTGTTATTTAATGAACTCCAAGATAGTTACAGTTGGAACATTTATGAATATGAGAAAGGTCTGACTCAATATGGCCAATGATTTATCAAGCCCAGCATCCTGTCATCAGACAGTGGCCAGTGCCAGTTGCTTCAGAGGGAACGAACAGAACAGGGCAATTTATCTAGTGATCTATACCTTATCATCCAGTCCTAGAATATGGCAGTCAGAGGCTTAGGGACAGCCTGATCATGAGGTCGCATCCCTGATCATCTTGGCAAATAGTCATTGATGGGCCTATCCTCCATGAACTTGTATAATTATTTTTTTTAATCCAGTTTAACTTTTGGCCTTCACATCCCCTGGCAATGAGTTCCAGAGGTTGACTCTGTGATGTGTGGAAAAAGTACTTCCTTTTGTTGGTTTTAAACCTGTAGCCTATTAATTTTCATTGGGTGACCCCTGGTTTTTGTGTTATGGGGAGGGCTAAATAACACTTCCTTGTTCACTTTCTCTGTACCATTCATGATTTTATAGATCTTTGTCATACCCTCCTCTCCCCCCTTACTTGTCTCTTTTTCAGTCTGAGCAGTCTATCTTTTTAATCTCTCCTCATTTGGAAGCAGTTCCATAAGCCTAATAATTGTTGTTGCCTTTCTCTGTACTTTTCCCAATTCTAATGTCTTTTTGAGATGGGGCAACCAGAACTGCATGCAGTAATCGAGGTATGGTCATAATATGGAGATAGATAGGTACATCTTTCTTAATTGTTCCTTACAATCTGTTAGGTTTTTTTTAGGATTGCCACTGCACATTGAGAAGATGTTTTCAGAGAACTATCCACAATGACTCCAAGATCTCCTCCTTGAGTGGTAACAGTTAATTTAGACCCCATTCTTTTGTATGTATAGTTGGGATTATGTGGGAATCTCCCTCACATCCTCTGCAATGAAGACCAATGCAACGAATGCATTTATTGTCCTTTAGATAATCATTTGATTATCCAGTGGCTCCAGTGATTGTTTGGCAGGCTTCCTACTTCTGAGTACTTAAAATGTTTGTTAGTTGTTGAGTCTTTTGCTAGTTGCTCTTCACATGTTTTTTTGGCCTGCCTAAATACACTTTTACACGTGACTTCCCAGAGTTTATGCTCCTCTCTATTTTCCTCAATAGGATTTGACTTTCAATTTTTAAAGGATGCCTTTTTGTCTTTCATCACCTCTTTTACTCTTTTGTTTAATCATAGTAGCATTTTTTTTTTGGTCCTCTTGCAGATTTTTATTTTCTGGTGCATCTTTACTTTGCTGAAGTTGAAACATTTTGCACAGGCATATTGGCCTATTGGTTTTCATTGAGAACACTTTTAGAGAGACAGAGACTGACTCTCTTAAACTATAGTCAGCTGGTTAGGGCACTAGTTAGGGAGGTAGGAAACTGAGGTTAAAATCCCTGCTCTGCTTAATTTGGAGTGACCTTAGATTAAAAATGTGCTCTTATTTAGGCAGAGCATGAACTTGAACCTGCTAGGTCCCGTGCCATTGCCCTAAACCACTGGGCTATAGAGTGGGAGTCAGTTTCTCTTGACAGAAGTGACCAGAGTCCCCTGGATGAAAAATCCTTCCTGAGTCAAAAAGCTCTGAAAACAGACATTTCCACACAATTTTGTTTTCAGCAAATAGCTTTGAAATGTTTCATTTTTGTTCCTCAGTGGAACAAAAATAAAATACGAAGCCCCCAAGTTGCCAGGAAGTGGAATTGTTATCCTCAAGACAGCTATAGTCTCATTCTGCATTCCTGTTTTTTTGCTGTTGCTTCTTAAGATACTTCACAAAGAGGAGACTCAGATGCAATGAAATACTGTTTTACATATATATAATTACCTTGTTAAAGTTGCCACTACAACAGGATATTCTGAGTTTGGAAAATGGATTAGACATACATAAATAGGAATATTAGCTGTAGTGACAATAGTGTAAGGAACCAGAGCATAGGTGGTCTGGCTTGAGTGAAGTAGTGATCCCACCAGGGATGGTAGTCATCAGATAGCAGTTGGAGGAAGAGGAAAAAACTAGGTTCCATAAGCAAGAGTCATGGTCAGAGTAAGGCCAAGGTTGAAGACCAGCGATCAGAGGTAGTACCAGGCTGGAATCAGGAGGCAAGAGGGTCAGGGTCAGAGTCAGGCTGGAGTCAGAGACAGGAGATGAAGCGAAGTCTGGGATTGCAGCAGGCTGAAGTCTGGATAGCTGCCCAGACAACTTCCTGGGGCAACCCTTCAGGTTTAATAGGATGCTTGGCCAATCAGAGGGCCACAGGGTACTATCACTCTGGGTCTCTTGGTCAGTACTTCCTGTGTCACCTACTCTCCATAGTGCCCCTTGTCTGTACTTCTGCATGGCCTCCTGGTGGTACTGTGGGAATATCAGCTGTCCTGAGCTCTGTTTAAGACCTTATAAATAACTATGGCAAAAATGTTAATAGTTATCAATGTTTGAGCTTTGTAGTATATCCTGAAGATCAGCTAAAGTTGGAAAATATCCTCCAATAATAAACTATGCACAGTTAGACACATCATGGAGATTTTATACCTTCCTGTAAAGCATCTGGCATTGATTTTACGTGTAAATCACATAAAATACCAGCTTTAGAATGACCATACCTCTATCATGATATGCCATTTCATAAGAAATCTGGATCCCATTAGCCCAAGGAATGAAACTGGTTTATTCGCTCATCAGTATGTCATTAATGCAGTGTAACTCCACTATTGGGTTTTGTAGAACACAAAACTACTCCAGTGCTGTAACATAGGGTAATACACCCCCTGCCTCAGTATTGCTAGCTCATGACCTGTTTGTAACCTCAGGGATTTGGATTAGCCTTGACTTCAGTACATCTTGCTGTATACATACTTTGTGTGTCAGCGAAACAATTAACTATGTAACTCCTGGTCCCTAAAGGATATGGTGGGGAGAACTCACGTTAAGAAAAAGACGTATTTATTTATATTTTAAACATACAAACCTCAGAGAACCTATCCCAGGCTCTGCATGCCATAGACAAATAATAAAAAGTGCAATCCTATAAAGACACAGACAGCAGTGGCAAACTAATAGTCTTTCCTTGCACAAAGTCACGAAACTAAAATTTTCCAAACTTCAGCTCCTACAAAAGCTGATTTCCCCTCTAGTAAGTCCTAAAGGTCAAAACATGGGACCAACTTCAGGCCAAGTTGTACATGGAGGGAGAGGGATGAAATCCAAAGTGAAATGTTCTTCACGGACATTGCCCTGACAGAAGCAACCTCTTTTATTTACCAAATAGCTTCAGCTTGAGTGCCTCTGCACTCAACTGGGACATTACGGCACAGGGAAAGAGTTGGTCCCTTGTGTAAACAGTTGTAATGCTCCTCGGGGCACCCAGAGTTGTGAGGCACTCACCACCACCTGCCCTTATCTTGAGGAAGTCATGTTTGTGTCTGCTGTGGACCAGCTCCCTGAAACCAGCAGCCTCTGGCAGCACAAGCCATAACTTCCAGGCCTCGCTTGCTCTGTACAGGTAGCGACAGGCACACATCAATCCCTGAGTCCTCAGAGTGTTCCCTATAGAGTTCAGCCCCTTATCCACTGGACAGTCACAGGATTACCAGGCCTACTGTTCCTAAAGTACAGACCAATTTGCAAGTTTAAATTTAGGATTACTACTTTGCTTAATACCACAGCACTTGGAGATATTTATAGTGAAAATAAGAATAAATGTATTATCTGAGATTAGAGATTCAAGAGAGTAAATATACTGGAAACAAATAGTTACATAGAAAAATCGTTAACATGCTTTCTAGAGACTAAACTTAACTAACAGGTTAACCTCCTGTCTAAAGACGTTTATCTCACCCAAATTTCTCTCTTTTGTTTTCAAGGCTGGTTGAGACCCTTCTTTCATGAAGAAAATGTGCTGTCCATTTTCTTTCTAGGTGAAGGATGATAGGGTGTGTTCTTTGCAGGGGCAATGCTAGAATAATTAGTTCAGGGGGATGAAAGGTTTGCAAAGATTCGGGGAGCAAGGATTTTGCTACACATACTTTATAGAATGGGGATAAGTAATGTTGGTAGCATTTTATTTACCTTTTTGAAGCTGGCTACACCTATTATGAGCAGTAGAAAAGCTGTTGACAAATCTCTTCAGATCAAGAGACATTGGCAACTTTTTATTATTATTATTTTTTTATTAATAGCCATGACAGCAAAGTCCCGTAATTGGTCACGTGTCATGCAGTTCCTCAGGTAATCTTTCATCCACTGAAGGCATGAAAATGTTCTTTCACATGCAGCACTTGATGGAGTAATATTAACACCAATCATACATAATTTATGCAGTTTGTGGAAGTCAAGTTTATATTTATCCAAGAAAATTAGCAGCTGCAGCAAACTGTCAATCTTGGACTTCTGTTATTCTTCATAACATTCAGTTACTATTAGCAAGAGTTTTACCTTGGTCTTCACAATGTTAATATCACATTCATAGTGTTCTGCAAGTGGCTTTCATTTTAGAAAGTCAAGAAAGTTCTCATACTTTGGGTTAGACACCAACAAGAAAAGATATTTACAGAAAATCTTCTCTGAGGTTCTCTTGTTATTTGATCAAGCACTTGCATTTCCTGAAGTCTCCTTTATCTCAAAGGGGCTGTTCTGCATTTGACACTTCTTCAGTCAAAATGTTTTCCTGAATTTTTTAAGGCACTTTCATACACGGCTGTGTATTCCCCAAACTTCACAGGGCTACAAATAGTTTTCTGAAGCTATGGTAACAGCTTACATAAGAATGTCCATATTAGGTCAGACAATGGTTCATCTAGCCCAGAATCCTGTCTTCTGGTAGTGGAAAGTGTCATGCTTCAGAGGGAATGAACAGAACAGAGCAATTTATCGAGTGATCCATCCTGTAGACGAGCGGACTCACCCCTGTGGCGCCTCCTGCTAGTGACTTCCGAGAATTAGCTTGTTCCAGTTTTGGAGCATCCTCTGCAGGCCGGTGATCCGCTTGTCCTCTGGCCCCATGTCCCTCCCTGGACCCAGTGCCCTTTTACATGGGGTACTGCCCCCTTGCAGGAACCCCTTTCTCAGGGTCTCCCCTCCCCGGGAAACCTCCACCCTCTATCCCCACCTCACCTCAGTATATGGCTACTGCCAGTCATTGTCTAGCCCCTGCGCCCTAGGCAGACTGCAGTGTCAGCCTACTCATCACTAGCAAGGTTGGGTTTGGACCTTCTGCCTTGGCCTACCCCTGGGCTGCCCTCTGCAACCCCCAGTACCTGTTAGCCCAATGCTAGGCCGCAGCCTGGGGTTTTCCAGGCTGGAGCTCCCCAGCTCCTCAACCTTTCCCCAGCCCTGCTTCACTCAGGTACCCTGTGTCCAGCTCCCTGCAGCCAGGCCCATCTCCCTCTACAGCTAGAGAGAGACATTTTTCTGCCCCTGGCTTCTCTGCCTTGATAGGGCCAGCTGAGTCTCTTTGGGGCATGGCCCCAGCTGCAGCCACTTCCCCCAATCAGCCGAGCCTAAAAGCTGCTTTCTCCAGCCACAGCCCCCTCCCAGGGCTGTTTTTACCCCTTCAGGGCAGGAGTGGGGGTCCACTCCACTACACATCCCCTGTCATCCAGTCCTAGCTTCTGGGAGTCAGAAGTTTAGGAACGCCCAGAGAATGGGATTGCATCACAGGCAATCTTTGCTAATAGCCATTGATGGACCCATCCCCCAAGAACTTATCTAATTACTTTTTGAAGCCAGTTACACTTTTGTCTTCACAACATCCCCTGACAATCAGTTCCACAGTTTGACCCTGTGTTATGGGAAAAAGTACTTCCTTACATTTTTTTAAAACCTGCTGCCTTTTAATTTCATTGAGTGACCCCTGGTTCTTGTGTTATGTGAAGGGGTGAATAATACTTCCTTATTCCCTTTCACATTTATGAGCTTATAGATCTCTATCATATCTCCCCTTAGTCATCTCTTTTCTAAGATGAACAGTTCCAGACTTTGTAATCTCTCATCATATGGAATCTTTTCCATATCCTGAATCATTTTGTTGCCCTGTCCTGTACTTCACTCCATATTTTATAAAATGTCTCTTCCAAATCTCTCATTTTCAGAAATTCACCGATTAGTGTGTCAAGAGATACATATGCCTGAGACAAGTCACACTCAACTGCCTGCAAGTAGTCAGATATAACTTTAAGCAGTCAAATAATTTTCGTGAACAGGCAAAGGAGGACAATTAAGTCAGTCTAACACTGAACTAAATCCTTGTGCACCCACTTCCCTGTCTCTTCTTGACATATCTTGAAGTAGTACGGTGAGTGTCACAAGCATGGATGAAATTGTCTTTTTCACAACATTACAAGCAGAAACTTGGCATAGCCATTGAGTGTCAGAGCTTCTTCCAAGACTTTATTTTTGGGTTGCACTGTTTTTTTTTTTGAATGGCTATGAATTTTGCATATATAGATGATCCAGAGAGAAACATGTACAATTTCTCCAGGATCGTGGGAAAAAATCATTTCTTGATTGTTTCCTTTGCATACACCAATAATACCTAAATTGAGCCTGTGACTGAAACAGTGAACATGCTATGATTGCGGTACTTCTTCCCATAAGAGAGCTTGCACACCATTAAAATTTTCCATTGAATACTGGCATCTGGGCAATGCAGTTCTGTGTATCAATACCACACGATGACAGTGTGTTCTTCATGTGCTGAGGGAAAGACATCAAGTGACTTAGCAGGATAGAAACCAAAACATCTTTCCCATACAATGCCATGCAAATAATATCTCAACATGACTGACACTTGTTCTACCTTGCTAATGTCTTTAGTTTCATCAACCATTATCTAGAAACATTAGCTGCTTTCATTTCTTGACTTATGCATTCAAGTACCATTTCTGACATAACATGAATAATTTCATTTTGTATTGATGAATGGGTGTATTTTGCATTGCATGTTCCACTTTCAATTTTCTTTCTTACCATATCATTGCATTGACTATTAGAGTCAGGAGCTCTAGGACATTGCCTTCCTGGTTGTGTCCATTCAGAGGGAAAGAATGGAATCCTGCTTGCTGGGGTGGGGGAAAGAGAGGGAGGGAGTCTGTATGTGTGACACTGTGACTGTTCATTGCAGCCACATAACCTTTGGGGATATTCCCCAAACAAGCAGGGACAAAGGATGGTCATCAGTGTGAATCTCACTTCTGCTGGTGTGTGCCCTGCAGGCTGCACATTGCAGCCGCAATCTCCTTGCTCCCTGAGGTAAGGAACTACCTGCTTGTATTTCACTAATCACTTCTACAGTCATAGCTCACACACTATAGTAAGGGAACAAACTGCCTCTGCTGCTTATTCCAGTGGAGTAGTGGAAAGGATAGTACAATGTTTTTTTGTTTTTTGTTTTGGGGGGCGGGGTGTGCCTGCTACTCCTTGGCATCATCCCTGTTTCTTTGTCCCCCAATATACTGGACCAAACCTTTGATGTAAACCTCAAGATAGGGTTCTTCTCTCCCCTCCTCCCCCGCACTGTTTGCTTCTTCAATTCTTCCTTAATATTCAGTTCAGACTGGTGGGAGGAGGCCCAGTGTGGATTATAGAACACTTAATGTATATGTAAACAGTCAGTTAGATAAACATTTAGACAACAAATCTTGGCTGGTGACCAGTACCTAGACACAGACTTTAAGAACATATTTTTCAATGTGTATATATATATATAATTAGGGCCCTACCAAATTCACGGGCCATGAAATCTGGTCTCCCGCCGTGAAATCTGGTCTTTTGTGTGCTTTTACCCTCTACTATGAAGATTTCACAGGGGAGACCACTGATTCTCAAATTGGGGGGTCTTGAACTCAAAAGGGAGTTGCAGAGGGGGTCACAAGGTTATTTTAGGGGGGGGTCGCGGTATTGCCACCTTTACTTTTGCACTGCCTTTAGAGTTGGGCAGCTGGAGAGCGACAGCTGTTGGCCAGGCTCCTATCTCTGAAGGCAGCTAGAAGCAGCGCAGAAGTAAGGGTGGCAGTACCATATCATACTACCCTTACTTCTGCACTGCAGCTGCCGCTCTCCAGCTGCCCAGCTCCGAAGGCAGCGCCGCTGCCAGCAGCAGCACAGAAGTAGGGTAGCAGTACTGTAACCCCCCCTCAATAACTCCCCACAACTCCTTTATGGGTCAGGACCCCTACAATTACAACACAGTTAAATTTCAGATTTAATAGCTGATGTCATGAAATTTACGATTTAAAAAATCCTCTAACCGTAAAATTGACCAAAATGGACCATGAATTTGCTAGGACCCTATACATAACTCCTTACACAACATCCACATGTGAGTTTCACAATAATATTAATTACTTCTGTGTCACCAGCTTTTATTTCAGATGTCCCCTGGCACTCTTTGGTGAACTAGAATGTACATGCCAGACCCAAGAGATACCCATAACCCCTCCAGTTGGCATTAAGAGGTTCTTGGGTCACAACATACCCAAGTCATTTATGGCTTTATAGAGTTGAACAAACCTGAGTCATGCTTACATGCTACTTGAGGAGAGAGTTAATGCTTTGTGTCAGCTTTAGTTTTCAAACTGATTTTAAAATGGAGCTCCATGTGTAGCATATTGTAAGTGTCTAATCCTGAAGTGACAAAGGCATGGATGACAGTAGTAAGGTCCTTATTGAAGAAAAATGTCACTTTTATCTAGGCAACCATCAAATTTTAGTTCAGTGATCAATTCATATTACGGTAATTAATCACAATGAACCCTAATATAGAATTACCCTCAAGTTGTTTGCAAGATGTTTTGTGTTACAAAGTTATGATCTATAATTTTTAGAAGCACAAAGGATGTTTTCCTAGTGGCAGCATGAGACCCCCAGCATGTGCCCCCAGATAGAAGTTCCCCAGGATAATGCAGTTTCTTTTTCTACACATTATAGATGCTTAAGTAGCCGCTCATTCTGTTCCTTTGTCTGATTGGTGGGTTGTAAGCGACCCCCATAAGTTCTCTATTTTGGGGGTTATCAAGTTAGAACTAGGAGCGGCTCTACAAATTTGGCCGCCCCAAGCAATCATGCCCGGGAGGAGCCCCCGAGCCGCGGGAGCAGCGGACCTGCCGCGGGCATGACTGCGGAGGGTCCGCTAGTCGCGCGGCTCAGCTGGACCTCCCGCAGCTGCGGACGGTTCGCTGGTCCGGCGGCTGCAGTTGAGCTGCCGCAGTCATGCCTGCGGGAGGTCCAGCCAAGCCGCGGGACCAGCCAACCGTCCGCAGTCATGCCTGCGGCAGGTCCGGTCGTCCCGGGGCTCCGGTGGACCTCCCGCAGGCATGACTGCGGCAGGTCCACCGGCCCAGCCTGCCGCCCCCCTGGGAAAGGGCCGCCCCAGGCGGGTGCTTGCCCCGCTGGGCTCTAGAGCCGCCCCTAGTTAGAACATTGATCCATAAACATCCCAGCCTTCTATATCCTGTCCTTTTGAATTATCAGTAACTCTGAAGTAGGTAATGGTATAGTTCCTCCTCCCATTCTATCTTTCCTATATAGGGTGTATTCAGTGATTTTTTTTACCATTCCCATCATGTAACTCATCTATCATTCCTGCTCTGATCACTGGACAATACAGCCAATAACCTCAACTAATGTATGGGCATCTGACCTTCTGCCTTCCAAACCACTTTCAAATAAGAACTGGCTCACCCTATAGGCCTTGAGGTCAGAGATTCCTTGACAGCAACAGCTAATGAAGATCACATTAGCAGTAATTGTCTGTAAATCTTGACTCTTAACCCCACCGGATTACAACTTTAACAACTCACTTCATTATTAACAACATGAAGAAAGAGAGCTGCTTTTCCCTGCCTCTTGAAATATACCTATCAATAGTAATTCAATGCATCAGGCTATTAAGCGAGAGGAGATAGCATGACCTTCGAGAAAATATGGGATTCACTGCAACCTCATGAATTGTGTCAGCTGCCTTGCTCACATGGCCTGACTCCAAGGGTTCAGAGGCATCTCACCACAATGCTAGGTGAGAGAGAGGAGTTTCAAGTCCATGCTGAGGCTGTAGCTGCAAACTGTGCCATGCTTTTGAGGGTTCTATTATGGCAGTACTCCCTTGCAAGTCGGGCCCAAGCCCATTCTGGCCCTGATGAAAGGTGCCTTGATCATGCCCTTCATGCAAGTGCTGAGACCCTCCCCAAACCACTGCTAACAAGCACCCCAATCCCCCTCTCAGCTAACAAAACCTTCCAGACCTCCCACTGTCAAACACTGTAGCGCAGCACATGGTGTATTATGAACAACAGTCCAAGTGCATTCCTTCATATACTCCCCTGCACATCCTAGGGTCAGCACTGGCTGTTCAACCTCTGGGAGCTGAAGAAACTTTTTTTTTTTGCTCTCTGTCTCTCCCTGCTCAAATGAATCAAAATCAACATTAACAGGTTCCTGATGGGAATGATAGTTGCAACCTTTCTTTGATGAGAACGGGCCAGTCTTAAGTAAAGCCCTGGATAGGGAAAGGAGAGAAATAAAGGGAAAACATAAAGGGGTCCTGAAGTTCCCTTCCCTCACTCAAAACCAAAAACTCTATGAGATCTAGAGACAGACCTGAGCTATGAGGTTCCTCTCCTGAGGGTGTTCCATTCTTAGGCAGTACGCTGGGTGACTCTCTAGGGAAAGCCAGGTTCTGAGAGCTGTTCTGCACTATTCTTGAAGGTGGGAATTCTATTTTAGACACTATTTCTCAATGTTTAAAATGCATCAAGTTATGTATATTAAATTATCTTCAAAGTAGCTGTGTCGTTAAAAATAGATCTTCACAGTCACTATCTGCTGTTAGATCTTCTTTCCTTCCTTCATTTCTCTAACTAATCCATTATAGAGCTACACGTGTGCCCCTCACCTAAAAAACTTCTCATTATCAGGGCAAGGATGTAAGCAGCCAGGCCTATAGGTCAGCATAAGGTGAGGGACTGGATCCCATTGCCAGGGTTCAGAACCAGGAGGTCAGAAACCAAGAGTCAGATACCAGGAATCAGGTCAAGTCAAGAATTAGGAGGTCAGGACAGTCCAAAGCAGGGTGGAGCCCAGTTGTACAGCTAGCTTCCGTTCCTCAGTTTGTCTTAAGTAAGGGAGTGAGCCAATCAGGAGCTCTGGTGTTTCCCCAGTCAGAGCCCGGGGGTTAACTCATCTATCTGCGATGAGCTTCAAGAAATTCTGGTTCTAACTGATGCCAGTAAGCCATTGGATGGAGGATTGGAGCATAATGACCCCCCAGGAAACCTGTGGACTTGGGTTTAAGACCCATAGGTCATGACACTCATACAGTGTACATCATCTTACATAACACCAGCCTTATGCCCACTCTCATAATATACAACATGCTCCCGAAAGAAAAGACGATTCTTAGTTTGGAAGACAAAATCTTGTTGTTTTCACTAAAGAAAGTCATAAAATGAAATACATGGCCCTTCCCTCTGATCTCAAAGCATTTTGTAAATGCCACTGCGAGGTAGAGAAGTATCACCATTTAAAAACATATTAGCAGAGGGACGCAGAGGCAGTGATTTACTTAAGGACACAAAGCTGGAGGTAGAACTCTACTATTAAGATCCTCTTCTTCAAGTACTAGACCACACTCCTCATTTGAAATGAGAGTGGGTAAACTAGTGGTGGTAGTCTGCATTACCAGGAAGAAAGTCTTCTATGAATTCTAAAAAAGAGACCTGGAGGACACCCAGGGAATTTTGTGTGGTGGAGATAAAATAATTAAGACAATGCCCAGGAAGAAGCTTAAATTGTAAATGACTGCACTTCTGATTGAGTTTACCTCTTCTACATGAAGATGCAGCATGTCATGACTTCTTCTTTCATATGATGATTATAGAACAATGAAAGCAATGGCATGATTACACTTGGTCTATTATCCAGCCCAGAGCAAAAGGAGTAGCCATGTGAACGGCTGCAACATGTCCAGGATGAGCATAAATTGGGCAATTGTCTGTGATGTATCCAAAAGTTTGCACCGTGTTACAGTTGCAGTTTGGCAATTCCTGCATTTTCCATTTATGGAATAAGTATACGTATGTTCTGTGTCAGGTGTGGATATAGTTTAGAACTGTCCACATGCACCCTGGGGAGAAGTCCAGAACTTGCACAGTTGGGTCATTGATTAGATTTTTGTTTGGTGTGTCGGCAGCAGCCCAGGCTTCTGACCATCTTCTGTGAATATTCTTATCTTCCACAAGGAGGGCTGTGGCACAATGTTATGACTAACCTGAAAGAACGAAGAAATATATAGAATCATAGATGAATTACTCTGTAACATCCTGGCTTAGATATCCCACTAGCCTTTATAGGATAGAATTTATATTAGATCTTAGTTCTTATTGATCTGGTCCTCTGACTGGAGAAGTGGAAACGAAACAATAAATTGGTACAGGTACCAACAGGTAATGGAACGAATTTCAGCTCAGTGGTAGATGCATGTGGGGTCATCGTTCAGATGACTATGATCTCTTTGTACTGTGTGAATGCAATCATTAGTTTGCTAATAGCATATGGTTTTCAGACATCAGATACTTTACTAGTATACACAATATTTGGCTTGTACTTAGTATTGTGGGAGATACAGGAAAGTGAAAGTGAACTTTATGTCAGTACCCAAATAACCTTAAATATCAGTATAATGACTTTTTTAAACCAAATATTTACACTTAGGAGGGGAGAATTGGTATAGTGGTCTCCACCTATCATAACATTTCCATTTAAAATATCACATATAGAAATTATGACAATGGTGATAAATACACATCTCCAAAGTGCTTTACACAAATGGATTAACTAAGCCTCACAACACTCAGTTGTGGATATGTATCCTCCTCCTTTTACAGACAGGAACATAGAGGTGCAGAGAGGCAAAGTGACTTGCCTAAAGTCAGACAGAACATCAGTGGCACAGTTAATACTGGAACCCAGGATTGACTCCTCACAAGTCTGTTCCAGCCAGTAGCCAGCACTAGCTAGTATGTATAATACATCCATCCACATCTCACATATGAAACTGCTTTGATTGAAGTTAAATTTAGCTAGCAACTCTCTGAGGACACAGATTTATCAGAATGATTCAGCTGAGCTGAAATTTCTGGCAAGCTTTTAAATCCCTACTATGTTCAATTAAAAGTGTGGAGGGGGAAAAGAAGAAAAGAAAAGAGAGCTATTTTTTCTGGTTTGTGTTTTATATATACTCCCCCCAAAAAAGTAATGAGGGAACTCCAGGGTATGTGTGGGTATCACGAGATAAAGTCAGGTTGGAAGGATTAGGTATACTTGACTGATCCTCATTCCTTATCACCTTCTTCTTAGGGATATAATAGTCTTCTGATAACTGCACCACTTTTTTGAGTCATTAGCGTTGCAGCAATTTTCTGTCAAATCCCGTGGTTAGGAAATTCAGGAATGGAAGTTGTGTAGGCAGGAATAGAATGCTTGATATGATGATAAATAATATTCTAGGATAATTACAGACGAAATTAATAAATGGGGAAAAAACAAGATAAAAATTCAAAACCACGAAAATTTTCATGGGAAGAGATTAAAAAAAAATTGTCTCAGAAGAACTGAAACAGAATTTTGCAGCTTCCCAGCCACTTGCCCAGAAGGTTCTTGTCAATTTCACTTTCTGCCTGCAAGAGTGCTCTGCCTCTTCACCCACAGACCTGGGTGTGTGTGTGGGGTGGTGGGGGGGGAGGTTGGTCAGGAGACTGAGTGGCCAGGCTCTCTGCCTATCACATCCCAAAGCTGGGATGGAGGCCAACTGTACTGACTATTTGCCTGTTTGGTCCCAGAGTTGGCGGGCCAGTGGGAAGGCAGGGAGGCTGGGGGACGAGAGCTGGGTTCTCAGTCCCAACAGCCTTTCTGGAAGATTTTTGTCATTGTCAGTTTCTGCCGGCAGAATTGCAAGAGCCATCCAGGTGGGCAGCTGGGGAGCTGTCATCTCAGTCTTTTGCCGCAGAATTAATGGGGGAAGGGAAATATTTTTTTTCAGCAGGGAATGTTGATTTTGCAAAAAGGGTATTTTCTGTCAGCATATTCCAAACGAGCTCTAATGACAATAATGATGGGCTTTTTCACCGGATATATTTTCCAGTTTGCTCACTGCCACAGATTGACAAATGAAACAGACGTTTCCAATTAGCATTTGCAAATGATTGCGTAACACCAGCCAAAGGAAAGTAGATTAATGTTGATCTGTAAAAACAAATTATGCTGCAAAGTACAAAATGTAAATTGCTGCCTTTTTATTTCTGATGCAGTGAGGCCCAGGGTCAATTCATCGTTTGAAATGCCATGAAAAATCCTTTTATCTCTTTCATTAACTGATTCACTGCTGCTGAATTTGATAGGCACATGTCTTCAGTGCTGCTGAAAAGAACCTGTTAGAGAGGGAATGGATGCAAAGACTTCTCCCATTAAAACCTGGCCAACTCTGGTCACTCAGCCACCACTGAATCAGTGGTTCCTTCACTGATGAGTTGTTCAGCATGGAGAAAATATTTGCAGCCAAGAAAACAAATGCTGTGAAGGCTGGTTAGGACTCCCATGGATTCTCCACAACAGTGGTGTGAAGGGGAGACAACCTCTTGATGTGTTGGATCTGGTGAGAGGTAGGTGCATGGAGATGGTCATAGGAGAGAACAGAAGAATATGCATAAAGTGGGGGAGCATTGGGGAGAGGCCTGGGAGAGACAGATAGACATTTTCTGCATTATTTAAATGTGTAACCTTAACTTTATACTAGCATAGGTGAGGGTTTTTTTTTTTCCGTGTACATTATAATTAGACCTAAGCACAAATTTTCAGTATGGATGTCCCCAAAGTTCAAGGCTGACAGTTGTGGGTATATGTTGCTATATACTTACAGCAAAAAAGAGGTCATTCTGTTTTCTTTCTACTATTTCATTAAAAGTAGACGTGTTTCTCTTTTTTCTGTGGCTGGTTCCCATTTTCTGCATTCAAATCAGATGTAGATTTGCTTTCTCTGAGCTTGCTTGCTTTCTCTCATGGAGATTTTGTATTTACCTTTTTTTTCTTTGCATTTTCCATAATCTAAAACAGTTAATATAGACTGAAAATAAGGAGCTTGGATCCAAAGTTTAAATTCTGAGTTTGGATTCGGATCAGACTCTATCTATATGAAATGTCCTTTCCTATTTTAATATAATACCTTAGTTTATTTAAACTGACTAATTATTATTAATAGTTATTTATATTAAAATGTTGTGCATACACACTAGTCAGGATTAGGTACAATTTTACTGTGTATTGAAAAAACCCATAGACTTTAAGGCAAGAAGGGGCCATCCTGATAATTTAAGCTGACCTTCTGCATATCTCTGGTCACAGAACCTCACCCACCCAATCTTATAATATACCCCAGTCATAACCTGTTGCTGAAGTCCTCAAATCATGATTTAAAGACTTCATCATAGGAAGACATGATCCCAAAATTCTTATAGTCCAGCTCATAGGTGTACTGCTATTTTGTTCACTTTGTACTTCTCCAGGTGAAAATAGGCTGGTCAGTTTCACTTCCTGATTACTGTGCACTAGTCACAGGGGCGGCTCTAGATATTTTGCCGCCCCAAGCATGGCAGGCAGGCTGCCTTTGGTGGCTTGCCTGCGGGAGGTCCCCGGTCCCACGGATTCGGCGGCACGCCTGCGGGAGGTCCCCCGAAGCCGCGGGACCAAAGGACCCTCCGCAGGCATGTTGCCAAAGGCAACCTGCCTGCCACCCTAACGGCGACCGGCAGAGCGCCCCTCGTGGCTTGCCACCCCAAGCACGCTCTTGGTGTGCTGGTGCCTGGAGCCGCCCCTGACTAGTCAATTCTGTTGTGTTTGGGTTGCCAAAAATGCAGAGGAATATTTACATTTTGAAAGAGGAACAGAAGGCAAAACCTTCCCTGTTTTCTGTGTATTTTTTAAAATTCATGATAACACTTTTCACCTGTTTTGGTAAAAAGAAATATTTTCTCTCAAACCCTACACTTTTAGCCTAAATGAATTGGTATGTTCTGCTACACATGTAGTCTCATTTCCTCATCCTCCCACATCCTCTACTCCAGAACGAATGGAGACATGAGCAAAGGAAATCCATTTATGATTGTTATGATTAAAAATTGCATTGGTATTTTGAACCAACTTTTCCTAGTCAGGAATGATCTTTTATGGGGAGTAATCTGTTAATTATATGAAAATAATAATAAAAAAGTAGCCATGAAACAACTGTTAAAGAGAAATTCCACACTGAGAAAAGTCAGCGTAGAATTACCTTGTGATTACAGACACGTAAACTCATCCTGAGATCTGGCAGTGCTGGTTTTTTTCCCCTAGCTCATGCGTCTTCATGAATAAAGATTATGCAACTCTGATTCTGTCTTCAGTTAGCCTTTTGCCTCCCATTGCCTTCTGTGGGGTTATAATTGAGGGCAGAATTTGAACATGCAAATTGAACTTCATTAACTATCTCCTTTGAAGATTCAAGAGCCAGAATAGAATCCAGCTCACTTGCCTGGCTCTGCAGAGCTAACAGTGAAAAGCAGTAAAAGCTTTAGTTGCTAAAGAAGTCAGAAAGAAAAGCAGATCATGCTGAGTAAGACTGTCTTTTTTTTTTTACATTCAAAATGAACCTTGGCATTCTGAATTAATAGAAAGATTGGGTCATAATAATAATGGTTAGCACTTACAGTATCTTTCACATTATAAACATTATCTAACACCTGTGAGGAGCTGATGGCCCTCCTGTCTTTGTGCTTTGCTGGAGAGGATTGTGAGATGCTTTCCCTGTTGCTTGTTCTGTCTATTCCTTTCTTTACTAATAGGAGTGGGTGTGTGGTGGAGGAGTTTAGCCTCCAACATCCCCCTCTTCTCCAACTCACCACTTGATCTTCCTCTTCCAACTCCTGGCAGCAAGAGCAATAGGCCATGAGTCTTGGTTTTCCTATTTTGGCTGTGGGAGGAAATGGGGAGCCTTTTCTTTTTTGGAGGGGAAGACAGCTTTATATATATACACAGTTCCTCCTTCTGGAAGCCAGGATTTAGGGATAGGCTCTTGGCTTTGGGCATCCACACAATAGCTTTGCCATTCAGTGCTCTGTGAATAGTAATGCCATCCCTGATTTAAAGAGACAGTACCTCTGTCTTGTTTGTTGAAATTACAGATCCAACTGAGATTATTGTGCAATTTATCTCAATTAGCAGATTAGTTTATATAAAAACAATTTGTCCCCTTCCTATTCACTCCCTTATTCCTCATGCTGTCCCTCTCCTTATTTGTTTCTAGTGTTGACTGGTTAGTGCAGCAGTTCTTCGGGAGGTATCTTTAAATTACTATAGCCGGTCATTAAAAATGTACTGTGTTTTTCAGTCAGTTAACACACACAAAAGAAATAAACCCCCCACTGCTTCCTTAGTTGTTCAATTGGAGACAATAAAAATGAAGTGGCCTAATTGCCAATGTGAGTGTTTGAGGGAGGGGTGGAAGGAAATTCTTCTGTAGAGGAGAAAATATTCAACAGCAGCTTTAATATGGCATGAATATTTCACAAGAAACAAGACATAAAATCTTCTGTTTGCAGCAAAAGTAAACAAACAAACAAATAAAAGTCCATTCCTGTGAAGTGCTGAGTGCATTGTGAAAGCTGTTTTGTTGTATGCCCTCAGCTCCTTCTGAAATCAATGAGAACTGAAGACACTTCCAGGATTTGGCCTTAAGCATCTTCAGGTGATATATAAACTTCTTTCAGGACAGAACTGGCATGCTGGACATAGAGTTGAACTAACTGTGGGATCATATTATTGCTACTGACCCCCTTCCTCTCTCTCTCTCTCTCTCCCTCCCACTTTTCTTGCCTGTCATTTCTGCTTGTTCCATTGGATATGAATTAAGATTTTAAGCTCTTTAGGGAAGGAATGTTTTCTCTTCATGTTTGTATGAAGTAGCTAGTACTGTTTGAGGTGCTCGCACATTACATATAACAAGGACAGTAAAGAACATGCCTTATGTCAGAACAAAAAAATTATGTCGCCGTAACTTACATAGGCATACAGCCATGACAGTTGTTAAATCACTTGTGTGTGCACACCTGGCTCTTTGTGTCAGTAATGCATGTCCTCACCAAGGGTACTTGTAGCGATTGTATTGGCATTGTGGGATGGCTTCTGAAAGCCAGTAACAGTCACTGTAAGCAATGCAGTGTCTACACTGACACAGCATCGGCCTAATTACATTGACTGTGGCTCTACACCACTCAGGGAGATGGCATTACTTAAACTATATCTACACTGTGCACCTTAAAATGACGCAGCGGTGTAGCCACAGCATTGTAAGGTAAGCAAAGGAGCATCTCTTTGTCACCAGGAGAGACCTCTCCAGACATCGTTGGGAGAGCATCTTCCGCTGACGAAGTTCTGTCCACAGTGGCGCTTTTCATCGTTAAAACTTCTGTAGTTCAGGGGCAGGTTTTTTTCACACTCCTGAGTGACAAAACTTTAACAATGAAAATGCAGTGTAGACATAGTGTAAATCAGTATAGAGAGGCATTTAGGTTTGTGGGAGCCAAATTTAAGTGAAGACACTTCCACAGCTATGTCAACGCAACTAACCCTGAAGGGTAGACCAGGCCTCAGACTCTACGATAGGGTGGTGATCACAGTGTAAAATGGTTGGATAGTTTGGCAGAAGAAGGCAATGTAAATTCAGAAAGCACTAGGAACCTAAAGTAGAACTGATTAGGAACAAGAGCTGATTGAAAAATGTGTTTTTAAAAAACAAACAAACTCCAAAAATTTGGTGTTTTTTTCCCCCATTTTTAAATTTCGAAGTTTTGCTGAAGTTTTAAAGTTGAAAAATTTCAACCAGCTCTACTAGGAACACCCTTGAGATTGCCCTCTCTAATTTCTCTGTCCAACATTGATAGGAAATGATAGATGCCTGTGTAACTCGTATAAAATAAGGACACTGTTTTACTCTTAAACTATTATTTTACATTTGCACCTCACCCATCTTGGACAGAGAACCTAGAGGGGTCAAGTTCACTTTGGCGCTAGTCAGTTTCATTTTCTAATTCCGGTCTATCGTGAATCCAGTCATCCACACTGAATAGATCATAGTCTAATTCTACAAGACTATTGTGTTTAGTGCCCCATGTTAATGTAGATGATTATCTACAAAAACGACAATGGATAGGCTGCAAATTTTGAATAATAAAAATGTAATTGACATAAAAACTGATGGCATTGGTTAAACAAGGGGGGCAACAGGGGAATTGCAGGACAGGACTGAGGTGCATCGGAACTGCTATGTATGTTGGCAGGACCAGGACTGGAATAGTGTAGGGAAAAGCTGGAAGGGTGGAAGAAGGGGCAGCACATCAAGACTGAGCTGCACTAGTAAAACAGTTATCCAGGATTGGGATAGCAGGGCGTCTGCAGCTCAGCATTAAGATACATTAAAATAGCTGTGAGGGTATACAGAGTGTATTGAACAGTCTTTGCCTGCATTATGGTTATCTCTTGAGAGTAATGCATCCAGGCTCTGACTTTTATAAGTACTACATTCACCCACGGACGAACAAAAATTAGTTAATTGATATTTCAGCTGTAAGGAAAAGAAGAATATCTGGTCTGTATTTCAGTATGAACAAAACAAGGACAAACAGATCCAGCTTCCCTTCCTTTACTGTACAGATGACACTGTGCTTAACCTCCCATTATTGAATTTCATATTACTAGCGTATCATATAGCAATGAAACATCTGTCCATCATTTCTGCTGAAGTTAGGTACCATTCTGCCAGGGAACAGTGGATAGGAACTGTCTGTCAGACACGCAGCCAGGGAGGCATCTAAACAACAGGTGCATTGTGAACTTGAAAAGCGAACAAAGATTAGCCCTAGTGTTTTAAATTAAAATAGTTATGATGCATGGATCATGAAGGAGGCAGATCTCATTCTCCCCAAATACGCTTTCATAAAGAAAAGAGAAGAGAGTGAGAGGATTTAATGAGGTCTGTTGTTTTTGACCAGATTATGTACTCAGTCTACTTCATCTCTTTCTGCTCTTGGCCTCTGCTGCTCATAAATAGTCCTTGGGATCTGCACACTGACAAGGCCACTGCAGGCAATAGGTTTCTTGCCCTTGCTAGGTATTATGATTGACAGTGTAATCTGTGAGAATGTTGTGGTGTCATGCCTGCAGTGATATATATGAAATTTCTATATTGGCTACTGGGCTTTTTCTTAATTGTGATGGAGCACAGAGCTGGATTTATTGATATGCAAAATATGGGCAGGCTAACCAGATTTCCAGCTTAACCTTCACAGATCTTCAGTCTTATTTCTCCAAGTGCCTAGGCACAGCAAGATCTTGAAAATAACTTGACTGCAAAAGCGTGCACCTTTCAAATGGATATTTTTGTGTTGATTTTATATAGCTCATAAGCATTCTAGTAACAAATCCAAGTGCTTAGATAGACACAATTGTTAAATAAATCATACACACATGGTTTAGGAAGCTGGGACTAAATACCTGGCCCTTCAGCTTCAGAAAACACAGGTTTTCATCACTTGAACTAAAGGAAAAATTTCTTATATTAGAAGTAGGTCCCATATCCCCTCGATGAGCTAACATCCAGAGAGCAAAATCACTCATTTGCCCATAAGCACAGTATCAGTATATTATAGTGACAGCTCCTAAATATTCCCCCTAACTTCTATCATCATGTTCTATTGTGATCCCAACCCTTGGTAACCTACCAACTCTCATCTCTGCCCAGAACCATGTGCTCTATTATACATGGAAACATATATTTCAATGTGCAGGCAGGTCACCTGTGGACCTTGTCTGCATTGAGAATTTTCAGGAATTCTTCCAGGGTTAGTCTATGACCTGTGCAGCTCCTCAGGTGCTAGCCTGATAGGCTGGTCTCCACTCCTTCTCCTCCTGGTAGGAGCAGTGGTGGAAACTAGTCTCAGGTTGTGGTGTGTGTGTGTGTGGGTGGGTTGGGTGTGTGTGTGTGTGTCGGAGGGGTTAACCACAGTGTCATGTAGAGGTACTCAGGGTTAGATGATGCGTTGGTAGAGGGCAGCAACATGTTTGCACTGCTGCTTCCACCACTGCCAGCACCAGTACTAGATCAACCACTGCAGAATCCCCTAAAATTCTCTTTGTAGATACAGCCATTCAGATGAAGGTGAATGCTCTCTTGACCTGAACCTGGGCTGGGCTATGCTTTTTTGTTTTTGCGCAAGTTTGATACAGAGCTTTTTACTCCAACCACTCACATGTGTATTGACTAGTAAACACACTATGAGATACAAGTAAGACTCTCCCTTTTTAATATCTCAGTTGCCCTGAGGTTACTGATAAAATACAACAGAGAACAGAAAACTAGCTAAAGTCTGCCCAGTAATTTCTTCCCACAGCTTTAAGGAGGCTGTAGGGTCAAACGGTTGTGTCAAAGCTTCTTTTCAATTCCTAGTTCAGCCAAAATGGAACATGAATGGAATACACCAGATAATAACCCCACAAAGGCACAAATTTCATAGTTAATGGTCTAAACGTTCTGATGCATCTTCAGTTTCATTTGGACTCACCTTAGAATGCTGGCCACAGAACTGGTTCCAGATCTTGCCCATACTACACAAGTGGCAAACTGATTAAAGTAGATAATACTAGTTGCAATAGCCCATAATGGAAATACAGTACATCTGATTTAATTGCAAGGAAATTGTATGGTCATAGGTTGCAGAGCCAGAACTTCTGTTTTTTATTCATGGCTCTACTACTGTGTGACTTTGGGGAAATCACTTCACATTGCTGTGCCTCCGTTTCGCCATCTGTGCCAAGAGTACAAACTATTATGACTGGGGTTTAATCATTTATAAAAGTGCTTTTTAATCCTCAAGTGAAAGGAGCCTGTGACTGAAGGGTCATATCCTTAGGTGGTGTAAATTGTCATAGCTCAATGGAGCTATGACAGTTTCACCAGCTGAACATCTGCCCCAAACAGTTTCAAAGTCAGATTGTATGTCATATAGTAAGGTTTCTCAAACAGGGGTCGCCGCTTGTGTAGAGAAAGCCCCTGGCAGGCCGGGCCGGTGTGTTTACCTGCCCCATCTGCAGGTCTGGCTGATCGCAGCTCCCACTGGCCACGGATCGCTGCTCTGAGCCAATGGGAGCTGCTGGAAGTGGCGGCATGTAAGTCCCTTGGCCCGTGCCACTTCCAGCAGCTCCCATTGGCCCGGAGCAGCAATCCGTGGCCAGTGGGAGCCGCGATCGGCCGGACCTGCAGACGGGGCAGGTAAACACACTGGCCCGGCCCACCAGGGGCTTCCCCTACACAAGCGGCGACCCCTGTTTGAGAAACCCTGAGCTAAGAGATACTACAGTGTATTGGCCTATGAACTCAGATCTTTGTTTCAGAAGAAAAGGAATAGAAAATAAAACCATGATTTCTTTGCAAAAGTCTAGCTTGTAAAGTTAATAATGCAAAGTGTCTGGCAGAACCTAGCCCTGTCTGACATACTTAGCACAAGTTGCTGATGACTGACTTTATTTCTACCCTGTGAAGTCACTTGTTATTTCGGCTGGAATGATCCTTATGGTCTCACTTCGCAGCCTGACAAGGACAAATTTCGGAATATGATTTCGAACACATACAAAAAATGTGGTGGAGAATTTTGATATACTGTGGTTGCTGCTTTTCAGTTATTAAAGTAACCTCCTGCTATCTCTCCTGAATAACAATAGCCTTTACTGTAAGCAACAATGACAGGCCCATTATGGTGGGAACACAACCAAGGTTAATTATGGTGGGTCATGGGGAAATATAAAGAATTATGGAGTTACAACATTAAACAAACACTCTTCTCCCAAAAGACAAATACGGTTGTTTGCACTGTAATTCACATGTAACTGAGGGGGGGGGGCGGGAAGTCAGAAAACTGTATTTCTACCTTGCAGCTGTGAATGTGGCAAAGCTGATATAACAGTTCCTTACGTGGGTCATGGGCAGGGTTTGATTATGAGGCTTTCAGCACCACAGCATACATCTCTGCCACTTGAGCTGGAGTAACTCCATCAGTTAGGAGCACTCGCAGGATGTCATTCTCTGTGTGCACTAGAGAGAGAAGCAGCACATGCTTTGTCACTCTTACGTACATCCCCTTGTTTGTCATAGTTCACCTATATGTTATAACGGTAGGGCATATTCTAAATATCTGATAGGGAAGGCTAAAGCTGGCCTTTGAAGCAAACTCGTTAGAGAGAGCCGGTAACTGAATGGTCAAAGGAGGTTGAATTCCCTGTTCACACACCTAGAGATTGTCCCACCAGACTGGGCTGCATACATTGATGCAGGCAGAAGGGGAAATAACTGTGTGCTGGAAACTTGCACTATTTCTGCTCCATGTTGTCTCCTTTCTTTAGTTGAAAGGGGACATAAGTCTCCTGGGCATGTCACTATGGTACTTTTCACCCACGGTTTTTCTATCCTTAAAACAACATGCAGTTTGTAAGGCGATGGTGGCTGAGGGCTGGGAGCAAGTTGAATTGATGCTCTGGTCTCAGCTCCTGTCTGTAGATGGCAACAAAAAGTCCTGTGGCACCTTATAGACTAACAGATCTCAAACCACTTTATAAACATTAATTAAGTCTCACAGTTCCCCTATTTGACACAGAAGTGTTGATAGTCCATAGAACAGACAAGAAGACTGAAGAGACACAGACTGGTAAAAATCACACACACGCACACACACACGGTCTGTTTTACATCATTGAACAAAAATTGAAATTCTGAATTTTTTCTTGAAAATATGTTTTAATTTTCTGACCAGCTCTACTAGTGACTTGGAGCTGACATTTTAAAGAAGCCTGACTTCTGGGAAGTGCTAAGGCACTCCAAATGACTAGTCAGTTTTAAAATTTGGGCCACAGCTTTAAAGCCATGTCTGTACCACCACTTATGTTGGCAAAACTAATGTCACTCGGGGGGGGGTGAAAAAACACACCCTGAGCAACATATGTTTTGCAGGCCTAAGAGCTCATGCTCACAGGGCTACGTTGGAGCCCCACCGACATAAGTACCACTGCTTGTTGAGATGGTTTTATTATGTCGATGGGAGAGCTCTCTCCCACTGGTATAGAGCGGCTACATGATCAATCTGACAGTGGCAACACTGCATTGGTACAGCTGTGCTGCTGTAAGTTTGCTAGTGTAGGTATGGCTTAAGTTTACACTCGGGCTTAGGCTCTCTTTGTTGGGTCCAGCTTGCTTTTCCCTGTGCAGCCAGACAGCTATGCTCACTTTGTGTGTGTGTGTGTGTATGTATGTATGTGTGTGTGTGTGTGTATGTATGTGTGTGTGTAAAACTAAGGCTCTGCCTACTGCCCTTCCCCCCACACCTCCTCTGTGTGCCAGGCATCCCCTGGGACTGAGCCTCTGCAGCATCAGACAGTAGGGGCTGTAGTTCTGCCAGTACTTATATGGCTTGTGCAAGTGAAGGGAAAGTCTTCAGGGCGCTGTTTTACAAGATAAAGAGTAGACAGAATTAGGCCTTTTCTTTGTAAACAGTATCCCAGGGTTACGTAATATGCAACAGCAGGTTGTAGATGGTCCAAACTACAGCAAATGGTGGCATAAGGGCATTGCCTAATAAATTAATCAGAGCATTCAGTCATAAGGCCCAAAGTAGAAGGAAAGAGAAAACAAGAGGGTTAGGTATGGGAGACATTTTCAGATGAAATTTGAAAACCGATACATTATCAATGAGGCAGAGAGATGCAGGAAGGCTGCCCGAGTCAACAGGAGAATGCTCACGCAGCCACAGTAAGCCACTTGCTTACAGAAGAATAGCTTCTAAAATGAAAATGTTTTCCCAGCAGTGTCACTGAGGCAGTGGCAGCTTTTCAACTGTCTGCTATTTTATTACTTTTTGGTTTCAAGACACATTGGTGCTATATTCCACTGCAGAGGGCAAACGTCAATATTTTCTAAGGATTAGTACAGGGGACGAGGCATGGGTTTTGATCGAGCTTTGCAACTAACTTGCTGTGTGATCTCTCTTCATGCCTCAGTTTCTTCATCTGTAAATATACTCCCATGGAGGGGGGGAGGGTTATGAGTGTTAATTAATTTTTGTAAAGTGCTTTTAGATCCTCAGGGGAAGGGCTAGTGTAGATCCACAGTGGTAGTATGATGGTGAAAGAGGAGCAAACTCGGCAAGGGCAGTAAAATCTCAATTCTCTGAGATGTTTCTCCATTACACATTCTGTCCAACATAATCATTTTTTTTAAATAAAAGGATGAGGGGAAAATCCATCTTTTATTGGGTCCTACTGTCCTCCTAAACTTCATTAAAGAGACACACACAGTCTATCAATAATGAGATTCTCCATCTCAGCCAGCTTCATTGTCTATTCATTTTTCTTTCCCACCTGCACTCACAATGGTTGCTGTTTGCTCCCACATACATTCAACAAGGCATCATTTGTAAGCTGGCCCTCATTCATTTCATTCCTGTTTGAAAGGCCTGACAGAAAGCCCTGTTTAAAAGCCTTTCAATGCAAATGCCACTTTAATGACTTGGTTCATTCAGCAGAGGCAAATCTGCAATAACTTGACTTCTTCCCGCTGCAAATACAAGAAAATGTTTTCATAAAGCCGCTAACGTGTCCCGATTGTTAATGAAATGCCTCTAGTTTGAAAACAAAAACCTGCAACTGTAGTTTTCAGTTAATAAAATCTCAGAGTCCTGCTAATATCTCACCCCAAATATGTGTGTGTGTGTGTGTGTGTGTGTCCATCTGTCTGTTTGTCCATCCCCTGCTTTGGAAAAATCAACAGCTTTCTAAGGCTTTAATTTGGTTCATTTCCTTAGCAGAATGGTATTTCCCTTTGGGGATTAAACCCTTGTTTGATTGGTTCTTTCTGAGCATGTTTAAATATCAAATTATTGGAGAATTACATGTGTAGTTACCCTTGTTAAAGCCAACGGACAAACAGACTTAGTCTGTTTCAACAGCTTGGTTTGGAGTTTGGTTTCAGGACAAATATTATTTTTCTTAAATTAATTTCCTTTTATTTTTTAAATCTTTTGTTTACTGACTACACAGAGAAAAAGGAAAATCAATATAACAGTGGGACGCTCTCGTCAGCTTGTGCATGTATGGTAGACACTTGAGTATATGGTTACAGTAGTGGTATCGCAAAAAGAAATAAACAGAATATCTGAGTTGTGTTTAAATTTAGAATGGACAACTTCATTTGATTTATGGGGAAGTTCTATGAAACTGAATCAGGATGAAACCATCAGAACTTATATAGAAATATAAAAAATGCTATAGAAATGAAACTTGCAGAATTTAACAGAGAATGATCTTACGGTAGACTTTCTGAGCCAGTTTTTGAATGCAATGGATACCATTGAATTCTACAGGATGATTTGAATAGAATAACAGACTGTGAGGCAACAGCACAAGTTTCCCATAACTGCTCAACCAAGACATCTAAACTTTCACTAAAGAGAACCATCTCTAATGTACTGTTCACTTTCCAGGTCCATTCAAGCTTTGATCTTTTTAAAGCAACATTGAAAACAGGTGGCAGTTTAGATGATGGCTTTTGACATATGGATCCCTCTCTTATGTTTGGAACTTACAGCGATGCTTTCGAATAAAGAATAGAGCACAACATATCAGAGGCAGCTCAGCAGCTCTTACCTTGTTTTTCTATAGAGAAACAGACTGAAGATGTCTTTTGCCATCCCATAGCATTAATGTGATAACTGTTAATGTGGACCCATCTTTCTGTGCAAAGTCATGCAGTGCATTTGTTTCATTTGAAAAGAGTGAAGCTTAACTCTGGTTAAGCTGAACAAGTGAAACTTCATTAAATTCCATGCACTGCTCCATCCATGTGGCTGAGTTATTTCCTGCCTAACTGCCTGCATTTCCTGTTTCATTAGTGCTGCCCTCCCCCAATAATAGTCCTTTGAGAGAAAAGGGCTCCTTTGACTCCAGTTCCACTGATTCTGATGCATCTTCCCTATTTTACAAATATTTTAATATAAACATTAAAACAAATTGATGCCCAGACCCCCACTCCATGTCCTTTCAGCAAGAGGTTGCTTGCACATAGCCAAGTTGGAGTCTTGTCTTTAGCACAGACTCAGCTGCTTACATAGTCTTTGAGACAGTTTGGTGTTAGCAGGCACCAACACTGGGAGTGACCCATCTTTGTCTCTTTGTGACCTGTCTCCAAGTCTAGCAAACTATTTCTCTGTGGATAGTCCCTCTTGCCTGTGGGATTGGTCTCTGGCTGGCCCTCTGTCTCTCTGTTCTTTGATGTTCTCTGAACGTCTCTCAGGGTGTTATCTGCTAGCTCATTAGTACCTCTTGTTCCCTCAGGTCACTTTTACCTCTTGTGCGGTCACCTCATATAATTAACAGAACAGTATCTCCAGGAACATGGGCCCCTCTGACTTCAGTTCCCCTGGTATAAGACCAAGAGCACATTAGGAAACAAGAGCAAAAATGGTATAAATTAGGCCATTGAACTCCTGCTAGATAGCAGTCACATTTTGTCACTTCTGATCTAAGTCAGGTGCAAAGCAATGCCCCTTGTAGAATCTCCTTTGCTTGTGTATTTTGAAACTGGACTGGACAAATACATTATAAGGAAACATTCTGCACTGAGAGAAGGAAGGAAAATGTGGGGGAATGGAGTGGTACGTAATACACTGTTGCTACATCTATCTTCTTAAAAGATGAAAGGTTTCACTTCTTATTACCTATCCCCTGAGCAAACCACTTCCCGAACACAATTTTAAATGCAATAAAAACAAAACTACTTTTGGCAGTATATAGTGAGGCACATTTTCCAGACATCATTGTAACACTTAGCAATTATGCAAAGCTTTTCATCTTCAAAGAGCTTCACAAATATTTGCTAGTTAATTAATCCTCACAACAGCCAGTGATGTTGGGAAGTCTCGTCCCCATTTTACAGACAGGGAAAGTGAAGCAGAGAGAGGTTAAGCCATTTGAATAAGGCCACAGTGAGACTCAGCGTAAGAGCCAGGATTAGAATTCTGCTGTTCCTGCTCCTATAACTAGAATTGTCTGGCGTGCTAGGTTTGTTTTTGTTTGTTTGTTTTAAATCCTCAGTGAGTTTTTGCCATTTTATTTCCTTCTCTTTGTATGCAGAATTTCTAAGTGTAGAAACTCTTTTAAAAAGCCACAACACAATGCATGATTAAAAACACTTTTTCACTTCATGCACAGCATGTATTGCAGCTCATTACCCTCACCCTTGTTAATTTGTTTCTGTGCTGCAATAATTTTATTAGGATGCATTATGAAACATGTACCACCATAAATAGCCATGGATCATGTCACGTTTTTGTGTAGTGTTGGTTGCTCCTGAAACAAAAAAGCAAATGAAAAACAAAATATTATGCAGTCTTTACCATTAGAGAATACGGAGGAGAAGATGTTGCACAGTAATTCATTTTATTAAAATAATAACAAAAGCATTTTGCAGGGTGTGATTCAGATAAATGAAAAAAAAAACTGATCCAAAGAAGCAGCAGAGTATATTAATTGTATTGTTAGCATCTAAATAATTCAATTAATCCATTATCTATACATCTATAAACCTCACTGCCTTGTCACATTTATGCACACACTCCCACACAGTTTAGCCCACTTAGGCAAAAGATTTTCTCTCTCCATACATCTAGGCCTTGTATATCCCCTACCACTGTAATATCTGTTTTTGTTGCAGATTTTTGGATCAGATTTTCATTATTCTTCTTTATTTGTATTATGGTAGCAGCTAGAGGCTCCAACAAAGATCACAGTAAAAGATAGTTCCTACCCTAAAGAGTGTATAGTTAAAGAGTGGGAGGTGAAAGAGAGGCCCCAGTGGCTTGCCCAAGGACACATTGTCAGTCAGTGGAATAGCCACAAATAGAAACCAGGTATCCTGACTCCCAGTCAGGTGCCATCTGCTAGCCCATGCTGTCTTCATTGATCTCAATGTACACAGAGAATCTTTAGGTAGTCATGGAAGTGAGTGACATACATTTAGTTTTAAATATATCATTTAGAGTTCTTGGAACCTGTACAATGGTTTGGATTGCCGATGCTTTTGTTTTATCCTCCATTCTTGTGGAATCTTCTCCATTCACTCTCCTTGATGCTTCCAATTTCCAGAAGGGTCCCAGGATTCCCATGGGATCTCTGATTTTTTCCATGGTACTCCATCAAAGATTTTCCATCCAAGGCCAGTCTTTATCCTCCCCGATGGCCATGCTGCCCTGTGCATCACTACAAAGAGCACTTAAGAGTTATGTTTGGATCTGTTAGCTGAATGACAGTTATGAGTCTGACCCTGTCATGACTTTTTTCTTTATTATCTTTTTTTCTTTGTGATTGAAACTCTCTGGAATACTTTCTTGGCACCTCTGCTACTCTGTGTAGAAAAGAGATCACAATGAGTGACCCATTGGTTTCCTCATACTACATTATGACACAGCAACACAAGATATGTGAGGGAGCTGGGATCATAACAGGTACCTGCCTCATCCACTTTCAGGCAAGCTATCCAGAAATCACGGCAAAGAGGGTGGGAGATTAAGGTCACACACACTCTCTCATACTCCCGTGGAAAAGATGGGCGCATCATCCTATATACCCGCTTGATGAATTTAAATCAAAACTAAGTTTCTGAGAATTTTCTTTCAGCATATTCTTTATAGCAATAAAAGTACTGTAACCCACAGGGAAAATTAGTTTCAGTGTCTTTATGATATTTTTCATTAAATGGGAATTGTAAAGTTATTTTTCTTTCCAGACTAATTTCTGAGATTCTCCTGCTACAGCTCAGCAGGTGACATTAACTGGCACTCAGAGAATTGGAGGCAGCTGAATTCTATGTGTCTTTAAGTGTTTGCAATATAACTGTCTGGGGACTGCTGTGATAATAATTACTGAAAGAAAGAAAAAAAAACTCTGAAATTTGTTCATTACTTCCAGAAAATTTGCGGTAATATTGTGTACTTACCACACGCAGCATTTTTTCATTTCAACCTCTAAAAGCACTATACAAATCTATCTATCATCTGCTGTGGTTATAGAGGAAATCTGTGGCACAAGCCAGGAACTGAACCAGTGTTTCTAAGGTCCAGTCTAGTGTCTTGGCCACTGAAACATATTTACTCTGTAATCCAGATTGGTGGGTGGTGCTTTACTCCCCCATATAGTCAGTTTCACTTTCTCATTCTCAAATGCTGATATGAACATAAGAGTCTTAGTTTTTGAGTTTCCAGTATGAGAAAGGATATTTAAATATCAATAATTTTCATTGATTTTGCTTTTAAAAATCATGATGCTATTGATTTTGTAAAACACTTTCCCATCTCCTCCAACCCTCCTCCCCAATTACTACATTTTTTTCCCAACAAACCTTTGTTTATGGGTCTAAGTCCTGGAGTGTAGTTGAAAGTAAACAGGGTGCCCACTTCTCACTCGAGGACTGTGGAGTTTAGATTAGGTTACCTGCTTCTTTTTTTTACCATTACTCGACAGCATCTAACTCCACTTTATACTGCCCATTAAATACATTAAAATAACCCCATTGCATTTAGTACCTTATGTTTGTTTGTTTTCCCTTTTTCTTTTCTTTGGTCTATTGAAACCCAGCACCTCCCTGCCCCTGCTCCATCCCAAGAGTTTCATTGCTCAACAGACTGCCATTCATTCCCTGGCTCACTCATATATATGATTTTCAAACCACTTCTCTCAGATGAATGATCCAAGTCTTTAGGCTATGTGGCTCAAGAGACCAGCATATGCCTTGTAAGTAAAACAATTCACTTGTGGGAGACTGATAAACTTCATAGCACCATTGTTTTAAAAATACAAATTCCTATAGCCAATCAAAAAAAGAGTGACGTTTGAATACTACAGATGTAGCCCTGCCACCTGCTTTCAGGCATGGCTGCGTTTATTTATGCATTTCAGGTTATTTTATAATTTATTTTAAAAATATAGCGAGTTAACACTTTTGTGTGTGTATATACTGCTTGTGAAAGATGCCAGATTGGTTGCTGTATCTGCTCTTTTTCCAAAGAGCAGATACTTGGCAGGCAACAACAGAGGAAACTTCCCCACTGCCCCCTGTGAGGTATCTCACCCTGGCCTGGAATATTACCTTCAGGTACCTCCTCACCAGTTATATCTGTGGCCTTTCAGCTGAGACTGCCAGTGAGGATTCTAACTGTGCCGGTGCCTGTGTTTAATGTCCACCTGTTCCCTAGGAACTGCACTGAGACCACTAAAGGAAGTCATTGATTGTTAACTGTGTTAAATCCCTTCTATCTTGAGTCAGATTTGAACCAGCAGTCTAGAGATTTAATCTTAATCCCATTCCCTGTCCCTTGGACTATCTCGTCCCCGAATGTGTCTCATTTACCTACACAAACACATAATATGCTGCTTCAAGAAACAGCCTATAATGTCATGGTAGGGAGACATTTCAGACTATCCTTACAGGTATTAGGCTGACCAGCTAGTAAGTGTGAAAAATCAGGATGGGGGTGGGGAGTAATTGGCACCTATATAAGAAAAAGCCCCAAATATCAGGACTGACCCTATAAAATCGGGACATCTGGTCACCCTAACAGGTATGCTTCTCAAGATGTGCACTGTGTGTGTCTGAGAGGGAAAAATTGAGAACATTTGACTATGCCCCATATGTGGTCTGTGGAGAAGGCAACTTTGGAAGTGTCCTGAGTGCCATTTTTAAATCTCACTGATGACCTCTCTCATTATTTTATCCAAAGTCTCATTATTATTTTATGGGTTTTTTTCTTTGAGCCCCAACTCCTGGATTCGATTGATTAGGTGAGAATCTCCACTTTTTAATATATTTATGTATTTAATTATTGAGCAAGCTTTAGCCTTCATAGTTGCAGAGAAAAGCTTTAAAATGTGACCTGAGTGCACCCTAAAGGCTCAGAAACTGAAGGTAAATAAAATGACTCCCAGATTATTATATTTTTTTTAAAATGTAATGATTTTAAACCATTCTCACGTTTGTTTGGGCTTCACTGATCATTCTGGAACATTTTGGGTCAGCAATACTGAAATCTGCCTAGAACAGTAACCTCTAGAGACCCATTGACTTTTTTAGATCTCTTCTAAAACTCTTAGGAGCCTAGGTCCCTTAACACTGTTTCCTTGTTATATAGAGATTGTTGTGTAAAGAAAAGCAAAGTGATATGCTTAGAGCTGCAGAGAATAGCTCTGGATGAAGAAAACCAGGAGCCTGACTTGAACATTACTGGTACAAGTGATCAAGATTGGTATGAAACATTATGGTTTCAGTGTGTAACAACCAGTCTCTGCTCCATTTCTCTATCAAAATGTGAGACTGCTCTAGCTTTAACAAAATGGCTTCTATGGGCTCAAAGATATTTGACAACTGTCAGCATTCAAATGTCTAGGAGAACATTCAGGTTTCAGACCAACGGTCATGACCTGGAGACCCAAAACCTGTAGTCCCAGAAGGGAAAAGGATTACCCCAAGCATTACTGGGGAGGGCAGATATGGAAGTATGGCCCGGCAAGGAGAGTTGGTTCTTAGGATAGTGGGTGTTCTTCAGGCCTCCTGTAGATTGGATTTTTGTCAACAGTTTTTTGCACAAGGAAGGAAAAGAGAGAATGAGAAGTGTGATTTAGGTCTGAGAAATAAAGCAAAAAATCTCCTATTCTCAGCAGCCCAATGCACATATTTTTTATGGCTCAATTGGATTCTGGCCTCCAAATCATTCCATGTACCACTTATTTGCTTCTGTTCTCTCAGAAAAGAAAATGCTTTGCATATCAGATGTGTGTAGAGATATATAGCTGTGCAGTACCACAGGCTTGTATGAGAGTTTTAAATTTTACCCTATGTTGTGCCAGCAATCTCTTTCTATTTCTGTCAGTGTTGAAATTATGCCAATTGAACGGGAGAGAATATGTGCCCAAGAATGAAAAAATGGTGCAGAGGATATATCTAGTCTATGCAGGGAGCAAACCAGAATCTGCAAGAACAACAACAAAAACAATTCCCAAGGTATCTGTTCTTTGCTTCTTTCCTATGCTGACCAAAGAAAATAAGGAACATTAACTATTCTTTCCTGTAATCACACCTAAGTTCCCTGAAAGGTCACAGGTGGCAAACTCTGTATATCCACTAAGAACAGTCCTTATTGTGACAAACAGAGGATGTAGAAGGTAGAGATTTCCGGGAAGAACTATTGAAGGATATAACTTTTTAATATTAAAGAATTTTGGTGTAAAGGGTCTGATCCTGTATCCACTGACTTCAGTGGGCACAGAATCAGGCCTCAAATGCTTCACAGTAATGATGATGCTAGCATCTGCCAATTATCTCATCTACAAGCCACAGATCTCAAGCTGCTGCAAAACTTTATAAAATTAACTTTATATAGGGATCCCGCTACCTGGCACTGAAATTCAGCCACATCTGGGATAGAGTGTGGCCACATTTAAACTGCATTCAGCAATATTACAAAAACATTATAGATGTACAGTCTTCTTTATTTGAAAACAGAGAAAAAATGTGGGCTGAATGCAATTACCCTACTGGAATTTGGCCAGGACACCTTATTCTTTCAAAAAGTACTCAAGGGTGTGCAATGACCACAAGTGTTTAAATCTATCTTTTGAAATTTCATCTAGAAATCCAGTACTTCCTAATTCTGTGCTAGGGCATTGGTTCAGTGCTGACTCAGAAGGAAGACCACACCTTACTGAAGCACCAACACCTCTTCATACCTCCACCAGCATTTTCCCTATGGGTCTCTTATGGAAGTGCCAGCTGGCCCATTTATGGAAGAAACCTGGCTTAATTTATGAGACTGAGATTATAGTGTGAGATGTGGAATGCCTGATTTGGCTTTCAAGGGCTGGGTTTATATCCAATCTCCTTCCCTAATCCTGCAAAGAAAATTTAATGTCAGCTCCATCACTACAATTGAGTTCCAGAACCACTGATCTACCCACAGATCAGTTGCTGGTGTGATGTACGAAAAACTAACAAGGGACTTTAATCTATCTAGGGAGAGGACAGTGGAAGACAAGTGTTTGAGTGGAATTTATGGTTTGGTAACATCTTTGGGATGCAATTGTGGCTGTTAGTTATATGGTGTCAGCTGAGGCTATTGACAATTAACAGGCCTGATGATTATATGGTTTTCTTCAGGTATTTACATCCAGTAAGGTTTCCAGATGACCAAAGACACCAATTTCAGTGATTGCTTCCTCTCAATATCTTGTTTTCAATAGCATGGGGAATTTTCTTTCCAAAATGCTTCTGAAAAGCTGTTTCCTGTTCCTTCATCCCCATGACAGTGGACCTGAGCGTTCTCAGCAATGGGACTCTCTATACTTAGACCCCATGAGTTCACACTTTGCAGCCATCTCAAGGCAAGGCCTGGATCTGAGGATCCATAGATAAACCTTTAGGTGTCAGTAACCAATGTCTGATTAATGGCAAATAGTGTTTAACTGTCAATTTCTCTTTCCATCTGGGAAAGGCTTACTTGACAAGGTAATAAATTTACCACTGTCACTAACAGTCATGTATAATACCTCCTCAATTGTGATGCATTGCAATGTCATTTATTGCCTCCAAAGCACCCTTTTCATGAAGGATCATATAAGACTTTCCTGTTGGTGGCTGAGTGGAGAGCCCTGGGCTGTGTAATGGCTTCTGCATGAGCTACCAGAATGGAGGTATCTCTGGACTGATACTGGAGTTTGGTACCCTTTGTAAGCTAACTAGGAAAACAACTCGGAGGGAAGTGCAAATGCAGGCAGATGGAACAGTACTAGTGGAAGAAGCACCCCCAGTGGGTAGAGCTGGAGGAGGAAGAGTCAGAGAAATAAGTCTGAGTAAATCCATAGAAATGCAGGAGTTTTCAGGAGGGACCAGGAACTTCATGCATACAGTTTTTTATTAGATCTTATTCAGCAATTTGCCATAATATTATCCATTGGCCATGAGTTCCATAGGCCAAGTGTTTGTGTGTAGCATTTGTTGTCTTTGAATTTCAAGAATGCCTCCTTTTTCTTGCATTAGCAAAAAGGGTATCCAAGAAAGCCTGATATGGTATAGACAAGGTCATACTTCTCTAATTCTTCTCCTTTCCATACTAATTACATCTGTTTAAAAAATATTTTTATGTCCATTGCCTTTTCATCAGGACATTCTCTATTTCTGTCAAAACTAAATGTAGTATTCAATATAAGAGGAGATGTCTGCATTTCAATAATGACACAGTTATCTATCCCTTCTTATTGCTCCCTCAAGTCTTTTTTATCCTATGGCTGTCACTGAATGCTAAGCAGATATCTTCACTAAATTGTCAAATGAGGAATCTCAATCTGATAGGTTACAACTAGAACATGGCGGGAATCGTGTTTCTCCTCCCATGAAACGTCTTGAGATTTCAATTTTTGTTCTCATTTTAAATTGGGACAAAACCTAGACCTTTCAGGTTTTTTTCATGAAAAAACAGAGAAAGAGAGCTCTGCTCCAGAATAGCCAATAGCCCTGTGCTTCTCACACTCATCTAGAGGCATGAGCGACCCAGGTTCCACTCCCTGGTCTGAATCAGGTAGAGCAGGCACTTGAACCAGGGGCTCCCCAATGAGTGCCCTAACCACTGGCCTAATGAATATTTATACAAAGTGCAATAGCTCGAACAGGCGGGATTGAGAGAGATCCAGCCCAGAATCACCAATAGCCTCGGCTGAGTTAGTCAGAGCAAGGACTTGACTGTGGGTTTCCCATATCCCATGTGACTATCCTGACCACCCTGTAATTATGGTCTCTCTCTCTCTCTCTGTCTCTCTCTCTCTCTGGTTTTGAATAGAAATTCCATCATGGACCTGAGGAAAGTTTAGTCAAAATCTGGTGTGAGCCAGTGAAGTTTCCATTTCAACGACTCAGCATTTTTATGAAGAAATGCTAATGAAAATTTCCCCATCAGCTCTAGTTATAACTAGGGCTCCGTGTCTGTCATGGAGGTTGTGGAAGTCACGGATTCCATGACTTTTCGTGCCCTCCATGACTTCTGCAGTGGCTGATCCCAGGGCTGCACAAGCAGCAGGCTCTGGGACCAGCCACTTGGGCGGTCCCCAGGGCTAGCCATGCTAGCCGCCGCTTAGGTGGCCCCGGGCAGCTGGTCCCAGGGTCCACCCAAGCAGCAGCCAATTTGGCTGTCCTGGGGACCGCCTGAGCAGTGGTCCCTGGGCAGCCAGAGCAGCCATGGTCGGCAGCCCCCAGCAGCAGTCCTGCGGTAGCTAGAGCAGCTGCAGTCGGCAGCCTTTGGCAGCTGGTGCCACTGCTCCCCCGCCCCCGGTAGCATCCACCCATCCACCTTCCACAGCAGTGCCCCCCAAAACACCCTCCCTAGCAGCATCCCCCCAGCAGTGACCCTGCCCCCCCAAGATTTAGTCACGGGTATTTTTAGTAAAAGTCATGAACAGATCACGGGCTGTTAATTTTTGTTTATTGCCTGTGACCTGTCCATGACTTTTACTAAAAATATCCGTGACTAAATCGTAGCCTTATTTATAAATACATCAAGATACAGCCTCATAGGGACAAACTGTTAAAATCTTTCCTCCTAATGTTCATTATCTTCCACTTGAAATTCAAACTAGAGTCATCTACCACGTCTGTTGCCCAGTTACAATGTTTTTAGGCCTTTCTGAGTTCTTCACAATCTTCATACATCTTGATAGACCTAATTATTCTGTGCTTTCAGCAAATTTTGCCACTTTGCTCTCCCCTCCCCCACCCACTTCCATGTGCCTAATGAACTTGGGGATTCAAGACAAGATCAAGAGCTCAGGAAAGTGTATATTCTTCCTTTCTCATATGTTTGATTTGCTGCACAGCATAAAGAAAGCTGTACAATAGATATTAGTAATATCCATATGTTTGATGCTTTATCCAACCATTAACTGTCTAGGGTTAGGAAGAAATATCCTTTATAGGCATCTTATTGCATAATAGTCATTTATGAGCAGTCTACACTCACTTTGAAACATCTGGTACTGATCACAGAGACGGGATATCATGATATAACATTTCCCAATCTTTTGAAATATAAGTCTCACTTCAGGAAAATAAAACTTTTGTCTTTCAGAGGTGTCAACCCTCCCACCCCACCAAAAGACAAAAGTTTTGCTGCAACAAGTGCCAGTGTGAACAGCACATTGTCGGCAGGAGCGCTCTCCTGCCGACAACACAAACGCTGCTCTTTGTGGCTGGAAGTTTTTGTCGGCAGGAGAACCGACAAATAGCGCCTGTGCCGCACAACTGTTAGCAGCATGACTGTAGCAACACAGCCATGTTGCTAAAAGCTGTGTACTGTAGACATAGCCTTAGTACATCACCCCCACAACCTAGCATGTGCTGTTAAAAGTTCTGCACCTCTTAATTTACGTAAATCTTCCACACCCCCAAAGATTTCCTTTGTAATCTGATACTCCCTCTCCTTTACAGGCCTTGATGATGAGTGAAAGAGTCAACAATGCTGACATTTAAAGTATCTCCATTGGCATCTAAGTTAGCCTCCATTCAAATAAATCAGGCCGTTCACCCCTCAAAGATTCTCTGTATCAGTCACACCTGCTTCATACTATGAAGTTTTTCTTTGCAACCATAACAGCACAAAGCTTTTAATTGTTTTTAAGGTGAGTCTCTGATGAAACACTGTCCCTTTTCCCCACATGCTAATAATTTATGTTTCCTATAGTGGGTGCACCCACACTCTGGAAAACTGCTGTACTGGCAAACCATTGGCAAGCTGTTAAGCACCTTAGCTTTACTGGGTGAGCTGGATCTAAGCTATTAGGGTCTATGCTGAGCAGCTGGTCATACTTCAAGTCACCATTTGCGTAGTTTACAGCAGCCCTAGACTTTGTTTTCAGGACTCAATCACCCCATTTTTTTCATGTCTTCACTGACATGTCAAGTGTATCATTTTCAAGACTTGTCTGTAGCCCTATGTCATGTTCTGCCCATTCCTAGCAAAAGGATGGGAAGCTGTATGGTCTATTTCCAGACCTGCCATGAATATTTATATATTGCCTGCATCTTTACAAATTAGAAAGCAGCAAGATGAATGAGAGTAGTGAATCAGAGAAGACACACAGTGTAATGCTGGCAGAAATTTACTATCTCATTTTTATTTAAAACCTGATGACTCAGAAGGAGGCAGTCCACATCCATTTCAGTAAATTCTTTAATGCTCCCAAACATGGAGGTTTGAATTTTATTGCTTGGTGGGGGCTATTTGATTTATTCCCAGAAAGAACCAATAGATTAAAAAAAACATTTTAAAGACAGCCCCAATAATTCTAGTTTAGCTAATCTCTAACTTGTCTCCTTTTTCAATACTAGGAAGCCATAGCCTCTGGCAGTAAACTATGCACACAGCACTCTTCACAGGTTGTTTGTGCACATATGATATGTGGTTTTGTTTTGCAAGTAAAATTTTAATTGGCACGTAGACACCATGGTGACTCTGTTACCTCATTGGCTTGTGATTGTGCTATGCAACAAATTCAAACTTCATGTCCTTGCTCTCAAGGACTTATCTAACTCAGCACCATTTGCATCTTTGGTCTGACTTCCATTTGCATCCCTCCTGTGTGCTCTTTACTCCACCAGTGATGCCAGCCCAAATACCTCTCTTCCATCCTCCTTTCACAGCTGTGTCCTCGCCCCCTTCTTTGTGAGCCCTTATGCTTGGAACCTCTTTGTCAAGTCACCACCTTTGCCATATTCAAACACCTCCTAGAAAATTGTTTTCTGCCATTAAGCCCGTAAAAAAGCTAGAGGGAGGTAAAGAAGATAACAACAAAGTAAAAGAACCTTCAAGATGTGTCCATGCCTTACTGAGTAGCCCCCTTGCTAGTGTAATACTCATCATCCTCTTCCCTTCTCACCGTCTTGTCTTTTTTTGACCCTCCCTCATATAAAATCAGGGTTATGTGCTCATTTTATGAGCTGTCTGGAATGTCACTGATTGCTAGAGAAATACTAATGAGTAACTGTCAATATTATAAATAAATGAAAATACCGTGTTATCTCAGAGGTCAGAGAGCAATAACAGGGAAAACTAAAAAGCTACTGTGAGAGTGATGTAAAATTAATATGTAATAAAAATTAACAGTTAGTCCTAAGCAGCATGTAGTAAAATTGAATTGTAATACTAGATACTAACCAAAGCATTTTGTTCTGGATAGTAGTGTTGCTTGCAAAATGGAAATATGTCTATAGAATTCTTCACCAACAGTGAAACACTGGGCTGCAAATACCCAGCAAATTTTACAACTGGAAGAAGCCTGGTACCAAAAAGAGGCCAAGTTATTGACTTAGGTCACATTTGACTCCCTTGTATTGATCTCAGGAATGAAAACTGCATGTCCTTGAACTGAAGTCAGCCATGACCTACCGTTATCAGCACAAACATGAGAATACTGACTACATAAACAGCTCAGTGGACATTAATGATGATAATTATTCCTGGGAAACATGGGGCCAGATCTTCAGCTGCTGTAAATCTTCACCAGGGCCGCCCGGGGGGCGGGGGCAAGAGGGGCAGTTTGCCCCAGGCCCTGGGCCCCGCAGGGGCCCCCACGAGAGTTTTTTGGGGCCCCTGGAGCGGGGTCCTTCACTCGCTCCGGGGGGCCCAGAAAACTCTGGCCTGGGGCGGGGCGCAGGAGCTTCTTCCGCTCCCGGTCTTCGTCTGCGGGGGGGTCCTTCTGCTCCGGGGCGGAAGGACCCCCCCCGCCGCCGAATTACTGCCGAAGTGGGACCCGCCGCTGAAGTGCAGCCTGGTCTTCGGCGGTAATTCGGCGGCAGGGGGCCCTTCCGTTCCGGGACCCGCCGCCGAAGTGTCCTGAAGACCCGCGGCGGGGCCCCCCGCCGCCGAATTACCGCCGAAGACCCGGCTGCACTTCGGCGGCGGGTCCCGCTTCAGTGGTAATTCGATGGCGGGGGCCCCCTGCCGCGGGTCTTCGGGACACTTCGGCGGCGGGTCCCGGCACGGAAGGGGTCCCCCGCCGCCGAAGACCCCAGGCCCCCGGAATCCTCTGGGCGGCCCTGATCTTCACAGCTCTAGTGAAGTCAGTGGCATGACATTTATTTACATCAATAGAGGATCTGGACTGGGTAGTGCAAAATGCTCACAACCTACATGCCAAATTTGCTGTTTGAAGATTTTTATTATAATGGTTGATTTTAATTGTGTTATGTTTAAATTCACGGAAGTAGGATATGAAATTTCCCTTTGGATACTTTTTGCTGGGAGGTGAAATGTCTGCCTTAGAAGTACAGTGAGGGATGTACAATGTTTTCACTCTTTGACTCTTGCTTAACATCACCCGTCTACATCATCACCAGTTGTACTGGCCAAAAAAAGTGTTGAAAAGTTGATATAATGTGAATCTGAATATTTTCTGGCACAAAGGCAGTATTTGAGAGCTTCTCATGTAGTTATGGGTTCACTTTTAGGAGCTGGGAATGTGGATGTTGAGGAGGGGAAATTATATCTGTTCATTTGTTCTTTGAGCTCAGGTGAAGGATATTGCATACTAACAAGAGACCATAGTGAGCCTGCATGATTTGTTGTTTCCAGCCTCTCAGTGGGAGCTGGATAAGTGGTTCCTGCAGCCAGCTGATAGCACTTTATTTCACACCAGCCTCTTCCTTCGAGGCCAGATATTTCATCCTAATGCATTCCAGGGTATAAATTCATTGGCCTCTACTTTGTTCTCTCGAGGAGAGGTAAGACCCATGTAATAGTAATATAGTGTATTTGATAAAAAAGGGTAAACTTTATTTTTCACATGGAGAAGGAATGTAGTAACTGTCCTTATTGTTGCGGAGGAGGAAGGGTCTTTATTTGTAAACCAAGTAACTGTAGTGTCATTATTTTCAAATGGTCCCTCCAAAAATTCTCTCAGTACAATGTATTTCAATGGAGTTAACAGGTGTAATTTCTCCCCCACGCTTCACATTATAGCTTTCAGCTGTTGGCAGGTACAGCATGGGGTATGTGTTAGTAAACAGCCAAAAATGAAATCTGCAGGGGAATGTTAATCCACTCTATGGAAAGTGTGCTATGTTGACACTGGCTGAATCTTCATAGAGAAGTCAGGTTCATTTATTTATAGGTATTTCTGGTGTGCTCATTACAATAGTATCTGGTTACCTCACAACATTAATATATTGCAGTAGGTAAGCAATATCCCCTCCCCGCCCCCATTTATAGATATGAATCTGAGGCCAGGGAGATTAAGGGAGTGATTTTCAAAAGCACAAGGGGTGATGTGTGCGCCTTTGAAAATCTCTTATGCGGGGCTAGTGCAAGGATGTTTTGCGCCCTAGGCGAAACTTTCCACCTTGCGCCCTCCCCCGTCCCCGAGCCTCCTCCCTGAGCCCCCCTCCGCGGCAGCCCCGCCCTGAGGTGCCCCCTGCGGCATCTCCCCACCCCCACCCTCTGCCCTGAGGCACCCCCACCCCAGCTCACCCCTGCTCCGCCTCCACCCCGAGCACACTGTTGCTGCTTCACTTCTCCCGCCTACCAGGCTTGCGGCGCCAATCAGCTTAGGCACTGCAAGCCTGGTAGGTGGGAGAAGTGAAGCAGCCACGGCATGCTTGGGGTGGAGGTGGAGCAGGGGTGAGCTGGGGCAGGGAGTTCCCCTGTGTGCCACCCCCCCCTTACTTGCTGCAGGCGGCCATCCCTGCACTCCCCTGCCCCAGCTCACTCCGCCTAAATGCCGGCGGTGACCGGGGCGGCCGAAGATCTGGCCACTGCGGTCACTGCCGAAGAAAATGCCACCCCCGAAATCCTAGTGCCCTAGGCGACCGCCTAGGTCGCCTAAATGGTTGCACCGGCTCTGCTCTTATGTGACTTAACTAAGGTCACAGAGGAAGTCTGTGGCAAGGGCAGGATGTGAACCAACATCTCTTGAGTACTAGTCCTGTGCTTTAACCACAAGGTCATCCTATCCTTCCTTGTTGCTGATAATCAAATATTTGTAAAGAACAGATTTCTTTACCTATGTTATGAATAACCATGAAAATATAAATCCAAAAGAATTGTTACATTGCAATGCATTTTTCTCCTCCATTTATTATGTTACTGAGTGTTATTATTTTGCATTCCTCTTTGCTTGAGTGCAGGTGGAGGATATTACTTGGTAAGTGTCAAAAAATGGACTCATCAAACACTTCTGTCTCTAGTCAGGGTATGTCTACACTACGGGATTATTCCGATTTTACAGAAACCATTTTTTTAAAACAGATTGTATAAAGTTGAGTGCACACGGCCACACTAAGCACATTAATTCGGCGGTGTGCATCCATGTACCGAGGCTAGCGTCGATTTCCGGAGCGTTGCATTATGGGTAGCTATCCCATAGCTATCCCATAGTTCCCGCAGTCTCCCCTGCCCATTGGAATTCTGGGTTGAGATCACAATGCATGATGGGGCAAAAACAGTGTCACGGGTGATTCTGGGTAAATGTCGTCACTCAATCCTTCCTCCGTGAAAGCAACGGCAGACAATCATTTCGTGCCCTTTTTCCCTGGATTGTCCTGGCAGACACCATAGCATGGCAACCATGGAGCCCATTTAGCCTTTTTTCACTGTCACCGTATGTGTTCTGGATGCTGTTGACAGACACAGTACTGCAATGCTACACAGCAGCATTCATTTGCCTTTACAAGGTAGCAGAGACAGTTACCAGCCCTATTGCACCGTCTGCTGCTTTGGAAATTGGCGATGACGGTTACCAGTCATATTGTACCGTCTGCTGCTGTCATGGGTGCTCCTGGCTGGCCTCGCTGAGGTCAGCTGGGGGCGCATTGACAAAAATGGGAATAACTCCCCAGGTCATTCCCTTCTTTATGTTTTGTCTAAAAATAGAGTCAGTCCTGCCTGGAATATGGGCAAGTCTACTAGAGAACCAGAGAGCACAGCCGCTCTGTGTCAGAGCCCCAGAGATCCTGCAGAAATGATGAGCTGCATGCCATTCTAGGGGGTGCCCCTGCAAAAACCCCACCCGTTGCTTCCCTCCTCCCCCACCCCTCCTGGGCTACCGTGGCTGTTATCCCCCCATTTGTGTGACGAAGTAGTAAAGAATACAGGAATAAGAAACACTGACTTTTTAGTGAGATAAAATGAAGGGGAGGCAGCCTCCAGCTGCCACGATATTCCAGGCAAGACATCTCCATTACTCATTAAAGGGTGGCGGGGAGAGGAGCACAGCGTCCCACTGCTATGATAGTCCAGAATCTCCATTAGACATGAAAGGGGGTGTGGGGAGAGGAGCTCAGCCTCCAGCTGCTATGATGAGGACGGTTACCAGCCCTATTGCACTGTCTGCCAGGACTGAATCTCCAGGACACAAAGCTTAAAGAAGGGACTGACCGGGAGTCATTCCCATTTTGCCCAGGCACCCCCGGCCGACCTCACCGAGGCCAGCCAGGAGCACTCACGGGATGATGACGAGGATGGCTATCAGTCATATTGTACTGTACCATCTGCCACTGGAGAGTGGAGGGCAGGGGATGCTGCTGTTCAGCGCTGCAGCACCCCATCTACCAGCAGCATCCAGTAGACATACGATGACATTGAAAAGAGGCGAGAAACGATTTTTTTCCCTTTTCTTTGAGGGGGGAAAAGGGGGTAAATTAACGACATATACCCTGAACCACTGGTGACAATGTTTTTGATCCTTCAGGCATTGGGAGCTCAGCCGAGAATGCAAATGCTTTTCGGAGACTGCAGAAACTGTGGGATAGCTAGAGTCCTCAGTCCCCCCTCCCTCCCTCCATGAGTGTCCATTTGATTTTTTGGCTTTCCATTATACTTGTCACGCAGCACTGTGTTGAGTCCCTGCTGTGGCCTCTGTCTATCATAGCCTGGAGATTTTTTCAAATGCTTTGGCTTTTCATCTTCTGGAACGGAGCTCTGATAGAACAGATTTGTCTCCCCATACAGCGATCAGATCCAGTATCTCCCGTACGGTCCATGCTGGAGCTCTTTTTGGATTTGGGACTGCATGGCCACCCATGCTGATCAGTGCTCCACGCTGGGCAAACAGGAAATGAAATTCAAAAGTTCACGGGGCTTTTCCTGTCTACCTGGCCAGTGCATCTGAGTTCAGATGGCTGTCCAGAGCGGTCACAATGGTGCACTGTGGAATAGCTCCCGGAGGCCAATACCGTTGATTTGCGGCCACACTAACCCTAATCTGACATGGCAATACCGATTTCAGCGCTACTCCCCTTATCGAGGAGAAGTACAGATATCGATATTAAGAGCCCTTTATATCGAAATAAAGGGCTTCGTTGTGTGGACGGGTGCAGGGTTAATTTGGTTTAACGCTGCTAAATTTGGTATATACGCGTAGTGTAGACCAGGCCTCTGTTTCACTTTCTGGCTTCCATATGCTAGTGCAATGCTGCAATGGTTCAATTACAAACTGCATGGGAATGTTCACATTCCCATTCTAGCCCCCATACCCCCAAAAAAGTAGTTTAATCCTTAATGGTGTACATTTTCAAAAGTGACTAGTGATTTGGGAGTGCCACAATTTCTACTTGAGACTTGACACCTGAGAAGCATTTGACTTCCAGCGGGTGGGTTGCTCAGTACCTGAAATCGGGTGTCCCAAAACTGATGCAACTTAAAATACTAGTAGCTCCTAAAAAGGTAGGCCTATGACATTAGATTAATATTTGGTTTGGTGGTGCATTTATTTTCCAAACTAAAATGTTGGTTCTAAGTTACCTCCCAGTATATGCTTAATGGTAGCTGACACATTTTATTATCTTATTGTTCATATTATCCTTGATACTTCTGACTATGATTGAACTCATTAAATAGAATATAAATGGAATATACCTGATAAAAACTTAGTAAGGTTGACAATAGGACTGGGGCTGGCCATTAGGTACATTCTAAGCAAACATCTAGGCCATACGTTTCTGGGAATCTTGCTATCTAACCATACTTTGCAACTCCTGGGTTAACTGTGTGGGAAGGTGACCAAAGGGGGGAAAATCCCTGACAGTGAGCTGTTACTCATTCATTTCTTTACCAGTACCTTTCTGGCTAAATTCCCATGAAGCATTTGCTTATGTGTTATCTTCTCCTTGGCTTGCCAGGGATTCTTCTCATGGGGATTGTAGGCACTGGCCTCACTTCCCACTTAACTTTATTTTTTATAATCTAAGAGTCATTACTTTAAGGTGCTCTGCTGCTTCTGAATATTAATATTGCTTAAACGTAGAGGATCATCCCTTCCCATGTTTTCTCTTGGAAAGAGATTGCAGCTTCCTGAGCAAGTTGTGGGTTATGGACACACATCATGAATGATCAATTATAATGTGGGGAGCAATGCAAATATACCTTTAGAACAGCCCATGCACATGGGCCAATTCCGCAGTCTATTCCCCTGCTATTGAAGATATGGGTCAAGTTTAGACCCAGTTTTAATCAGGTCAGGAATTTGCAAGCAATTATATAGAGCATGGAATTTCACATGAACAGAACTCCATAACCTCTTTATCAGGGTGTGTAGCTACACTTATGGACACCAGGAACGTAACTTAGATAGAGACAGCATGTTAAAATGTATGAGCTAGGTTGTGATTTTTCCCTTATGTGGGTGCATGGCAGGGCTGAAAAGTGCCCCACAAGGAGCCTGTGGGAGGGCTACAGGTGCCACACAAGAGCAGATCACAATAGCAGTCACTGTAATGCTCGGGTCTTGCTCCATCTGGGGAGGAAATCATCCAGAAAGAGGCAAAGAGGAGGCAAAGCTATGGCCTCACTTCCTCTGGCTCTACAAGCTGATATGGACGGAGAAGTTAATGCTTATGTAACTCTTCTGCCCCTCTGAGTTGGCAGCAACAAGGGCTGGGTTCAATATCTAGGGGTTGCGTTTCAATAACGCAATGCAAAACCGGCTTGAGCCCCCACCCAGTGACCTGGGACAATTACATACCACCTCCCCGGGCGCCTCTAGGAGGCAATACTTCCCCTCTCACAAGCACGGAGTCTGAGTGTAGCAAAATCCTTTTAATAAAGGAGGGAAATAATGCGGCATTATGTTGGGGAAACACCACAAACAGGATTCATAACACAAACCATGAGCAAAAGAGCCATCCCCAAGTAAGTTTAGCAGTATCCTTTTCCCCTCAGGGTCTTAAGTCCAACTACCCAAAAGATCACTCCAAAGTTTCTTGAGTCCAGCAACCCAAAAATCACCCAAAAGTCCAACAACCCAAAAGTCTCTGTCCCTGGTCAGTGCCGCCCCAGAGTTCAAAAGTTTATCTGCAGAGTTCTTACTGCACCCTCCCCAGCTGGGTGGAAATGGGGGGGGGAGAAAGGGGCATGCAGGGTGTTAAGGGGCACCTTACATGGTCTGAGGTTGACTCCCCGCCTCTCTGTGGGGTCCTGCTGCAGCCTTCGCCACGAGCTGCTCCAGCCATCCTACAAACTGCTCTGCTCTGCCCTGCTTCACTCCACTCGCTGTCCCATGGGCGCTCCAACCATCCCGCAAACAGCTCAGCTCTGCTCCACTTGCTGTCCCATGGTCCGCTCCAACCATCCCACAAACTGCTCTGCTCTGCCAGCTGCTTAGCAATATCTCTTCAGGTTCCCCCACTAGTTAACACAGCACTCAGTAATCTCAGTTCTTAGTAGTTTTAGCTCTTTAGTGATTTCTGCTGTAGTAAGGGGGCCCCAGTGCTGGTGCACTCTTGGCCTAAAGTGAATTCAGTACAGCAGCCTGTAACTAGACTCATAATGGAATCAAAATTAGCTCTGCTAGCCAACAGTACAGAGAGGAAGAAGTACAATTGGTGTTTCAGGCCCTCAAAAAGGACCCTTACCATCAGGTACACATACCTGTCCCCAACCTCTCTCAGTTCACTGGGTTTTGGAACCCATAACCCTTGTCTAGCGAGTGCTACTTAGTTGATGCGGAGTCCCTCTGTCATAAAACCGTTTCACTGGCCTTGATTCACATAATCAGGGTAACAATACTTCATTCTTCCTGCCCCAATAACAGAGAAACTGGGGATCCCACAGCAGACAAAGTGACCCTTTGGGCAGCTGTGGGCTCATGCTAAGTGGGGTGGGTGTGCCTATGCAAACAAGACCAGCCCACAACTCACCATAATTCACCACCAGATGTCAGGGTAGAGCTGATCCTAACTCTGCTTATACTTACAAAACAGAGTAACAGCATAGGCAGTCCTTGACACCTCCCCCTGCCCCCAGTAAATACCCTGTGGTTTCAGGAACACATTTCTAATGTGACATAAAATAGCAACAAGCAGTGCACTCACAGAACAGCTGGTGGATGCTCTTTTCAGCTTCAGCTTTCATTCTGGAGGAAGTATCCTATATAACTTTCCCTTAAGTCAATTTACTGTCCTACACTGAGTCTACATGTCCCCAGAGTGAACACTTTGGATCATATTTTTACTTCATTCTGAAAAAAACTGGGAATAAGATTTAAGGAGATGTTGCATATCGCTGTTAGATAACTTTCCATAACATTAAGAAAGAGGGTAATGCTAGATCCCTTCTGCCCAGACCACTAATGGAATTCACCCATGTGAAACACAAACATCTGCACAAGCTATTTTGGGTTAATATGTCTCTATTATATTTCATTTTTTTGCTTTCAGTAGAATGGTGGGAGATGAACAGATTTAAAAGTTTTGAGGATGTTTAATTTGGATAAGCAAAGTGGAACCTTATCTAAACTATCATCACCTCCCAAGATTGGAAAATCTGGGCTGGAAATCTCACAAAGAACAATAGTATATTGTGAGATTTCCAGTGCTTGTCATCTGCCTGGCTGCTCAAGACCATTTAATTTCAATTCACTTCCTGGGAAGCTGTGCTTATTTGAAAATATTTTCAGTATATCTGATCATTTTGTCTAAACACAATACAATTTTCCCATTTGCTATCTAGTAACAAAAAAATATTTTCCTTCCAATGTCAATTAGAAAACCATTTTCCTGATCTAAACAATGTCAGTAGAAGAACACAATGTGAGCAGGGTCACAAAATTTGAAGGGGTAACAAGGTTACAGTTTCTTCTATAATTGTGAAATTGCTTTGTATTTAATCATAAATCTCAAAACCCAATCAAATACAGCAAATGAGCATCATTAAAATGTATGTTTTGGACAAGTTATGAGAGTACAACTTGTCATCTGTCTATAAACCTTAAAACAGAACTAACTGTATAGGCTTGTGCACTGATTGTACTGTATGAGGATTTTTCCTAAATTCCTGTGATAGGGATCATTAAAATGCATCAGGTTATATTCAGTTTAAAGGGCCAAATTCCTGTGGTCCTTACTTGGTGTTTACAGGCAAACTCCTATTGAAATCAGTAAGAGTTTGCCTGAATGACCGAGTACGGTGTTCCCAACAGTATAGTTAACACAGCTGGTAAATCAGAACAAGAAGTGCTTAGATACAGTGGTAATTGGCCATCATAGAAACCCCATGATAGAGAGAGATAAGGTCTGACCTAGATGTCTATCTTGGCCTTTTCCTGTCTTTATTCATCTCCAATTCTTTATATGGAATACTTTTTCCTGTATTTTGCATGCAAATGCTGCTGTCAGAGCAAATTGACTGACTATTTTGAACGATAATTTACCAGATACATGTCTGTGCTTTCATTTCTATACAAGTTCCACTTCTAAGAACCTTTACCACTTGCTCTTCTTTGCCTTGACACCTAAAACAAAGTCACTGACTTTTGGTCTTGACTGCTTTGGACTTGTGTGCCCGGGTGTGTGTTCAGCCCATGGGCAAGATAGTTTAGAGCAAGGCTTGAAAGAGCCACAGCACTTGTGAAAAGAATACATCTCTTTCAAATATACTTGCTATGCTGGCCTTACAGTGGTCATCTGTTTCTGTCTGAGCATTTAATCTCGCACATTTCAATTTTCCTTGTTAGGAGACTGTAATGTAGACTCTGGGCACAATTAATTTGCAAAATTACTTCTGTCTGAATCTCTTTTAATATTGTTTTCTCTCTTGCCTTTAAGTTATTATTACACTTCAGACACTGGGGGTACAAATTACTATCAAGATGCCCTGTTAATATTTAGACAATTGTTTTCCCTTTAGGAAAGAACAGGACAGGATTTATAATCCGGACCTGGTCCCTGTATTGTGGTTATACCATGTCAGATAATGGTCGCCTTGGGAAGAAGTATTTGTTACACATTCTCCTAGTTTTTATTATATTTCTTTAAGTACATCCTTGTACTTGATACTTGTTTTATTTACAGAAGATCACTGTGTAATGTTATGCTGTATAACAGTTAATTAACATCACAAATTGTGTAATTTCCAATTTAATCATTGTATTCATCTGAGAGATAATCCAGTGTGATGTGTATTGTAGATATGCTTATAAAGCAATGTTTGTAGTTTTTGTTTTATTGATGTTTTTGCTTCTAAAGCTCTGCTGGAATAGCTTTGAGAGTATTTTAACTTTTTAAATGAGTAATATGTCTTGCTTGTCTAACTTTGATATCCAATAAGTTTGGTGCTTGTACCCTGCATCCTCCAAACACAAACTAGTAGATTTCTCAAGTCCCTAGTCTCCGTGGCTCACTCCCTTGAGGATGGTAGTTCATCACCACTAATGGAATTGACACTGATTGTTTATATGCCCCCATATAACTCTCAAACATTACTGCATTTATCCTCACAATACCCCTGTGAGATGAAGAAGTATGGAAAAAGGCTAATATAGTGCCCATCTTTTAAAAAGCGAAGAAGGAGGATCCAGGGAACCACAAGCCAGTCAGCCTCACCTCAGTCCCTGGAAAAATCATGGAGCCAGGTCCTCAAGGAATCAATTCTGAAGCACTTAGAGGAGAGGAAAATGATCAGGAACAGTCAGCATGGATTCACCAAGGTCAAGTCATGCCTGACTAACCTAATTGCCTTCTATGAGGAGATAACTGGGACTGTGGATGAGGGGTAAGCAGTGGATGTGCTATTTCTGGACTTTAGCAAAGCTTTTGATACAGTCTCCCACAGTATTCTTGCCAGCAAGTTAAAGAAGTATGGGCTGTATGAATGGACTATAAGGTGGATAGAAAGCCGGCTAGATGGTAGGGCTCAACGGGTAGTGATCAATGGCTCCATGTCTAGTTGGCAGCCAGTATCAAGCGGAGTGCCCCAAGGGTCAGTCCTGGGGCCAGTTTTGTTCAATATCTTCATTAATGATCTGGAGGATGGCGTGGACTGAACCCTCAGCAAGTTTGCAGATGACACTAAACTGGGAGGGAGTGGTAGATATGCAGGAGGGTAGGGATAGGATACAGAGAGACCTAGACAAATTGTAGGATTGAGCCAAAAGAAACCTGATGAGGTTCAACGAGGAGAAGTGCAGAGTCCTGCACTTAGGACAGAAGAATCCCATGCACTACTACAAACTAGGGACCAAAAGGGTAGGCAGCAGTTCTGCAGAAAAGGACCTGCGGGTTACAGTGGATGAGAAGCTGGATATGAGTCAACAGTGTGCCCTTGTTGCCAAGGCTAACAGCATTTTGGGCTGTATAAGTAGGGTCACTGCCAGCAGATCAAGGGATGTGATCGTTCCTCTCTATTCGACATTGATGAGGCCTCATCTGGAGTACTGTGTCCAGTTTTGGGCCCCACACTCCAAGAAGAACATGGAAAAATTGGAAAGAGTCCAGAGGAGGGCAACAAAAATGATTAGGGGGCTGGAGCACATGACATATGAGGAGAGGCTGAGAGAACTGGGATTGTTTAGTCTGCAGAAGAGAAGAATGAAGGGGGATTTGATAGCTGCTTTCAGCTACCTGAAAGAGGGTTCCCAAGAGGATGGATCTAGACTGTTCTCAGTGGTACTAGATGACAGAACAAGGAGTAATGGTCTCAAGTTGCAGTGGAGGAGGTCTAGGTTGGATATTAGGAAAACCTTTTTCACTATGAGGGTGGTGAAGGACTGGAATGGGTTACCTAGGGAGGTAGTGGAATCTCCTTCCTTAGAGGTTTTTAAGGTCAGACTTGACAAAGCCCTGGCTGGAATGATTTCATTGGGAATTAGTCCTGCTTTGAGCAGGGGGTTGGACTAGATGGCCTCCTGAGGTCCCTTCCAAACCTGATATTCTATAAATATCATCTCCATTTTATAAACAGGGAAACAGTGGCTCAGGGAGTTTGATTTACCCCAAAACAGACACGGTGTATATGGCAGAGCTGGGAACTGAATGCTGGTCACTTGAGTCTGATCCATGATTTTAAACACAAGGCCAGCCTTCCTGCAGACACTTAGCTACTAAGGAATGAACTGAGACTACCAGTTCCACATCTGACAGGCAGTAAAACAATCACTAATAGTAATGGCAAGATTTGACCCTGTGAGCTAGGAAATGGAAAATGAATATAGCGCTTTTCAATTGTCTGAGCTCTCCAGATACCCCCTATTTTTTTTTTTTTGCTTTGGTGTCTCCCAGCCATTTCTGTCTTTTGTTAGAGCTCTCAAAGCCTGCACTTACTGTGAATGTGTTTATTTAAAAAAAAATCTTTAATCATGCATTCTAACTAGATCAAAATTAAAATGACCTGACCCACGGAGAGGTGAATCAGGTTCTGTTGCAGCAGATTGGTGGAATAATAACAAAAGACAGCTCCACACTCAGTATGTCTAATGTGGTTTCAAGCAGTGTTAATTTATAAGTAGTGGTTACTATTAGACATTGGTACGTAATAGCAGAGGTTAGAGACTTAGTCTAATTGCGTAAATATTTAATACAGTATAGGGAATATGATCAGGAGATTTATACTGGGATATATAGAGCCTTTCACTCCTATACCAATTGTTTAACTCCTGCCCTTCGGGCAGAGAATGAGTTGTTGGTCCTACCCATATTTAGAATAAAACACAATAATATTCCAGGTTATGCAGTCCTGAATTTACAAGTGCTTATTTATTTGTATTACGGTTTGGTGCAAGACTCAGTTGAGACCGAGATTCCATTGTGCTGGATGCTGTATACACGCATAGGAAGACATTGTCCCTGCCATACAGAGCTTATAATCAAAATAGATGAAACAAAGAATGAGAGAAAAGGGAGAAGTGAAATAATTTGCCTGAAGTCTCCTGACTCCCAGGTCAGTGCTGGGATTAGAATCTAGGTCTCCTGCCTCTCAGTCCAATACTGCATGCACTCTGATGTAGAGTTACTCTGTAGTAACTCTGTTTGTAAACCATGACCATTGCTGTAGATAATTCAGTATGCTTCTAAAGGGTGGTCCCTCCAGGTCAAGGTAGAGGCACATAGGTTGAATATGGTACATTGGGTTGTCTTTCGCTGCTACTGCCCATGTTACACTTGTTGTAGGAATAACTAAGGCTTTAGTCTTCGGCATGTCAGGCTGGCACCTTTCACTACTCCCAAATTTACTCTAGGAAAACATGACAAAATATAGATTTGCATATCATGTAGCAGTGATATCACTGCAAAAGATTCACCTGTCAAGTTGTGCATTAATATAAGGGAGATGGAAAATACAGAGCGACAGACAGATTTGTAATATATTGTGCCTGATTGCTATGGGGATATGTGTTTAAAAAGCACCTTTTTTGCTATGCATGTGTCAGACAGGGAGAGATTGAAATTACCTGATGCTTATTTTTAAATGAGGATGGAAGTTCTCTGCTGTCCTTCTGTCAGTGTAGCTGATGAAATGACAGAAGGAAAAGAAGGTGACGCCCAATCAGTTTTCATCCTGATGGATTCCGACCCTTTTCTTTTTTAATGTATTCTGCCACTTTTCTATTTCATGAAGAATATGAGACCATTCAAGTTTGGATATTTTTCATAACTTTGTTTTTCCAAATTTATCAGGTCTGACAAATTAATCTATATATTTTTGAAATGTAGAAGTTTCATAAAAAGATGTTTCTTTAAGCTCATGACAGTAGCAACCATCAGAGCATGAGAAACATTGGATAGTATGTGAAATACTGAAAACAAAATTGAATAATATTACACTTCTAACTTGAAGATGATAAAGGCAAGGCACTTAGAGATGAGACAAAATTAAGTCTCTAACTTCTTTTGCTGCGATCTGGAAAAGCAGAGCTGTCTGAATGTGATTAAACTGTCACAGATGTTGCAAGGCCTGGGCACCAGGAGTGGCATAGGGATGGACAGAGGTGTTTGTTAGCCTCTGCATCTCTTGGAATTAAGTTGGCCCAATTGACAACACAACTTGGCATTAAGTTGACAACACAAATGCAATATGAACATTTTTTTTGGACACTGGAATTTGTTTTATGAGGAGTGGAGTTGAGGGGGGGCATGGAGGGGTGGGGAAGGTTTGGCCAGAACAGCTTTTGATAGGATCTTTTAATTTAAATTCATGTAGCCACCACAAGCCTCGGTGAAAACCTTTTCTGAAAAACTGTGTCTCTAGCAGTGAGGCTTCTTCCACCTCAGGATGATGCCTCCAGTGTTAGTACTGGATATAAAGTCAAAGGCTGGTATAGGACTCTGAGTCATAACCTGCTGGTTCAGAGGTAAGTACTGATAACCAAGCCACACTGAGGGCTGGTCCACACTAAGAAGCGGGGTCGAACTAGGGTACGCAAATTCAGCTACGTGAATAGCGTAGCTGAATTCGAAGTACCCTAGTTCGAACTACTCACCCATCCAGACGCTGCGGAATCGAAGTCCGCGGCTCCAAGGTCGACTCCGCCACCGCCGTTTGCAGTGGTGGAGTACCGGAGTCGACCGCGGCGCTTCCGGAGTTCGAACTATCGCATCCACATTAGACGCGATAGTTCGAACTCTAAGAAGTTGAACTCACCGCGTCGACCCGGCTGGTAAGTGTAGACTAGCCCTGAGACAGTATCCTTTCAGTATGGTGATTTGGAAATCTTCTGGTAACCAGGAAACAAATGTTTCCTAACAAAATGTCTGCCATTCTAAGAGGATTTCAAGCAAAAATTACTCTGGCAGATGACATTGGATGAATTGTATTGTCCATTGTGATATGCCTGCTTTGGAGAGCTAACTAGCATAGGGGACTAGTATGTCCTACAGAGCAAGTTTTCACTGTGCTAAATCCAACATGACTATTAACACTAATATCCTTCTGGACAATCTCAGTGGAGAATGAGACCTTCCTTACCCTCTCTCAGTTCTATGAATGGCTCCTCTGGGGAAGGGTTTAGACACAAAGAGAGTGCACTTGAAGGTTGCTTATGAAGAACCCATTCTGTAAATAACTAGAGTTCATCTCTCTCTCTCCAGGGTTATTAGTCTATTTTCCATGAACACTATTTTTTCTTATCTCGCTAAACTCTATGGCAGCCAAACATCAAAAGTCAGTTTAATGGGAGAGGAGTTGTGTTAGGGGTTTCCCCCTCACCCCTTCCCCTGGTTCTTGTCACACAGACAGAAAGCAGAAGACCAGAAGTCCGAAGTGCAGGCAATGTGATGTTTATTGGGGTTAGTTCCAAGCAAGCATATCCATAGCTCTACATGCTGGCAGAGACTGTTTCCCAGCTCTGATGCTGCAGCATATTTGCCCCATGTCCTCTTCCCAGCTCTGATGCCGCAGAGCGTTGCCTGTGTCCCCGCTCCCCATTTCCCCCTTCCTCCTCCTTAGCAGGCCGAAGTATACCAACATGCATGCCCCTGGTCCCACCCCTTACAATATATGGTCATGTTCTGTTTTGGAGGGTTGTGAGTTTGGGGTCTTTGCCCCACCTCTTTTGTATCCTATGGGAGGGGTAAGGATTGAGGTTGTGTACTGGCCAATGCCAGGCTTTTCTTTGGCTTTTAGTGTGTCATATGCCTCCCTCCCAACCCCCCTTACCCCTCCTAACTGGTTGCTTGACCTTGGCTTGAGAGAGAAGCAAGGCAGCTTTCCAGTGTATGTGCATATATTACACTCCTACCATACCCTGTAACACTTTCAGCTCTACCCCTTGTCTTTTCTCATTGTATTTAAAGCCCCATCTGGTTGTGGGAAATGTAGCACAAAGTGTCTTTGTTCATTGTTCTTCACACATATTAGTAAAGATACAAGAGTATCAAAAGTCAAACCCCAAATTCTATCTCAGGCTGACAAGCAAGCCTTTGTACTAACAAGCTGTAGCGGGGGAAATGCAAAGCTAAACAAAAACACAGCATTATAATTTTATTCCAAAGCATTCTGATTTTTTTTTGGAGAAATGTTAAACTGTTGCTGGTTCTCTGTGTATTATTTTCCTTTTCATTTTTTTCTTTTCCCCTGTCAATGAAAGCTAGTTCTTATCACCAGTTAGCAACCTGGGATATGTGAGTGCCTTAATTTATGGATATTTTATTAACTCCATGGACTAGACTCAATAGAACAGTGATATATGTAAAGCTCAGGGACACCGAATTTCACATCTCCCATGCAAGTGTTCACATATTTCTGACACAAGACCTTTGAAGATGTTATCCCTTCTGTCCCTGGTTTCAGGCAATATTCACCCAGTGTTAGTCATTGCTCTTCCGCTACATTAAGAAGTAATTTGTGTGAGTTTGGCTTCTCTCTGTATCTATATGTAACCACTATCCCTAACTCTTAATTTCCACAAATGAACAGTTCACTACACTTAATTTCAAGGACAGAGTACCTGGGCTCCTGCTTAGCAATTTGCTACTTGGTTAATCAGTCCAAGGGTATCTAAAGGGCAACTCAGCTTACACGCAAAACCATTACATTAAAAACAGCCAGGCTCTCTCCCTCTTTCTTCTTCTTCTTGAAATAACAATATCTGCTGGGCAAATTCTTGCTGAGAGGAGCTGTAGACAAAAATAGCATCCACAAATAGGAATCACTGGTATTAAATTAGACAAGTAGCATACAAGGAAATGAACTTTATTTTCCAAAGCGCCTTTACACAGGGAAAGTGGTCCAGTGTTACAGCTGGTGACTAAGACCTAGGACTAGAGAGTTGCCTTCCTTGCTCTGGTACTGACTTATTGTGTGACTTTAGGCAAAGACTTATTAACTTTTCTGGATGGGAAACGGCAGCCAGCACATCCCTCACCCCACGCCGCTTCCCACAGCCTCCATTGGCCTGGAACAGCGAACCACGGCCAGTGAGAGCTGCGATCGGCCAAACCTGCGGACACTGGAGGTAAACAAACTGTCCTGGCTACCAGTGGATTTCCCTGACGGGCCGCGTGCCAAAGGTTGCCGATTCCCTGCTCTAAGCTTTAGTGGGGCAGATTATCCCACATCTGCCTACTTTGGGGTTCACCCACCTTCCTCCTAAAGCATTTAGTTCTGGTCACTGCAAGAGATGATGGACAGTGGATCTGCTTCAGTATGGCAGTTCCTATGTGACTTTACCCAAAAAATCAGTGGTGTTAGGAATCAGATTTTTGGCTTGGACCTGTCACTAATATTAAGAGTTGTTACTAATTGTATTTATTCATTTTTATATTCCATTTAGTTGTATCACTGTGAAGCTCTCTGTTTTATTTTGTACAAGGACTTCCTCTACCTGCAGAGGCTGCCCATATCACAATCTATTTGATAGACAGGCTTCCACATGTATTGCCCATCCAGCATGTGTTTGGGGGCTGCATTGCCCCCCGAAGGGCATTTAGCTGATGTAGCTCAATATTAAGAGCAAACCTCAAAAGCTTATTTGCTGCTGGCTGTTGGAACACTAATGACTGAGGTACAGGGAGGGTGTTTCCTGGGTTTTAATGGGATGAGTAGATGGCTTATGGCAAAGTTTTGGGCCATTAACTATGCACAATGACTCATTAGACCCCATGAAATGTACTGTTAGGGTCATTATTGCTATTATAACCTAAACATAGTTTGAAATCACTTTACACTGGTACCTTTTTAGGTGTATTTTTCCTTGAATTTCCATTCTTTGTGCATGACTCCATTGATTATGTTGATGCCGTTAAACAGCAATAACATGTTCAGCTTTGATTCATCTCATATTTTCGGTTGTGCTGATCCCTATTTATTACCAGTCCTTCCTCCAATCGCCTTTTAAAGACAGCTTTCATTTGGCACCAAAGTCAGTTATTCTATAAATAGGCTTTCACAAACCTAACACAAATAGAAATTTATTTATTTATTTATTTATTTTAAAATAAACATTCCAACACTACTCATGGAATAAGTTGCTATTCAACATGCATAAAGTTAGAAAGCTGGGCATTATGATTTTCATGATTTATAGAGTACTGTAATTGAACATGACAGTTACAATTAGAGCTGGCTGAAACTCAGGATTTCTGGTTAGCAAGAACTTTTGGCATCTTGAAATTTGATTTCATTCTGATTTGGAACAAAACCAATTTTTTCAAAAATTCTCACACACCGGAAATCTCTTCTCCTCACCCCCTCCCCCAAATGTTTTAGAAACACTGACATGTGGTCCCTGGTACCAGAAGCTGTTGTATGAAATTGACATTTCAGGCAACAGCTGTCAGGATATCAAGAATCTGTGGCTGCAGGGCAGCCCCCCAGGCAGAATGCCCTGGGGCCAGGGCAGTCTGAGTGGCAGGGCTACAGCTTCCCACTCCCAAGAGGAATGATGGTCCAGTAGTTTTGGGCACTAGCATAGGACTTTGGGGACCAATGTTCAATCCCCTGCTCTGCCACTAGGTAGCAAGTGCTAAAAATCAGGAAAGGAGGTGGGGGGTAAATATTGGGACTGTCCCTATAAAATCAGGACATCTGGTCACCCTATCTGCCACAGACTTCCTGTATGACCATGGGCAATTCATTTAGCCTCTTTGTGCCTCAGTTGCCTATCAGTAAAATGGGGATAATAATTACCTCCCAGGGTATTGTGAGGAATAAGACAATAGCTTTGAGATCCACTGACTGAAAAATGTTTTATGACTTACATATTATTGTTATTTCCAGGATCCCTGCTGTGGAATTGAAAGCCTAGACTCAGAGTCCTAGTTAGAGTTGTTCTCCCAGGGTTGCCCCAGAGCCATGGGCCCTAGAAGCATAGGGTCACTGACTTTAGGCTATGCCAGAGCTGTCAACCCTAGAAACCCGGGATCCTGGGCACCAGGGCAGGCCACTAGTCAAGCTGGCAGGGAATCAGGAAGATTTCTAACAGAAAACCCTGCCCATGGTTCAGTGAAAGTGTTTCAAGCCTAACTCACTTTCATGTGAAATTTCAGGTTCAATGGACCAACATTTTCTGATGCAACAGAGGAAATTTCCAACCACCTCTACTTGCAACCTGCAAAACCAGAAACATCCCAAACATTTCCTACCTGAAGTGTTACAGTCGTCTTAATCTGATAAACTGAGATCTCTCACTGCTTTTCAAAATAGATCTTGTATCCCTAGGCTTTTCTGCAGATGCCATCTCCTGCTATCCAACCTTCCCCACTCTGACATCTTCTCTAACCTAAGAGACATCTGCAAAGTTCATGTTTGTTTTCCACTGCTCTGACCATGTCCAATTTTTCCTTCTGTGTTTACTCTAATTCCCTGTCTTTTCCCCCCATGACATTTAAATTTCCCACTGAGTTATGTCCTTATTCCCCTCCTATACCATCCTTTGCTCCCTGCATTTCATCCATGCATCTCCTCTTGTCCTGACTGCTCCCTTTGGATCTGTCTGCTGTACAAATACATCAAAGCCAGGGGTATTGTATTACAATGTGGTTGTCCCCTAGCATCATTGAAACATGTTTGTAATGTATAATGTAGATGAGTCCTTTATTGTCTTCCATAACTGGGCTAACACCTTTTTCCCTTTGATAGCACAATGCTATACCTTTCGGTTTTGTATCTTTCACTCTGTGTTCATGATGGGGCAAATATGCAAGGGTGTTTGTTGGCATGTGGTTTTGTTGTTTTTAGTGAGTGTCTGCTTATAGTTTAAAAGAACATAATTTGCTACTGGTGAGTCATACTGCTACAGAATTCAAGATAAATACGAAAGAAACACTGATTTTTTTTAGAAATATCATAAAATCTCTCCCAATTTGGGATATTGCACCTAGTGTTTCTAAATTCCATACGGCAAGGATCCCCAGAACCTCATGTTTTGAATTTATTTTGCATGAAACAAAATTTCCCCTCTTAGGACCAGAGCCTCAACTAATATAAACTGGCATAGCTTCCTTGACTTCACTGGAGCTAAGCCAATTTACATCACCTCAGGATCTGATCTTCAGTATTGTCATGCATAATACAGCTGGCCAGGAATAAACAATTCAATTTTGTGAAAAAAAAATTGAGGTTTGATTTTTTGTTGTTGTTGTTGTGATCAGCACAAAATCAAGGCTTTTTGATTATTATTATTTTCTTTTTGCCAAAAATACATGAGAGAGACAGGCATCTCTTTTCTAGAATAGCCAATAGCCTGGTGGGAAGGGCACTCATCTGGAAAGTGGCAGGCCCTAGTTCAAGTTTGTGCTCTCTGTAATTCAGAGAAGGATCTTGAACCCAGACCTCCTAGATGTGTATTCTGATCACCAGGCTATTAGCTCTTTTCAAGTGGCAGTTGATTTCTAAATTCCATTGTGGACCTGAGAAAGTTGATCTGATTTTCATCATGATAAATATACTTGTGCAAAATATTTCAGTGTTGATAAAACTGCATTTTTAGCTGTAAAAAAGTTCATCAAAAAGTGCTGAACATCTCTCGCGTACCGTACTGAACATAAGAATAGCTATACTGGGTCAGACCAAGGGTCCAGCTAGTCCAGTATCTTGCTTTCCAACAGCGGCCTCTGTCCGATGCTTTATAGGGAGTGAGGAGGGTAATTTGTTGAGTGATCCATCCCCTGTCATCTACCAGCTTCTGGCAGTCAGAGGCTTAGGGACACCCAGAGCGTGGAGTTGCATCCCAGATTATCTTGGCTAATAGTCATTCATGGACCCATCCTTCATGAACTTATCTAATTCTTTTTTTAAAACCAGTTATACTTTTGGCCTTGACAATATCCCCTGGCCATGAGTTCCACAGGTTGACTGTGTGCTGTATGAAGAAATACTTCCTTATGTTTGTTTTTAAAATGCTGCCTATTAATTTCATTGGGTAACCCCTGGTTCTTGTGTTATGTGAAGGGGTAAATAACACTTTCTTACTCACTTTCTTCACATCAGTAATGATTTTATAGATCTCTATCATACCACCCCATAACTGTTAATTCTTTTCCAAACGGAACAGTCCGGATGTTTTTAATCTCTCCTCATATAGAAGGTGTTCCATGCCCCTAATCATTTTTGTTGCCCTTCTCTGTATTTTTCCATTTCTAATATATCTTTTTGGAGATGGGGAGACCAGAACTACACACGGTATTCAAGGCATGGGTGTATAGTGGCATTATGATATTTTTGTCTTTTTATCTATCCCTTTTCTAATGGCTCCTAACGTTAGCTTTTTTGACTGCTGCTGCACATTGAGCAGATGTTTTCTCCCCCCAGTGACTCCAAGCTCTTTCTTGAGTGGTAGCAGTTAACTTAGACCCCATTGTTTTGTTTGTATATAGTTAGGAATGCCTTCCAATATGCATTATTTTACATTTATCAACATTGAATTTTATCTGCCATGTTGTTGCCCAGTCACCTAGTTTTGTGTTGCACTTTGTAATTCTTTGTAGTCTGCTTTGGACTTTGCTATCTTGAGTAACTTTATATAATCTGCAAACTCTGCCAGCACACTGTTTACTTCTTTTTCCGGATCATTTATGAACATGTTGAATAGCACTAGTCGCAGTATAGAGCTTTGGGTGACACCGCTCTTTACCTCTCTCCATTCTGAAAACTGACCATTTAGTCCTACCCTTTGTTTCTGATCTTTAACAACCAGTTATGGATCCATGAGGGGACCTTCCCTTTTATTCCATGACTGCTTAGTTTGCTTAAGAGCCTTTGATGAGAAACCATGGCAAAGGCTTTCTGAAAGTCCAAGTACACTGTATCCTCTCGAGCACCCTTGTCCAGGTGTTTGCTAACCCCTTCAAAGAATTCTCATAAATTGGTGAGGCATGACTTTCCTTTACAAAAGCCATGTTGACTCTTCCCCCAACAAATCGTGTTCCTCTACGTGTCTGATAATTCTGTTCGTTTCTATAGCTTCAGCCAGATTGCCTCGTACTGAAATGAAGAATACCGGCCTATAAGTGTCAGGATCAACTCTGGAGCCTTTTTAAAAATTAAAAAAATACACAGCATGGGGCACTCTTTACACTGGCGCTTTGCAGCACTGAAACTTGCTGCACTCAGGGGGGGTGTTTTTTCACACCCCTGAGTGAGAAAGTTGCAGTGCTGTTAATCACTAGTATAGACAAGCCCTTAGACTGCTACTGTCCTACAACAACAATGGTACTTTTATTTGGTTGAGCATGAAGCTTTCTGGGAGACATGAACTTTGTCTCAAAGTAACGCCGTCTCCTGTCCCTTTTCCCTTCCCCATGCTGCATTCCATCACCACAAAATGACACAGTGGCACATTGTCATGTGAGCTCCCTATCATATACTTCTACCACTGATGATAGAACTCTATATCTGGTGCCTGCTAGCTCTGTGCACAATTTATATTGCTAGATGTAAAATACTTTTGTACTTGTGAAGCATATTACTGAAGAGGAAGAAACAACAGCAAGAAGTGGTCAGATTATAATGCTTATGAGCTGCAACAGTCTGGGTTTTGTCTGGACTGAAAACATTTTCAAACTCAGTAGTAGTAATTAGCAATCTTCTGTTCTGACCAAAGTCATTGTTACTATATTAGGTAATGGCATAATGGAATCTGACTGACCTCGGAGTCTCCCACTTCCTGTTGTCTGGAAAGACAGCACAATTCATTAGTGAGCGTATCTAAAAAGTGACACTAAAGAGCAGTGCAGTATATTAAGATAATGGGATGGAAAAGCAATCAAAGAAGAAAGCTGCTGATGGAATTCACACAGTGGCTTCATCCCAGAGGAATACATTGTAAATTCTGTAGAATCTCAATGTGGTTTTCGAAGCAACCCTCACTGAAATTTTTTGCAGTGACTACTAGACCTAAATGGTGGATATTAGGGGTAAAATCTGTTGCAGGGGAGTATGGTAAGCATAGAAAGTCATGTCATATTTAGCCATCTCTATAAACTTTGCCACTTCAGTTCCATTCTATTCTAGTCATGTTTGATTCTGCTTTGGTGTAGAATTTCATCATTACTATTTGTAGGAAGGCACTTGACAATAACCTTTAGGAAAACTGTTGAAGCTTCCCTTGTTGTTTCACTATATTTTGTTAGGTAAATCTTAGTGCAGAGAAGATCTTTAATTGGCCAGGAGTTGCAGAGGTTATTTGCCTTCCTGATTCGGAAAAGGGACTTTAACCTAGGTCTCCCACCTTCAGACAACTGCTCTGATCACTAGGCTAAAGAGTCAGTCTTTCTGTCTCTCCCAATTTACGTTTATTTATACAAAGTAGAACAGTTCCAACAGGAAAGCTTGAACCTGCTCAAAATTAGGCAGAGCTGCAACTTGAACCTGGTTTCCTGCATCCTACCTGAGTGCCCTGATGACTGGGCTATTGGCTATTCTGTGGCAGGTCGGTCTGTCTGCCTCAACCTTAAATACTATCCTAGAAGTAAGAAAATGTCATAGAAACATCTGTTTCTATGAATTGGCATTTTCTGATAAAACACTTGGTCAAAAAATTCCTGACCAGCTCTAGTATGTACTGTATGTAGATGCTTGGACCAATGTTTGTATTTCTGGATAGTATTTGTTACAGTAAATTCAATTGCTTTCTGGCCCTCAGGTTAGGATTAAATTGTGTTTGTATGATAATTCTGAGTTGTAGACATATAGAATGGCTTTATCAGTTGCAAATTAATTTGTTGGAGACTACATTTCTCTTTTGTGCTATACACATGCCCCAATTCAGCAAAGTATTTAAGCATACTCTTAAATGTAATCATGTGAGTAGTCTGACTGTAATGAATAGGACTACTCGTGCTGAAAGTTAAGCAGAGTCTTAAGTACTTTGAAGAATCAGGGCCATAGTGAACTCCCTTAAAGAACTTGCTAGTTTCCATTTTTACTACAATTTGCACTATTCCATATATTTAGGAAAGGATCACAAATGTAATGGTATCGGTATGATCAGATAAAAGTGATATAAACAAAACTTTTTAAGGGCACCTTCTTAAGCAGTGATTTGGTTGGCTTTCTGGAAACTGCCAGTTTTCTAACTGCCAAGATTTTAACTCGTAAATGTAATTGTGTGTTTTAGGTGGTCTGAATATAGCTGGGAATATGGGGGTTGTCATGTGTAAAACCAACATTAATGTAGCCTGCCTAATAGCTTTCTGATGCAGGATGAAGATTAGAAGCACAAAAATCAACCATTTAAAAAAATCCCTGATCTTTATTCATTACCCAAATTCATTTAACATATTTTTCCATTCTGTTATTTCTAGCCAAGTAGCACAGATGGAATGTTTGGGGTAATGATGAGCCCTGTTTCTGCTAGATAGTTGTGATGGTTGACTAAACATTGCAATCCTCATTTAATTTGTCACACTGGTGGCTGATATAGTCACTGGATATGCTCACCTACTTGGAAAAGCTTGGGAAACTAAAAGCTATGGCTTGAAGATTTCTCAAGGATGGAGACATGTTGGAAGCAGCTTGCTTGACGTTGCAAAACTGTGGATCATACAACTGTATATTAGGTTTCTGTGGAACCCACTGTTTCCAAGACATGCAAGAACACTGGCACTGGCCCACTTTTCCTGTGGAAGATGGAAACACTTTATCTAAAGATTGTAACAGTCAATTGCAAACTGTTCAAATCAAGCTACTTTTTACTAAACTGTCATTCACTATGAACATGCAGTCATATATTTAATTAATTGCCAATTAAGTGGGTTAAGATTCTATCTTTGCTCCAGTTGGTTCAATAGATTCATAAAGTTTAAGACCAGAAGGTCTGATTGGATCATCTAGTCTGACCTCCTGCATATCACAAGACATTACATTATACCTGGTTACTCTTGAGCCCAATAACTTATGTTTAGCTAAAGCATGTCTTCCAGAAAGGCATCCAGTCTTGATCTGAAGACTTCAAGTGATGGAGGAGCCATCACTTCACTTGGTAGTTTGTTTCAAAGGGTAATCACACTTACTGTTTTTTTTTAAAGTGCTTTCTTTCTAGAAGCTGTGATATCCTTTATAAATAAGAGATTCAGACACAGTCCACTAACATAACTGTGTGCTGTGACTGAGGTAGTCACTTTGGTAGGGGGAGATGAGTAAAATGCTGTGGCTAATTTAGATTCATACTGTACATTTACCATATGGTTCAGTGGATATGATTCTTCCCTTTTGAACAACAAAGCTAATTAACCTCCTGCCAAGACTTGGACAGATACCTTAGTGTGGCTGATACCACGATCCAGAACAAGAACACTGCACAGTTGGGGAGGTGTGTTCCTTCACAGGAAACAGTATGCTGAGTTTCCATCTGTCTATTTTCAGCAGTTAACCAGTGTATAAAAATATCTCACAAGAGGAAAGTAAAGGGGACAATAACTTCAGCATCCCAGTTAATGATCTGTCAGTGAACCTACCCCTCATGCTGCAATCTGCCCCCCTCCCCTTTTGGATGTACAATATTGTCCAATGCAGTAAAACAAATGAAGAGAAGAGCCCAGGAGACTAAAAGGCCAATGGATTATCTGTTAAGCAGCCCAATCTCAATATGCCTCAATTTGTCTAATGCTTGATTTACTGCCTTTTGTGCAAAGGTCAGAATCTGCCAAACTTTCCCTTGTGGTCCACCTCTCTTTTTACCAGCTCCATCTGGTTTGTGTAGATCCAAGCCATGACCACTGTGGACCACTTTATCAGTTGACAGTTACTCTTTGGAAATGACTTTTAATCAGCAGAGAGCTTTGACAATGTAGATAAGGAGAGGAATGTTTTGAAGGTTAAAGGCAAATGACTTGGGGAAAGCTAATCTGGTTAGCAGAGGACTAAGAGCCATCTGTAGTGTGCTGAATCCATGGGGCAGATAGCCAAGTTTTCTCTCCAGCCGTAGCCTGTTTGAAAAACAACAAAAAAAGCCAAGGCTGTAGAGTTTCTGTGGAGCCTGTGTTTTTTTTCCCATTTGGAAAGCATGCTCAGTTCCCAATGGGTTAAGACAAATCTAGCACTACAGATTAATAAAAAGCTGTTAGAAGCAAGTCTGTAACACCAACATGATTCTGTCCCTCCTCCTCCTTATTAAACATGATGATTCCACTGGATCCTTATGCAATTGATGCCTTATTTTTCATTAAAAATAATGTAATTACTAGTCATAAAAGTGACTATGAAAAAATCTGCATTGCCTGCCAGTAGCCAGAGAGAGGCTATTCTAATCAAGATGGAGCAGTGAAAGTTGCCACATGTCTTCATTGGCACTTTCCATGTACTTGCACTCACTCTACCCCTTCTAATTTAAATTATCCTTCTCTCCACAAACCCTATCCCTCCTGCTAGTTAAAATAATAGTCTCCCCAAATAGATAAACCCACCAACCAATCTGTGTCAAAATAATGTTCCAATTTTACACCTGCAAAATCCTAAAGCATCCACTGTAATACCATTGTTGTATCTTGGAATATGCCTCCACAGACTGGACTAGTCTTATTGGCTATATGTGTTATAGCACAGTGCCCCTCCATTGCAAAGTAGTGGCACATGAGCAATGAATAATTTCCTGCGTCTGAAGATTCAGAGTGGATAAGCAGCCAAAGTATAAGTAGTTTCTCGGAACTATCCAAACCTTTTGGGTTTCCAAAACTGGACTCTAAAGTTTATGCATTGAGAATTTCTTGTACTGTTTTGTTCTTCACTTCCTGGTTCAGGCTGGTGCAGGGGTGGAGGAAGGGAGGGCAGGGCAGGCAGTTACAGAAAGAAAAAATGAAAATAACACTCAACAAACTCTGAAACTCAAAATGTGTGTGTGTGTGTGTGTTCTGGGGGTTGAAGTGCAGGGGGCTTTTATGGTAATGAAACCACCTCTGTCTCTAAGGGCAGGCTTGGAAAGTTTAGACTTTTATTGATTAATGTTGATAAACAGTGATTCGTCTTCCATATACAAACAGATTAATAAATATTTCCATCAAAGATGATCGAAATTTACAGACAGGGAAAGTAAGAAAAATGTTGATTGAGAACTTATTAGAGTTTGATTTAAGGCTAAACTTTTGTCATATGGTGTTAACAGTTTGTGTTGTAACTGTTATAAAGCTTTTCTAACTTTCTGATTCTCTATGTTCACTGTTGTTAAATAATTATTGTTTGACCCCTCCCCCATTATCTGACCTGCCATATTTTTCTGTAGCTGTGAACATTTAAATTAATAAAGATAAAATGCTTAAAATAAAAAAAAATCCATACAAAAATGTAAAAATATTTAATTCTGCCAAGCCTATGGGACATATGGAAGAAGCTCCCACGAATCTCCACAAAAATTTCTGGGCTTCCTGTGTGACTAATTATTTTTATTTCCCTTGCCAGTGCCTCTGAAGTTCTGTCAGTTCCAGGTATGGGTAAAATGAAGTTTATGTTCAGAAGTCTCTAGAGAATGCTTGGTTTGGAGGCCCTGTTCAATTTCTTAGAGATCTAACTGATACCTAATATGTTCTCTAATACATTTACTAATTTATATTCTTAATGGAAATGTAAAATTGCATGTTTCCCCTTTTTTGCATTAGCTAGTCATATTAAACCAGCTGGGATGACACTCAGGTGGCAGTAAATGCCATGAGAGAAACTAAAAATATCACCTCCTAAATATCTTCAGCCTCTGTTGGTGCACAAAAACATGCTAGGAGAATACACAGAGCAAGAAAAATAAGAGTAAAGGAAAGAGCTGGAGAGGAGCAAGAGGTTATTAACTGTGTCTTGGGTCCAGGGTAGAAAATGCATATAACAGGCAGTTGTTTGTTCAATAAATTAGATGTTGTTAAGATCTAGGTATGAGTTGTGCCAGAGCTGTATGTGGCCCTGTTTGTTACGTCTGGCAGAATGAAATCTGTATGAGAGTCATGTAGCACATCTCTCAAGTTCTGATTATGAAAATGGCAAGACGTCAAGCCCCACCATAAAAGATATTTCTGAAACAAATGTGCAGAAACTCAGGTAGCATATTCTAATCTGGAAGGTGGTGGGTTTTGGTGAGGACCCTGCGTTATACTGAAAAATGTGGTCACCTAATGAAAAAATCAACGAAAAGGATTTATCGCTGTCAGACAAGGTAAGCTAGGCGAGTCATATAACATTTAAAAGAATTCACTGAACTGTGAAGACTGACGTTTGAGTCATAAAACCAGACTTTGTTTAACAAAGGTAATACATTTTAAGCTTGTTCTGTCTTTAGATTTAATAAAACTGGAGCAATGAGTGATTGCAGAATTGAAAACAGATTGGCTTGCATTTTAGACCACATCGGGTTTAATTTAACAGATATTAACTTTGATTTTTTTACAGGAATAGTTATGGAAAGTGCTTGTGAACAATCTGCCAGTTTTACCATTCATATGCACTGCAGAGAAGGTCTTTAAACTACGTTGAGATGCCAAATAATTAGTTTCATGTGCTTCTTGGTACCTGTAGTTGATGCTTGTCGCTGAAAAAATGTTGGAAACCTGAACAGATAGACTTTTTTCCTCTCTTTCCACAAAAACATTTAATTACAAAAATATTATGTTGCTACTAAGAAACTCAGAGCAGGATTTGCACCTGAAATGCCAGGTGCACTGGAGACATTGGCAATGTTGGGAAGTCACATTCTAACTTCTTTCCTCCCACTAGTCCATCCAGCTTAGCAAGAACACTTCCCATACCTTGACTGTACTTTATACTCTTCTGCAGTGGTCCATAAGATTTTGCATGCCAAGAAAGCATAAGTGGGTTCTGTGCTTGGATAGAAAATTTCAGAATAACTATTTAGAGGCTGCAGGAGGTTGTGCTGGTGATTCAGTAGTTGCCATTCTTGGTTGTGATTGTTGAACTGATACCCCAGCATGGTGCTAGAGGGTGCTGTATTGCTTGAGTGATACCATCTTTCAGAGAAGAAGTACCGTAAATCATTAGGGCCAAAATGCTCAAAAGTGACCACTGATTTTGGTTGTCCTATTTCCTGAATGCTCGGTCTGAGAAACCTAGTACCTGATCTTTTGTAATGGCTGAGCACCCATAACTCTATTTGGGAGCTGCAGGTATGGAGCTCGTCTGAAAATCAGATTCAAAGTTCAGCAGCTGTGGCACCCAAAATCAGTGGTCACATCTGAAAATATGGATCAAAATGTCACCAGTTTGGCTTCTTTTTTGGGGAAGGGGGTTTGATGAGAATGAAGGGTGTTAGCCCATGAATTGGACACACTCCTACCTGGCTAATTCTAGAGCTGGGTAAATAATGGAGACAATATGTTAATTTATTTTCAGGTCAGTGACAAATATCAAATAATGTATATGATGGACATTAATCAACTAGTTATAAAGTTGGCTGAATAATAAACCAATTTATTAATAAATGATTTATTCATCAGTTGTATGAAATATTCTTGACTTCCATGGCTGAGTGAAATATTCTGACTGCTATTCAACCAAATTACATTCTGAGTGGTGTCTGTATTACCTCTGTAGTTTCAGTGGGATACAGTATTACTTTAAAATGTGAATTTCAAAACACTTCCAACAAATATTCAGTCAGGTTTTTTTTAATGACGTTGTTTTGACTCTTTTTTTATGCTCTTTAAAAAATTTTCTGTCTATGAACATTATAAAAACATTATTGCTTGTAACTCAATATTAACTCCAGTTCATGACAACAGCCCTGTTTCAGAAGGGTACTTAAGCACATGTTTAAGGCCTGCATTAATTAATGGAACTTGAGTACATACTTCAGTGTTTCCAAAATTGGGTCCTTTTAACTGAATATTGGAATAAAATTGTAGAATGTGAATTTTGAACTTGTACTCAAAATATTAACACTGGAAACCTAATTCTAATATTTACATGTATCCAGTTGGGAAGTGAAATAATACCATGTCCAATCAGACTAATAAAATTTATCTTTTGGTTACCTCTTGCAAAAGATTGATTTTGAACAAACTACAGAACAAGAACTGGTTACCAAAGTTATTCATCAAATGAGCAGTGGTATTTTCATCTTGCTCCAAATAAAGTCTGTGTTATAGAAAGTTACATTTTTCCACTTCATGCAGTTTGTTTTTATTATTATTATTTCAGAAATTAATAACATAAACTTAAGCCTAAACTTTTTCTGTGGTGCTGGTTGTTCTAGGATATCTCTGATCTTAGTTTCCTCTTTCCAGATCCACCTTGCTCATTTCCTGGTGGAGTTCAGGGGCTGCACTAGCCACAATGATTAAGCAAAATTTAATCATCAAGTTGATGATGCAGGGTTCTAACTCTGGCCAATAGGATGAAGTATGAGAAAAGCCCAACATTTCTGAGTGGGTTGTATATCATATTTAATGGGATGGTGTTGTTATTCCTGTTAGGAAATGTTATTGTAATTTATGTGTATACAATATAAATTGCAGTGTTCTGGCTCCAGTGTTTGCCAGTGCCCTCTGCTGGATATAATCAGAACAGATTAACTGTTACCACAAGTGCTATAGTGCCAACAGCTAGAAGAAATTTTCCTTTATCGTAAGTGGCAGACATTAAGAAGCCAGCTGTTGTCATGAGTGGCTGTATTCTGCTTCCTGTCAATTCCCTAGATGGTTATGAATATGTTAGCTTTTAAAAGAATCATGAGTCTGTTCCAGCGATCTTGCAAAATGACTAATATCAGGACTAGGAATCTCTTTTAAATAATTCTTCGGGGTGGTTGTTGAGCACTGGCTTGATCATTTGGATTCTGTCTACACTAATCTAAATTAGCTGCTATGGTACTGATGACAACAAGCAGGTGTGAGCCTCAGAAAAATAAGAATCATTAGGAAACTTCAGTCCGGTAGCTGGAAGAATATTTAGAGATGTAGAATACAACCAACCACTGGAGTGACATTTTATCTCCTGCCTAAAATAAACATAGCATGACTGTTCACCTTAGGGATCCAATATTTGTTTCTTCCTAATACCAGGTTTGGGACCAGTTCATAGGAAAAATGCAGATTGTTTCTAACATAACCAAGATGGCTTCTGCTTCTCCTTATATTGTCTTCCCAAACTCACCAGCAACCACACAACAAAAACACTAACCCAGGAATCTATCCTTGCAACAAAGCCCGTTGCCAACTCTGTCCACATATCTATTCAGGAGATACCATCACAGGACCTAATCACATCAGCCACACTATTAGAGGCTTGTTCACCTGCACATCTACCAATGTGATATATGCCATCATGTGCCAGCAACGTCCCTCTGCCATGTACATTGGACAAACCGGACAGTCTCTACGTAAAAGAATAAATGGACACAAATCAGACGTCAAGAATTATAACATTCAAAAATCAGTTGGAGAAGACTTCAACCTCCCTGGCCACTCAATTACAGACCTAAAAGTCGCAATATTACAACAAAAAAACCTTCAAAAACAGACTCCAACGAGAGACTGCTGAATTGGAATTAATTTGCAAATTGGACACCATTAAACTGGGAGTGGATGGGCCATTACACAAAGTAAAACGATTTCCCCATGCTTAACTCCTCGCCCCTCTCCCCCCCAACAATTCCTTATATCTCCTTGTCAAGTGCTAGAAATGGGCCATTTCATTACCACTACAAGCAGTTATTTTTCTCTCCTGCTGACAACAGCTCACCTTAACTGATCACTCTCCTTATAATGAGTATGGTAACACCCATTGTTTCATGTTCCCTGTGTGTATATATATATATATTCCTACTGTATTTTCCATGACATGCATCCGATGAAGTGAGCTATAGCCCATGAAAGCTTATAAATTTGTTAGTCTCTAAGGTGCCACAAGTACTCCTATTCCTTTTGCAATCTCACTGTGTTATCCTCAGACTCAGGATGACCTCACACTGTTCTTCCTTCCTGAAGACTTTCCATCCACTTGCTGATTCATATGTAAATAGAGCTTCCATTGTTTTGGGTCACGCCTTGCTTAATTTCTTTGGAGACAGTTAGATATCTGTGAGAGAACCAGTTTCTCAGTGTGTTTTGGTCACAGACTTTAAAACAAAATATCAATAAGTATCCATATTTTCTTATTTAGTGTTAATACATACATATTGCAATGATATTAATCACCAGTTGCCATTAGCTTTCAGAAAAGACCTTACCTGATACACTTCTATTATGCAATAATATTGTATATAATCAGTTAATTCAATTAATTATCATTTGATGGTCAGATCCCCCCCTCAAGAGGCAACTTCCCTGCTTATAAGTGTTTGTTTACCTTTTATATAAATGTGCTTTCATTGTCGCTGCCTGATGACAAGCAAATACACATTCCTTTGTCTATGGCAAATTGGGTGTATGCACTGCTTTCCAAACACATTTCAAGAATATAATTTCAGCACATACTCATCACTCTCTGTACACACCCTGTAGATACACCATGCAAGAATAGTAATGATCAGCGAGTTGGTAGTTTTCCAATGATATTGTACATGACACAGAGTAGTGCACCACCAATGGGCCTGTGTGTCATAGACTGAACAAATACAATGAAGACATGCTTAATGCCCTGTGGAGCTCACTATCCTCTGCACTTCAGTTCTGAACTCCTAGAACCGTGAATATCCTAAATGCCATTTGAAAACTGGGATTACAAGCATATTGAAGGTGTACAGCATGTTCTCTAATTCTACCTCATTTCGGTGTGCTGTTCAAGACTTACTAGAGCTAAAGTGTTGGAGAAAGGCAATTTAATCAGAATGATGTGATTTTTTTTTAAGGGCGGATTTCTCATGTTGCAATAAAATTTAACTGACCCTTTTGTTTCATGAGAAATTGGGCCTCAGAATGGCCACTGGTCCCTCTACCCAAAAGTGACATTTGGGCATTGCTCCAAAAATAATTCAGTAAGCTCTGCTCCTTGGACCAGTGACATTTTCAATCTCTAGTTTTGTATATTTTTTTTATTGAATTAAATGTAGTTATATCATGCTTGCTGTAAAGAAAGTGAGACGTAAGACTGAGAATAAATAAAGCAAAGATGTCATTTATTTTATGCATGTACACTTCAGAGCTGTTGAAACCTCATAATTATTTATTGTTTCATGTAGCACCTTTCCTAGGGCTCATGAACACTTACATAATTGTTGATTTGCTGTATGCTATAGATACATAGTCCATTTCACCCAACACAAACATTGAGCCCTCTTTGGAGAGGCAAGCTGCAACCATTATAATGGCACTTGAAAGCGAACCTAACAATTTAGGGGCTACAGGAGAAGAAAAAAGATCCATCCAATTAAATCAGTAACTTGTAATTCAGCTAGGACATTGGGGCACAAATCTTCCAAAAACTTCATGGGATCTTTAAAGACTAGGAATATAGTCAGGACCTTGGTTTTATATTTCATCCCCAAAAGACAGCATCAACAGTAGAATGATGTTCTCTAGCATGATCTTGACGGAGAAGAGCACCATGCACTCTATTGCCAACATATCTCATCCAGCTACCAACCTGGCTCAACCCTGCTTAGTTTGTAAACTGTAACAAGATGGCAGCCTGAGATGGCATGGCTGCAGTTGCTCAACTCTTTCAGGCTAAACTTTCCTGCCACCTCACCATTTTAGGACAAGAACATTATTTAGGTCCCTACCTTGCAGTGAGCTGGGACAGAATCTTGGGGGTGTTCTTTCCATTTCAGACCAGTAACCCGTTTTTCAGTAGCTTTCTTTTCTTCATAGCAGATGCCAACTTGGCACAATGCAAGCTTTCTCTGAACTAGATGCCACTACTGTTTCCTAGACTGGTGAACAGGAAGTTTTTATGTGAGCAAGTGCAGCTGGAATCCTCTTTTCCATCCACCCTCTCTGGGACTAGAGAATATTACCTCTTTCATACACCGCAGGCTGCTGAACCATGGAGCAAGAACACAGAATCTCCTGCCAAAAGTGAGCCTTGTGCAAGTAGTGCAATGTGCCACAACTAAAATCCTGAGCTAATTTGGAACTACCACTTGATTCAATTAGATTAATATCTGATGCTCAATTCTGCATAGTAGCTATGCATGTAATCTGGCTGAAATGATGCATGACATACAGCACAGCCACCTGCCTCTCTTCCATTTTGATTTCCTTTTGCAGTTGATTGAAATGACTCCCCTGATTCTAAAAAAAGAACATTACGATTTCTCCTCTCCCTGCCTCCCTCCCTTTTTAAACTTTTACTGTTGCTTCTGAGACAATTAAGATATTTCAGCCATTTAGGAAGCAGCAGTCACAGTGGTCTTAGAACCATTTACATTTTTAGTGTTAAAATGCAATAAAATGCAATTATTGCTTATTGGAGTGTTAAAGTTCTCTTATTGTGTTTGGGCTATGGAGACTGGCTGTGTTAAGTCTATGTGTTCATAAGGAAACTTGTTGCTAAGAACAAATAGAAATGAAATGGTTACATTTTTAGAATTCCAAAGAGCCATTTTCTTCAGAAGGAAGTTTAGTTAAGCATTAATAATCACATTTAAATAGTGTGTTTCAACAGTAGATCCTGAGCTGCTTTACAGACATGGTTAAGCATTAATATCCCTATTTTACAGCTAGATAAACTAAGGCACGGAGAGATGAAATGACTTGCCCTAGGTCACACAACAGGTAGGTAGCAGAGCCTTGAATAGAGCCCAGGTTTCCCTGACTCTGACTCTAGTCCCTATCCACCTGCTCATCTGGGCTAAACATGATGTTGAACTTTCTGTGCACTGACTTCAGTAGAAGCAGGTTCAGACTCTACAATAGAAATATTCTACAATATCTTAAAAGAAACCCTGCTAAATAAATGTAATTCACATGTTATAAATATATATTTCTAATCCAATATTTAAATCACTTTGAAGCTTTTTATAATGTTTTCACAGTAATGGTTCAATGCTCTACTCATGTGAATAAAATAAAAGGCAGAAGAAAAGAGGGATCACCTATGGTTAAGAATATAAGAACGGCCATACTGAGTCAGACCAAAGGTCCATCTAGCCCGGTATCCTGTCTTCCAACAGTGACCAATGCCAGGTGCCAGAGGAATGAACAGAATCATCAAGTGTTCCATCCCCTGTCACCCATTCCCGGTTTCTGGTTATTTTTGACTAATTCTTTTCCAGAGATTATACAGTGTCTGATAATTCATCTTACTATGCATTTTCCCCCACTGTCCACCTCCTCATCACCCCAACCCAAATGCAGTGTAGGGAGAGGCAAGCGATCAGCATTTGGGAGAAGCCTGGGTTGGTTGTTAAGGATGAATTAGGGTCTGCAGAACCAGCAGAGATAGCACAGCTAATCTAAAACCCAGGTACTGCCTTGTAAATGTGACTGTACTAAAGGAATTGTGATTAAATTCATAATGTCATGGCTCCAGCTAAAACATTACATTGTATTAATAGTGGATATTTTAACAAACCTGCTGGAAACAGGGATGAACTGATCCTTGCATTTGCATTATGGCACAAATTTGGGCATGTTTATATAGCAAATTAAGTTGTGACTATAGTGTGCATAGGCATACCATCGCTAACTTTAATTTGTCTAGCACACGTAACAAACCAGTGAAGACATTGGGGCATCAGCTTCGGCATGGGCTAGCCACCCCAGTACAAGCCAGCTTGGAACCCTATGCACTTTGTTGTGCTTCTAGCCTGTGCCACTAATCTTCACTGCTATTGTTACCTGTCCTAGCTACATTAAAGCTAATTTGGGTATGACTACCTGCACTACAATTATCCTTTGCGATGTAGCCTTATATCCTAAAAGAGCAAGCAACATATTGGAAAAAACTACTGCAATTCTGCTTGTCAAGTACAGGATGCTGCTTCAGATTTGTTCACTCTATCCGCCATCTCGCTGGGGACTGAATTATTTGGAATGTCTTGAGTCAAGTGTCTGGAATTTAACTGAAAGATAATACTTAGTGTGGGCTTTTGTACACACACGAGTTGTAGTTTCAGTGGTACACAATATAGTTAAAGAGGTACAGCTCCCCTAGTGTAGACAGAGCTATATTGTTACAAAAGTGCTTGTGTGTGTATAGCTTATTCCGGCACAGGATGGGGACTACACTATATTGATATAAAAACAACGCGGAGTCCGGTGGCACCTTAAAGACTAACAGATTTATTTGGGCATAAGCTTTTGTGGGTAAAAAAACCCACTTCTTCAGATGCATGGAGTGAAAATGACAGATACAAGCATAAATATACTGGCACATGAAGAGAACGGAGTTACCTTACAAGTGGAGAACCAGTGTTGACAAGGCCAGTTCAGTCAGGGTGGATGTGGTCCACTCCCAATAATTGATGAGGATACAAAGCACTTTTAGCCTGATACAACAGCATTCATACTATTCTATTGGTATAACTATGTCTATAAAAATATTACATCCTTAACTGAAATAGTTATGCTAGTACAAAAACTGATCTCAATAATGGGCATCATCAACTTGAAGGATTAATTGGATATGCTAGCCTTCTCAGCACCTGTCAGAGATGCTACCTAAAGGGATTCCTAATGGACAGGATCTGACCAACAAGCAGAATTCTAGCTCATCTGCACTTGCATCTGAAGAAGTGGGTATTCACCCACGAAAGCTCATGCTGCAGAACGTCTGTTAGTCTATAAGGTGCCACAGGATTCTTTGTTGCTTTTATAGCTCATCTGATTGTTCCTGTGTTGTTTTCTTTTTCTCCTGTATGTTGGTCTCTCATCCTTCCAGAATCCATTGTTGCTATAGCAGCAATGGGTTTGGAAGAATGGAAGGTTCACTTTAATTATTTTTTTTTAATCAAATACATACTTGTGTTTTTAATTTCACTTACCAAACCAGTTCCCCCACCCCCATCAAAATGATCAGTGTTCAGAGTAAATTGAAACACCATGATAAGAACCAAACTTGTTTCCCGGTAAAAATCTAGCCTATTTTCCCTACAAACATTATAGAAGTGGAAAGTATTATTGTTATTATTAGATGTTCTGTGTCTCAGGGACAGGAGTGTGAGGTGGCAGTTGCTACGGAAACTAGTACAAAATTATTATTAACAGCAAATCTCCTTGTAAGACAGCTGTCACTTCTGACACATAGATTAGGTCTATCCTCATTTGTGAGGCTCTCTTTTAGAATAAATACAAAGTTCTTGTGTTTTCCATATTTATTATGGGAACTTTCCTTCATCAGTGTAACTTTGTCACCCATAGGAGCTGTGTAGCCTTAGTGGAGTTCATATAGTTTGACATATAAGTTCCTTTCTGTACCAGAGTGATGTTTGCTCTCCAAGGCTGGTGCTGCAGAAAAAGCTTTTCAGTTTCTCAAATACTGGAGATAATGACACCACATCATAGAACACTGAAGGCTTTTGTTGCCACAGTGGCAGAATTCTAGGTCCCTAGTCTCCAAGGTTTGATTGATTTCTGTAAGCAGAGGTGAATATCTCAGCCTCATAGGTTATGGGTATTTCACAGTTGTGCTAGGACTGCTGCCTTAGACTTGTGGATCTTTTTGTTATTCCAGTAGTTTCTGAAACATGTAATATATGAAGTTGCCATTGTAATTATCTTTTGCTAGATGATGTCCTCAGCCATTTGTAATTTAGCATGACCAGACTTGAGGTTGTCTAGGTCCTTCACATATCAGACAGAATGTCCACAGTTCTTCTATTGTATCCCTATCAGATTTTCACTCCTCATGTAGAAATTTCTTTACATTTAATTAGTGCTGAGCCCATGCTGTGGGTCTGTCTAGTGCCGCATTCCTTTGCTCTCAAAACCCTTCTTCCTGAGCCTCTTGACCTGGGAGAGGAGAGAAGCAGATACAGAAAAGGAAGCTTTCATCTTCAAGGTTGTGAACATATTGACCAAATAGCCTCAATCAAGAAACTTAATCATGGGTCTAAATAAACTTTTCTAACTGGTGCAGGTGTAGGTGTATCACACCCTCGAGTTGTTCCCCACAAAAAGTCTGTTTGTTTTAGTCAGGTTTGATAAGGTATAGAAGTTTTCCAATGGACCATCACTTCCTATGCTCATCCTTCCCTATTTTTTAAAGCCTTCTTCTTAAGGAGAGCAGTTTTCAGAGCCATACCCCTTGATGTGATCTGTGGTGGATATGCATGAAAATTTTCCTTGCACCCGTTGACTTTGGGAATTAAGTTTTTTTCTGATTTAACTCCCATTCTTAGTTTTTGGCCAACAAACTTTTTTTCATCTGCCTTATGTAGTTTTGGGCTTCCATGTGAATGAGTGTTTGTGCCTGCTGACTTTCCATTCAAATACCTTACCACTCTCTTCCCTCTACCCCTCGCCTTTTAGTAAGTAACTGTCTTCTCTGGATGTAGTAAGAGACATTAACTTTTACCTGTTTCATACACAGCACTTTTGTAGGAAATAAATGTTTTTTTGTTTGCTTCTAGGACCCAAAATGTAGGGTCTTCTGCTGTCACAGACCCATTAGACATTGCCTAAAGTCCTCATATGCTAATCTGACTTGTGAACAGATGTGAAAGACTCTGTCTCTGCCATGGAAGACCATTCTAGCCAGAATATTTCCACTTGCTGAGCTCGGAGGTCTGATGTTACCACTCTGGAAATCTGTAACACAGAACTATGGTCCTTTCATCATAATTGTGCCTCACTTTCCCAGGTGATTATAGATTATAGCTCCTAAAGTGTTCCTAGCATTCTCAAGCACATCTCCTCTAACTGGATGATTTGCTACATAGGCTTATTATCTGGAAAGTTCCACAGGATGGAAGAAGAGGATGACAAACGAGGGAAAATTACTCATTGGTAATCCAGTTTCTTGGAGTTCTTCCTCTTCTCCCCTCCTGCATCTCTTCCTCCTCCTTTTCTCAGTTGGAAGTAGAGGCTTTAAAACTTAACTAAAGGCTGGGTGTAGTGGAGGACATGTGGAAAGTGGAGTCTGCCTGTCTATCCTCAAACTTTCACTATGCTTGGACTATTTTTACCCTGGTAAAATATGCCATAACATTGATTGTCTGGAATGTCCCTCAGGATGGGAGAAAAGGAATCTGGATTACAGTGTATAAGTATCTTCATGGAGAGAAATGCTGGGTACTAAGGGGCTCTTAAATCTAGCAGAGGAAAGCATAACAAGAAACAACGGATGGAAGCTAAAGCCAGACACATTCAAAGTAGATTATGGTGATTAACCATAAAAAAAAATGAAGGAAGTGTGGGTTCTTGATGTTGTCAGATTAAGACTGAATGTCTTTCTGGAAGATAAACTTACATTTGGCTAAAATATTTCGGCTCAGTCCAGGGGTAATTGAGTGAAATTTAATGGCCTGTCATATAGAGGAGGTCAGCCTCCAGGCTAGTCAATTATTTCTTGTCAAGGTCCAAATCTCTTGATAAAGGTCCAGAGAAACATTTTTCACACCACAATAAAAATAATGATAATAAGTACATCAAATATTTTGTGGTCCATTCAAAAGCATCTGGCGGTCTGGATTTGACCCACTATCTGACTGTTGACTAGCCTGGTCTAGACACTTGTGCAGAAGGAAAACACTAATTAATCAGTTAATGGTAGAGATTATGTAATAGGATGAAATCAGTTCAGCAGCACAGATGCCCATTAGAGGTTTGCATCTAATGACTAGATAAACATGTAAACAATCATTTAATTATATTAAGAGGTGAAAGACAGTGTTTTGTTTTGATTTAAGGCAGAACTTTTCACATGACTGACAAGGCAGTCATCTCAGATTCTTCTGTTTCTGATACTGGTGGCTGGCATAAACATTGATAAGTAATATCATTTGCATTATTAGAAGTTTATTTCAGTGATATTATTGTTCCATCTTGAAGTGGAAAAGAGAGGTTCAGGATTTGAGAGACAGCTGCCAGTTGCATGCACTGCATTTTGTTTTCTGCTTGCTGTTCTTGGTTGTTTTTTATTAAAAAAATAAAATAAAATAAAAAACTGTTCAAATTTGAGACCAGAAGATGTCAAATATCTTGCTCCCAGGAGGTGTGTGGTGCCAGGGTTCAAAATCTGTGCGTGACTGCAACACATCTCTGACTTTAGCTTTATCAGAGTGTGTAGAACTAGGGAGAACAGCACTGAGGGAATTTAGTGAGAAAACAGTGTGACACTTTGGAGTTCAACCCAGACCAGTAAGGATTTGTGTCACCACCTGTTCTGCAGCTCTGGTTCCTTAAATGCTATGCTGCTGTGCTTCACACCCCTGACACCAACATCCAGCATACAAGCATGAAGGTCACTTCCTGGCTTCTACCAGCCATTTACTTTTTGCAGGGTGACCCCAATACCTGATACTGTAAAAAAAAAATCCCAAACTGTCTGCTCTGTAGTTTCCAACCCTCTTGCCTAAAGAGAAAGTACACAGCATCTTATTACCTTAACTAGGGTTAACAAACACACTATGGTAATCAAAGCATTGAATTGATTTATAGAAAAAGTAAAATGAGTTTATTAAACAAAAATTCATAGTGTTAAGTGATACCAAGTGTAAGGAATAAAGATAGAAAGTGTTACAAGAAAACAAATGTAAAAATACAAATATGCTTCTAAGACTAAAACTTAATTTAATCAATTTACAATCTTTGCCTAAGCAGTTTCTCACCTACAGTCAGGTCTCAGTGACATCAACCCCCTTGGGTGAAGGATCCATCATCATGTGATTTCAAGAACTCTGGCTCCTTTAGTCACTCAAGTGATGGATGAGAACATGGCCTTTCTCTTAGTTTATATCTTCTCAAAGTTTATTGACCCTGCTTCAAGAGGCAGGAAAGCTTCCTGAGGGTGCAATCTCCAACTCCTGTTGAGATTAAGTAGTTATCTATCTCCATTTCCTCTTCTGATGGCTTTGTTTACCATACATGTAAATGTGCTTTTCCTTTGTCATTGGTCACACAGGCGCCACCAACTTTCTGGGGGCTGCTCAACCCTCCGCTCTGCCCCACACCCTGCCCCCACTCTACCACTTCCCCCAAGCTCCTATCCCCACCCTGCCTCTTCCCACCTCCTTCCACCCCCTCCCCGAGCACGTCCTTGCTTCTCCCTCTCCTCCTCCAGCTCCTCCTGCATGCTACTAAACAGCCCCAGAGCACCCACAGAGTTGGCGCCTGTGGTTGGTCACACTTTGCTTACTTTACTTTGGAGACACATTCAAGCAAGCAGAACCTCATTCTCTTGTTTGGAATCGGCATGGCTTAGGCAGTGCTTGCCAGATACATTTTAAGAGAATATTTCCAGCACATATATTTAAAGTCCTTTGTGGGTTTACCACACATACATCACACAAGAATATTAATGATCAATGAGTTAATTTGTTTTCCACTGATAAATTACATGCCACCTTTTGTGTACATATCATGGCAACAGTGTGCCAACTGGTATTGGGGTGCTCTTACGATCAGAGTCACTACCATATATATATATATATACACACACACATAGTAACTCTCAGCAGTTTGAAATAGAGTGAAATCCATAGAAGAAACACATCTTAGTGATCATCTAAAATTATCTTCAAACATTCTAAATACAATTTTGCTCTATCGTTATTTTAAGACTACATTAGTTAAGCATCTAATTTCAATTAGTCATTACAGCATTGCTTAAGACTACAGAAAAACTATTCCTAGTAAATAATATATTTGAATGTAGCCCTTTTTCTATTCATGAATTATCCACAGACATTGTTTTTACTGATTTATTTACGTGTATGTGTATTTGTGGGACTTTCACTTTCCATGAACATTCTTGTGAACAAGAGTCACTCATACTAATATTCACTGAAAATAAATAAATAAAAAGATTATGAATACAGGCCAAGTGAATTCCCTGCTTTTATTAAAATAAATGCTCATGAATATTTCTTGCAGTATTCACTCAACTGTTGTGAAAACAGATTTCACTGTAATAGATTTAACCAATGATTGAGGAACCGAAATATGTTCTGAGATTCAGTTCCAAATGATTATAACTTCTCGGGTCTTCAAAATTGGGCTAGAAATCTTGTGAGAACAGACTTTTGTCTACCTCGTGCTTCCAATGAGGCCCATAAAGTGTTTAGAATAGACTGTATTGAAGTATCAGAGGAAGGCTGGTTTCGTGTGTTAGGCATTGGCCTGTGGTTTGGGAGATTTACATTTGTTTCCTACTCTGCTACAGATGCCCTATGGGAAGTCACTTATGCTGGGATTTTCAAAGAATCTTAAGGGAGGTAAGTACCCAAATCACATTGGAATTCTGTAGAAGCTGGGTCCCTAACTCTCTTAGGCTCACTTGAAAATCGCAGTCATGGTTTCTCTGTGCTTCAGTTTCCTATCTGTAAAATGGGGCTTATAGTACTTCTCTATCTCATAATTGATGATTGGTGTTGGATACTATAGTGATGACAGCCATATAAGTACTTATGTAGATAGATATATTGTCACATCCTCTTCCACTCCTGGTAAGAATCCAGGCATACAGGTAAATAGCTGATTTTCCCTATTTTTTTATGGTAAATATTGAGTTTGGGGTCTTTTATTTTATCTGAACTGGTTCGGCCAGCCTAAATTTTTAATCCTTTAAACACCTTAGAATATGGCCAAGAATGGGATTGCTGTGAGCCCTTGTGACAGGGTATCTTTCCCCATAGTCTGGAGAAGCTGGGAATAAGCAAACCTGATTACAGAATGAGCACCACATGAGGGGAATCAGGCAATTCCCCATAAACAGCAGAAAGGGGCTGCAATAAAGAGGTAAAGCAGGTTCCAGTGCTGATAAATGTAGCTGGAGAAAGAGCTAGAATGAGATCTAGGAGGGAAACTCAGAGCCAGAAGAAAAGCTCACCATGCAGGGAAGCCTGGGAGAGGAGATGGCAAAACAGAGAAAAAATGGAAAATCTCCTTAGCAGGGAGGCATAAGAGAGAACCTGATTAAGCAAGGAAGAGACTGGGGGTCCCGGAAGGGAACTTAACAAGCTGGGTAGAAAGTGACCCAAGGAAAATTGTAGCTTGATTGAAGGAGCAGACCTAGTGGTTCCAATCCAAAGCACTATGCTGAGTAGAGGGTGGGACTGGATTTCCCTACTGGCCCCTGGAAAGGAGGCATACAAGCCCATTGTGAGGATTATGGAGCCCAGCACAGGGGCTGCAGGCTAAGCCCTGAAGACAGGTTTAGGAATAGCCATGGAGAGAGTAGAAGGATTTTGTTTGTGTTACAGGCTTTTGGGGACTTTTCTTTGGACATTTGTAACCCCAGAAAGGGTGGACTTAAGATGGTGACCTGGCCAGAGGGCCAAAACATTGGAAGAGATGTCACCTCAGAACTGGAGCAACTGTTGGCAGAGGGTTCCAGAGAAGTGAGAGCTGCTACACCATGTCTTGCCATGAGGGGGCACTTGCTGGTGAGTGGACTCATTTATAACCCTAGAGATTTGCATTATGCACTGAGCATTGTGTGTTATTTTTAAAGACAGTCAGTCTAGACATAGAAGGAGGCATGATTCAGGAAGGTTTAAATAAAATTGCAGCAGGGCAAGCCCCTTGGTAGCATAACATTTAGTTATTTTGCCTCAGTTTCCCTCCTGGGTTTTCCAATAACTGACAACCAAGAGTAATTAAAATATTTCCTGTCTCAGGGTCTAATGTATAAAGTCCTTTATAAACTCAGTTCTTGTGGCCCTTTCAATTTCCATTTTTTTTTCATTTCTGGGGCTTCAGGCCCTGGATCTCTTGGCTCTAAGCAGTAGAACTCAGCTGGTTCCACTCATTTCCCTGGCTTCTCTGGAGAGTCTCTTTCCTCAGGTCTATTCTCAGTCCCAATACTGGGTTTAAATTTCTTCTCCTTTGGGACAGGATAAACCGCATCTCTCTTTCTGGGGATTTGCTGTACTCCTAGTATACCCCAGTTTCCAGGTTCTCCTTATGGTGGATTCTGGGCCTCTGAGTTCTTTCTCCAAGGTCTCATCCTTGCCCTAATCCTGGACTCAAACCTCTTGTCTGTTGGGACAAGGTAACCTCAGTCGTCATCCTTGAAACAGTGCTTCACTTCTGGCAGTCTTCCTCATCCTACAAGGATTAAGTTTTGTTCAATCCCTGGGCTATCCCTCCGAGTATGTACTTCTAGGCTCCCACTTGATTGAGCTCAGGGCAGGGCTTTTTCATGCCCTCTAGAAAATGGGGCCAGAATAGCTGTCATGTCTCTCTCTAGAGGTAGCTGTGTTTCACTGGTGGAAGCGTGGTGTCTATGCTGAAAAGAACAAAACATATTCTGGGTTTACACTCAACATTCTTCTGTTCTATATAGGTTCTACACTCATCACCAGAGTATCTGAGCACCTTCCAGTAGCGTATTAAGCAACATGACTACATGTCTGTCACATAGCTTTCTATGTAAACGGATGTTTTCAGTGTGTGACACTGTTCACACTGGAAACACATTGGCTTGAGGTTCTGTGGATTAGGGAGGGTTGAATGAGTGGAAGGGCAGAAAGAGAGAGAATTTTATCTTACATGGGCTACATTTGAGGTCATTGGACCCATTTTATATTTTTCATATTCTGAAATATTAATACTTTTTTTCTGATTCAGATTAGGTCAAGGGAAGGGTTATACCCCAAAATTTGGGTTTTGATTTTAAGTCCAGGTTTTGGTGGTACTGGGATCCAAGGCTTTTGTTTGGTCCATTATAAAAATAGGGACCATCTTCAAATTTCAGATTAAAAAATCTCAAATTCAGCCCCAATTCTGACTGTTTGAATAGATTGTTATGCCACTTCCCATCTTTGTGGTATCTGAGCACCTTAACAGTTCTATTGCGAAGTACACAAATTGAGAGCCCATCTGGATATGCTTTATGTGGCTGCAGGACCGGCTCAGAAGATGGCTGGAATTACCCAGGAAGATAATTCACCACTTGCTTGAAGTAATCCAGATACAAATTAAATCATGCAAGACAAATAGTAGTGCCATAGAGATAATAATGAACAAGGGCAGCTCATTATTGTAACCACTGTCTATTAATAACCAATGTGCAGTATGGATCAGATGTCTGCATTTAAAATGTTTATATCTTATGATTTGCAATTGCTTTCACGAAACTTCACTCCATAACTCAAGTGCTTATTAATGCCTTCTTTGAATAATGGAAAGGCTTGAGAGAGCGTGTGCTTGCACAATAGTTTAGCTGTGATCACAAACCTGATCAATTCAGCTGTCATCATAGTAAGATTTGCCTATCATAGTGATTATTGGTGATGGGTTTTGTTGTTGTGTTTAATTCTTGTTGCTGTATAATAAATTATGCATGACTTCCGTTAATTCCCTAAAATTTTTGTACAGCTTAAAAAATTGAAGATTGAATCCCTCTATATGGGCTTGATCATGCCAGATGCTGAAAAACCTCTGAAGTGAAAAGCCCCCTCAAGTTGTATTGAAGGATGAACCCTCTATCTTGAAACTAGCATGTTGGGCTCTAGCAGTTCAAGCTTCCCTTCCACTGCGCTGTCCCCCTGAGAGTGCCCTTCAGCTGTGGTCTGGAGGGGTTATGCTTGCATGTGAAAGATTATTTAAATTTCCTAAAACTGCAGCTAAGGTAGCAGTAGTGGTTTTGTGACTCTGAACATCACTTAATGGCTGACATGCCCTGAAGAATAGAGATTTATATCCCATGTATTAAGTCTTTCTAGCTGTAGATGTTGAAATTAGCCATGTAAATGATTTTTTTTTAATCCTTCTTAAACTCTTGGCCGAAATGACATCTAGTGACAATGGATTCAGGTGAATAAATACACATGGAAAAACATGTTAAAATGTCTTCTTCTTTGTGCCATTTTAGAGATGAAAGGCTCTGTACTTTCAGTATCTAAGGCAGGGCCACCCGGGGGGGGGCAAGTGGGGCAATTTGCCCCAGGCCCCGCAGGGGCCCCCACAAGAGTTTTTCAGGGCCCCTGGAGTGGGGTCTTTCATTCGCTCTGGGGGCCCCAGAAAACTCTTGCGGGGCCCGGGGCCCTGGAGCTTCTTCAGCGGCAATTTGGTGGTGGGGGGGTCCTTCCGCTCTAGGACCCACCGCCGAAGTGCCCCGAAGACCCGCCCCGGGGGGTTCCTTCCACCCTGGGACCTGCCGCCGAAGTGCCGGGTCTTCCGTGGCAATGCAGCGGCAGGAGCCCCCCGCTGCCAAAGATCCCAGGCCCCCTAAATCCTCTGGGCGGCCCTGATCTAAGGTAAAATTTCCAAAATTTTCCAACTGACTTAGGCTCCTAAGTGTCTTTTGGAAATGGGACTCTCTCCCATACTTCCTTTTCCGCCAGCCAACCCCTCCATATGACGGCACCATTAATTATTTTGATAGTACTGACCATTATGTTGTTGTAGGGAGTAATAGGTGGAGCCTATAATAAGGGAGTTAACATTTTAACTCCTCTGTGGATGAAGACAGAGTGAAAAGATGGTCTCGTGGTTAATGTAAAAATATAAGGGGCACTGTGACCTGTTGGATTAAGCAGAGACTTAGTGTCAGTACAGTTTGGTTCTAATCCTAGCTCGATACAGACTTCTTTGTACATGGGATCATCCTTCTGTGTCTTTGTCTCTATTTTCTCCTCCCCCGACTTCTTTGTCAAGCCATGTGATAATACCCATAGTTTTTACAACAATACCAATCAAGTATGTTGGTGTTGGCCCGTTTGCCACTGAGAAGTAGATAGAAGTTCAGGTGGGAAAACCACTTGGCAGTAAATGCAGTTGGCCTGCCTAAGTCTCTCTCTGCCAGTATACTATTGTCTGCTAAAGTTATAATTAAAAATATAGCCAATTATGGAAATTATTAAATGAGTTTGTTAGACAGTCAACCAGCTCAAATCATTAACTAAAAAAGTCTTAAATGGTGGTAATGGCCAATTTCTTGGGGATTATTGCTTCATTAATTATCCCATCTTGGCACTTCTATCTTATTAGAATTAGAATGTGGAAGTGTTTTTCTGCAGGCAGGCGCTGATTATGTCAGTGTATGCAATGAGCTCTTTGCATGGCCTTGTTTTTAAAGCATGGGGCTGGGAATCAGAAGATCTGTATTCTGTTCCTAGCTTTGCCGCTGTCTTGCTGAGTGAACCTGAGCAAACTATTTTCCTTGCTGTGCCTCTGTTTACTCTCTATAAAATGAGAATACTAATACATGGCTACTATATAAATTAAATAATTGGAACTAACATGCAGTTACCCATTGCTTTGCTCATAGATTATCAGGGTTGGAAGGGACCTCAGGAGGTCATCTACCCCAGCCCCCTGTTCAAAGCAGGACTAATCCCCAAATGGCCCCCTCAAGGATTGAATGCACAACCCTGGGTTTAGCAGGCAAATGCTCAAACCACTGAACTATCCCCCCTGTTTCATGCCTTTCCTTTGTCTTGCCTAGTTAGACTACATGTTTTTAAAAACGTGGGGTTTTTTTCATAATACGTTTGCTAGGTGCTGTACAATAGGGCTTTCAATGCTAACTTGATCAGTGTCAGTTTCTGCAGTATACACAATAATGACAGCAATAAATGCAATCTTTCTTTCTAATGGCAGCCATGTTAATTGCACAATCTCAGGACAAGATTAATAGGCTCTAAGGCCTGACCTCCCGCTTAGCCCAAACTGTAGAATTTCACACAGTGATTCCTTCTTCTAGGTCTGCAATTTATGGTTGAGGCGGAGCATACCTTTTTGAAATTTTGATTTAAAAACAATGATGGAGAACATACTACTTCCCTTGGTAATATGCCTCAATGGCTAATTACCCTCATTGTTAACAATTTGCATCTTTTCTACAATTTGAACGTTGCTGACTTCATCTCCCAGCCATTGGCTCTTGTTATAGATGTATATACTGGATTTAAAAATCCTCGTGGTATCATATATCTTCTGCTTTTGTAAGTCACTATAGACTGTGTTCAAGTTGCCTGATCTTTCTCTCTTCCCTCTCCTCCCTTCCCCTCCCCCCCTCTCCGGCCTCGTGAAAAAAAAAAGAAAAGGCTCTTTGAAGACTGTCATGGACCTGGCCCCAGGAGGTGCTCTGAGTTGGGAAACTTTCCACTCCTTCTGTTCTGAGGAAGAAACTGAACCATATCCCCTCCAGACCGCTACCAGGGCCTGATATAACTGCATAGGAGGGGCATTAAGACATCAGAAATGAGCCTGATGCTGGCCATACATGGCTGAACAGATATAATCTTAAAACTGAAGAATAGTAATGTTTCACATCTTTAGGTATAGATAATATTGCTGGAATTAGTAATATCACTAAAACCTGGAATGCACTTTTTACATAGGCCCACTGTATTTTAGACTATTTCAGTTACTCAGCTTTTGTTGTTGTTTGTTTGTTGTTTTTGTGGTGTTCTTCTTACCCATGTTTCCACAGTGGTGTTTGTTAGGGTGACCAGACAGCAAGTATGAAAAATTGGGATAGGGGTTGGGGGGGTAATAGGCGCCTCTATAAGACAAAGCTCCAACTACCAGGACTGTCCCTATAAAATTGGGACAGCTGGTCACCCTAGTATTTGTTGTTTTGCAACAATAATGATAGTGTATAGTAAAATGCATTGATTAGCTGCAGTCATCAGGATGCTAAAACTCAGGACACTGGACACATGACAAGTTTAACTGCGGAATTCTGCAAACAAAGGCGCTCAGGTAGTTTAATTTCTCTGCAAACACTCAACAGATCCATCAGGTTTGTGTTTGGGCCCTCGTAGGGTCTAGTCTATGCTATTTGGGGAAAAAATATTTTAAAAAGCATAAAGCCAGCACTTAAATAAAATTTTCGTACATTGGGATGTTAGAAAAAGAAAGGTAGCCTATTCCTTCACCAAAAACCTGACGCCATGTCAAATCTGAACAAGTTTTCCTCCTTTTCCTTCTTCCATTAGTTTCCATGATTATTGACTCCAAACCACTGATCCACCTTGGACCAGAAGTGAAAGACAAACTTGGGGCTTGTCTGCATACTGTGTTAGTACTCATTAGAGGAGTGTAAACTGTAGCACATTCTAAAGTGTTGCACTCTAACTGCCTTGTGTAGACCCTGCTGAGGTGCATTAATGTAGTCTTGCTTGAAACATTAATGTATGCTAGGAATCTTTTAGAACATATCATCTGGGGCTACGCAGGGCAGTTAGAGCACACCACTTCAGAGCTCTGCGGTGTGCATTGTCACACTTTGTAGACAAATCCTTGGACAGTAAGCTCCTACAGTTGAAAAGAGAACTGAGGACATGACACATAGCATATATGGTTATAAGATTCTGCTCAAATGGATGTCTTATAGCTGGTTGAACTATAAACTGCAGATTTAGCCCTTTATTTTTCTGTTTGAAGAATTTTGTGAACCACTCAAGTTCTTTGAGTGTTCAGATAATTCATGCAAATAAATTTCAGTGAACAGGTTGTCAATAACTGTTAACTTTGAGTATTAGCAAATTCACTAAGATCTGTGACAGATCACCTAACTCACTTGCTGTTTCTGTTCCCTGATTGAATGTTGGAAAAAGGAGACGAACAAATGGGTAATTATATCATTTCCAATACAAACTTTCAGATGAATAAATATTTGTGCTAAAAATTCATGAAACTTTTGGGATTTACCAACATACTCATAACTATCAGGAAGCCATCCAGATACTTGCAAACTACAAGTAGTATGATCCCAAAGTAATGATGAACTGAATTTCCTTCTTTTAGTCGCATAATAGTCATAGATCACTTTTGTGTCTTTTAACCAGCTCCAGATTATCATTAGTTGTATTACATTTGTGTTCCAAATGTGCTAGTCTCTACATGGAGATATAGTGAAGACCTAGGGTAAAAATTTAAAAGGCACCTTCATAATCTAGGACCATGCAACCCATTTTCCAAAAGGCTGTAATATTTTGGTCTCCTTTCATTTGTCTGGCTTAATTAGTGTGCATGTTGGGTGATGGTGGTGTTGGGCTGGATATAAAAGAGATCAGCTCAGATGATCTAGTGGTTGCTTCTGGCCTTAAGCTGTATGAATAGGAGTCAGATTTACATAGGTGTTTAAGCATCCAAAGATGCAGATAAGTGCTTAGTGGAATTTACAACATTTAATGGGTAAGTCAGTTAATTGTAAGGGAAAGTCAATGGAAGTTAAGTATCTACTGATATTTACAAAGGCACCTAGATGAGTTAGGTGCCTAAAAATCTAGATAAATACTTACATCTGGCCCTCATATTCAGGAGCCTAAATCTCATTCAAAATAAACTAGTTAGTTTTTTCCATAACTTGGGGATTTTTACCCACAGCCTCTGACCCAAAGAGTCTATATACGTAGAGGGGGTGGGGGAGCACTTTGCACCAAACCATCATAGTAGTTCAAGCAAGTTCAAGTGAGGCATAGTGTGAAGAAAGTCCAGAAAACTACTCTGAACTTGACAATGTGCAGGAGAGATTTTTATCTCAGTCAGTTCAACTATTCTCATTTTGTCAGGATATTTGTCACACAGCTACAATGGATTTAAAAACATGAGTGAAGCTCTTAGAAAGAAAGAATATTCTTTCTAATAGGCACTTAAAGGGTTAAGTGTGTAGCTACCACTAGGTGTCATGCTGGGATCATCTACTGAAGCAGGACTGACTGTGGGGAAAGTGCTGAATGAGGGGATGGGACCTCTGTGCTGATAGGTTAGTTTCTATCACTATTATCTTCATTCCCACAGAAGCTCCTCCAAACAGGCTAATTTTGCAGGCTGTTATCACAGTGGGCATGTCCAGTGTGTCAGGAATATTTGTGAGAAGCCAAACTCATTAATGCATGGATCACTGAATTAGAAATGATCGGAGAAGAGATTCCATACACCAAGCCACACACTTACTGTCTTCTAGGAACTTTATTTATTCTCTTGCCTTTTAAAAGGGGGTGGGCAGGAGGGTTGAATTCTGAGACATCCACAAGCCAGAATTACCTTTTCCTAAAACAAAAAATGTGCTTCAACTCCCTGGAGAGACAGTTGTGATATATTTTTTAAAAATAAACTTGTCCTTGCCTGATTACGCAAACTTTCAAGGATTTTTTTTTAAACTCCTAATTTACTCTTCTTAACTTGTAAAATACTTGGGAGAGGAATTATCTTTGATACAGCCCTGAGCACATTGTCAAATAACTATTACTGTTCTATCCATCTTAAGTATTTTAATTGCCAATCACTATTGGATTTAGGTCTCCAAACCCAGTAGGAGGGCATAAATCTTGGACTTAACTCTGCTTATGCCATGTCCTGCTTGCACTTCAATCTTCTTGGATAATGAAACTCCTCAGATTCAGTGGGTTTGTAATGTTTTTTACAGCATTTTATATCTTCAAAACATACTGAAGTGCCAAGCATTATAATCAGTTAAACTTTGTGATTCTCATAACAGAACAATGATCTTCTGTTTTGCAGGGAAATGTTTTGATTTAAAAAAAAGAAGAAAGTAATGTTTATATTTAAATAAACAAACACACAAAACCCCCTATCATATTATTAAAATGTTAGTATCTATGATAAGGTAATGTTTTGGCTCAAACTTTAATCCGTCTTAAAGTATTCAAACACAGTGGATTGTCCTTCCATATTTTTAAACTTTGTTAAAAATGCCCTAACATTTTCCATGTTGCAAATCAAATAATTACTTTGGATTATCTAAAATGCTCCTTCCATTGTAATTTCTTTGGGGTCAAACTTGTGAACAACAAGCACAGAGACGCAACAATATTTAAACAGGCAAGCAAGCAAAACGTCTCCTCCAGTCCCCTAAACTGCAGGAAATGTTCAAGTTTGGTTTTATGTTGTGGGTAAGTCCTTACTTTTACCTGAACTGGTTCACCCCTTCAACAGCCACCTAGCAAAGACAAGCAAATCGGACATCCTTTTACTATTGGTTGTAAGTAATTCTATTTGTACAGTATATAGCACACTTCCTGTTTTTCGACCCAAAGTAATTTAGAGAATGAAGAAAATAGGGATCATTCCACTCACCACTGATGGGCATTTATTTCTGAGGTGGAACATGGCAACTGTTGAACAGTGTGCCGCAACACTACCCAGGACTTTAGGACAGGAACGAAAGACCTTATGCATTTGAAAAGGCAGGGAATATTTTTAGATAGCGAAAGGTGATTACACAAATTGGAATCCAAACAGGACATCAGCGTACGTGTATCTATCCCTGAGGGAAGTGTCATGGGATCTGCATTGACTGCAAGTGGGCTAGATCTCAATCTTCTGTTCCACTGAAAAATGGGTCATTAGAGTTTTGGGTTTACAACTACTACATTAATGAAGAACAGCAGCTAACATATATAATAATAGTGTGACCAAGATTTTAAAAAATAAAAGCGTCAGGCTCACTTCTAACTCAATGTTTAGGCACCTAATAATTGGCCTGGCTTTCAAATGAACTCCCAACAGCTCCTTTTAGTTGATTGATATTGCTGCATACATGGTGCTTTTGAAAAGCCAGCCACTTATTTACATGCCTTGAATATAGATTTAGGAGCTAACTGCATTTATTTACACAGCACCTCCACTCCCATCACTTCAGAGTAAAACTAGAAAACAACTACAGTAACTCCTCACTTAAAGTCGTCCTGGTTAATGTTGTTACGTTGCTGATCAATTAGGGAACATGCTCATTTAAAGTTGTGCAATGCTCCCTTCTAATGTCGTTTGGCAGCTGCCTGTTTTGTCTACTGCTTGCAGGAAGAGCAACCCGTTGCAGCTAGCTGGTGGGGGCTTGTAACCAGGGTGGATCGGCAGCCCCTTATTAGCTCCCCCTATCAGCTCTCTGCTCCCCTAAGTTCCCTGTGCAGCAGCTGCCCGCAGTTCAGCTGTGTCCCTCCCCCCACTGCCATATGCTGCTGATGCTCTCTGCCTTGGAGCTGCTCCCTGAGACTCCTGCTTGCTGTGCGGGGGGGAGGGAAGGAAGAGGGGGGTAATGTCAGGGTGTCCCCCTCCCCCCTGCTTCTGCACCCTGCAGGGCCAGCGCTTCCACTAGGCAACCCTAGGCGGTCGCCTAAGCTGCAGGATTTGGGGGGTGGCATTTTGACGCCCTCGGTGGAAATTCGGCAGCGGGGGGTCCTTCTGCTCCGGGTCTTCAGTGGAAATTCAGCGGCGGGTCCTTCACTCACTCCGGGACCCGCCGCCGAAGTGCCCCGAAGACGTGGAGTGGAAGGACCTTCGCCGCCGAATGCTCAAAGGAGGAGCGCTGCCGCCTAGGGCGGCAAAAAACATGGCACCACTCCTGGCACCCTGCTTACCCCATCTTCCACAGAGCAGGGGGAACAGACCAGGACTCAGGACTGAGGGAGCTTGCAGCAGCTGTGTCTCAGCAAGCTGATCTAATTAACAAGGCAGTGTACTTAAGGGAAATGTGCACATCTTCCTCCATTCCTGCTGCTTTGTGTAGAGAGAGAGTTAACCCTTGAGGACTCAACCAATTGTTAGTTTATCATTTAGCAGTAAGGGAAATATCCCACCCTCTGACTCCTCCACCTCAACCAAGCTTCACAATCATCATCACTGTGTACCAGTATTAAATTGTTTGTTTAAAACTTATACTGTGTGTGTGTGTGTGTGTGTGTATATATATATATATATATATATATATATATATATATATATATATATATATATATATATATATATATACCTTTTGTCTGGTGAAAAACAATTCCCTGGAACCTAACCTCCTCATTTACATTAATTCTTATGGGGAAATTGGATTCGCTTAACATTGTTTCGCTTAAAGTCGCATTTTTTAGGAACGTAACTACAATGTTAAATGAGGAGTTACTGTAGTGACCTACAGTGGTGGTGGTGGTGGTGGGGGGAAATCTAGTTCTAATCCTGTAGATCATCAGGCAGAGAGAATGAGTTGAACAGAACAGGTCTGATGTAGAGTTAAATATTGTACCACCAATCTTATCGAATGGGAGAAAAATAAGCTGAGCAATATGTTCTGCCTAGCTTAATGAAGGCATAGAAAGACTGAGGAATGGTTCACTTGGCTAATTTTCTAGCCAGCCATCATTGCAAAGTCTCCATTTGATCACACTTGGGTTTCTTGTGCTTTACCTCTTGAGACCAAGGCAAGTCATCTCTCAGTAAAGGGAGGGACAGAGGTTCAGAAAAAGTTTATGAAACTTTTTGGCAAGAATGGCTGGACTTTGTTTCTGCCTTCCAGTTTGCTACACGTTCTTTGTCATGATGCTAATGAAAGGAATCAGGCTAACCACAATCATGGAAACAATCTTCTGTTTTGTAGAGCACAAACAGGGCAATGCATTCTTTTCCAGTATGTTTCAACCCTGACCCGTAGGGACCACTTTTGTGGATGACTTATTAAAACTGCTTTGCTATAGAAAACTAGATGGGGGAAAGGTGCATAGGCAATGTAATATTTAGCATTTGTATGGTGCCTCCCACCTACGCAGCTCATGCTTTATGCATCAATAAACTCTGACCCAGACAGAACACTGCTGTGACAGAGGCAAAAATTTTCCCCTTTTTTTGGATGGGGAAACCGAGACACAGAAGTTAAATAACCTCAGATCACACAGCTAATCACTGTTAGTCTCAGTCCTGTGCTCTAGCTATTAGAAAATACTGCCTCTCCTGCCTGCGAAGAGCTATTTGGGATGCTATAGGAAGAGATGAGCAGTGTCTTGGTATATAAGGAATATTCCCTATTGCTTAATAGGGGGTTCCAGCCCTACTCTTGCTTTGCTCTTTGCTAAATCATAAATGTCTCATAACTGCAATTTAAATCAATTTCATTATTTCAGTTCCCACCAAGAGTATTCTATTTTAATTTCATTTTCTAGCCTCACTGAGGTTACTTTCCTATCAGCAGCATAGCAGAGCTTCTCAGCTTCAACTGAGAACAGCAGTGAAAGCCTGCAGCCATATCTTGAAGGACTTGACTTCATTGCAAAAGTATGCCCTGATCCTGTAAGAAGTTATACTCATGCTTACATTTACTGTTAATAGTCCCATTGATTTCAACATGTAAATCTTTTCAGGATCAAGGCCTGAGTTACTTGTCATACATTCGGTGAGAAACATACTAGAAATGAGAGGGAGGGAGAGGTAAAAGCCACTTGGGTGCCTGAGTAGAACACAAGAACAAGGAATTATTTGATCAAATTGTAGGCAATAGATCTGAAACTGAAATATGTATATTCTAGTAATGTTAGGTGCTTTCAATCTTCAGATCACAGGGAGTACATTAATTGTTTGCACAGGTGAAGAAAAAATTGCTACCACTGATTATTACTCCCACCACCACAGCTATTTGGAAACTTATCAGAAAGAGCTCATCTTCATGCCAAAATTGTATTGCTTTAACTATGCTAGTAAAGCTACTGTGGTATAACTCCCGTAGTCTGAATGCAGTTACACTGATAGTCATAAAAATTAAAGGCTAGAAGGGACCAGGAGCTCATCTAGTTCGACCTCCTGTATAACATAGGCCCTCGACACCACCCAGCATCCACTGATCCCATTTCACTTGTTGGGTTTAAAATATTATGCCCCTTAGAAAATATGCTACAGACAGAGAATAGGAAAATCTGAGGTGGAACAGTTTCTTAATGCCCCCCACAATGGCAGGGAACAGATTAAGTGAGATGTACCCAGATAATCCCGGCAAATAACCAGAAAAACCCTCACCCTCACTGCCAATATGATTTGGGGGAACATTCCTTCCAAACTCCACATATGCAGATCATTTAGACCCTGAGTATGTGAGCAACAATCAGCCAGCAAGGCACTGAGCGAGAGACTGCTTGGTGCCACCTCAGAGCTCTGGACCTCCCTGTTCGCTATCCCATCTCCAGTGTTTGCTATCTCTGAAGCTTCAGAAGAAGGAGACTCGACCCTTCTCTACCTTGCCTCCCCAAAATAGCATGTGTAGAGGGAGGGGGAATCCCTTCCACACCCCAGCCAGGGGTTGGTTAAAACCCTAAAGCAGAAACCTTTAGGAACGTAAGACATACACTGAAAATGAGCCCCAGGGCTGCTGAGCTCGGCCCTTTTCCATTACAAGTACCCCTGTAATACAATCACACGTATAAATTTGTCCAGCTCTCTCTCAGAACTAGTTAAGTTGTTTTCCCCCACAACTGCTATTGGCAGGCTGTTCCAGAACTGCATTCTTCTGATGGTTGGAAACCTAATTTCCAGCCTGAACTTGTTTGTGGCCACTTTATATCCATTTGTTCTTTTGAGAACATTGTCCTTTTGCTTAAATAGCTCTCTACCTTCCCGGGTGTTTACCTTTTTGAGGTATTTATAGAGAGGTGCTTATACTTGCACAGGTAATTCCTATAAGGGAAAGGGAATAATCTGTGGTGCTATATACCTTTATACCATTAGAACTGCATCCACACTACGGGCTGTAAAGGTATAATTTCCTTAAACAAACAATATGGAGGATAGGATCATAATTCAAAATGATCTGGACAAATTGGAGAAATGGTCTGAGGTAAACAGGATGAAGTTTAACAAAGACAAATGCAAAGTGCTCCACTTAGGAGGGAACAATCAGTTTCACACCTACAGAATGGGAAGAGACTGTCTAGGAAGGAGTACGGCAGAAAGGGATCTAGCGGTTATAGTGGACCACAAGCTAAATATGAGTCAACAGTGTGATGCTGTTGCGAAAAAAGCAATCGTGATTCTGGGATGCATTAACAGAGCAAGACATGTGTTGTGTTGTGAGCAAGACATGAGAAGTAATTCTTCCGCTCTACTCTGCACTGGTTAAGCCTCAACTGGAGTATTGTGTCAAATTCTGGGCACCGCATTTCAAGGAAGATGTGGAGAAATTGGAGAGGGTCCAGAGAAGAGCAACAAGAATGATTAAAGGTCTTGAGAACATGACCTATGAAGGAAGGCTGAAAGAATTGGGTTTGTTTAGTTTGGAAAAGAGAAGACTGAGAGGGGACATGATAGCAGTTTTCAGGTATCTAAAAGGGTGTCATAAGAAGGAGGGAGAAAACTTATTCACCTTAGCCTCTAAGGCTAGAACAAGAAGCAATGGGCTTAAACTGCAGCAAGGGAGGTTTAGGTTGGACATTAGGAAAAAGTTCCTAACTGTCAGGGTGGTTAAACCCTGGAATAAATTGCCTAGGGAGATTTTGGAATCTCCATCTCTGGAGATATTTAAGAGTTGGTTAGATAAATGTCTGTCAGGGATGGTCTAGACAGTATTTGGTCCTGCCATGAGGGCAGGGGACTGGACTCGATGACCTCTCGAGGTCCCTTCCAGTCCTTGAATCTATGAATCTATGAATACCACGTTCCTAAAGGAATTATTATGCCAATAGAAAAACTGCATATAGACTAGGCCTAAGTGAATTTGCTGTGGGGAAGTATTAGTCAACTTCCCTCTCTCTGAATGTTTGTTTTTTAAAAAAAATACATGCAACACCATTATGGGTCGATTCCTGGCCTTATTGATGATAATAAGAGTTTTGTTATTGACGTGAGTGGGGCCAGGATTTCACCCCATATATTTATTTTAATCATCATCATATCTTTCCCCACTCCTCATGAAAGATGAAAGCAGGTTTACTCTGATGAATGACTCCCCTATTGTTGGGGAATGCTGTGGGGCTTTATGTGGAGGGTGTCGTCTGAGAGAGGTTGTGGGACCAGACAACTGCTTATCTGATGTATTCCTTCTTTCCCTTATGCTTTTTTAGACGTTATGAATTCTGGCCAGAGACTCTGTTACTCTGTGTTTTGAAAGAGCCCAGCACATCTTGAGAGCTATTAAAATCTAATTAATAGTAATTCAAGAAAATGGAGGCCATTTGCTCCTATTATGCCTTACTAAAGCATAAGAATTCCAGCTATACAGGCAACAAATTGTAGAACAGAGTGAACCATTTAAACAGGAGAGAGCCTCCTCCCAAGAGGTCCAGAATACAGTTTTGAATAAGCCTGGGGGAAACATTAAACTTTTGTATGCTATTCTGAACCTAATTTGAACCGTCACACCTTTAGAAATTTACCTTTTTGCTAGTTAATTAGTCAGCCAAAAGGGTCGAAAGTGAAATGTTTTTCTTTCCTAAAAAGATTTGTATGGAATCTTTATGTGTACATGTTACAGTTAGCATCTCCTTTTCCCGCTGCTGAATGGAATCCTAACTGATGAGCTGTGTCATAGGCTATATACTGCTAACACTTGGTAGAGATTCTCTAATAGCAATTGGTGTGTGTGAGGAAAAAACCTTATTTCAGCCCTCTTGTGAGTATGCATTATGACATACTCTTTAATTACATGACCACATATTGTATTTTCCACAGGAGCCCTGCTTCATTCACTACACAGAATGTATGATGCTCGTTAATCAGTAGCTATTCAATATGTTGTTTTCTCTTTTTTTTGGTTCGATGTGTGGCCACATGCCTTATTTACTGCACACTATTCAAACCCTACTCTGAATACAGATTTATTTATTTCTTCTTGGACTTTTTTATGTGATCATATAATTATAGACTATGTCATAATTAAAGCTAATCAGGAATTTCCTATTGGAAATTCAGAAGGAAACTGAGCCTCAGTCAGTTTAGAAGGAGTCTGACAGTGTATTTTTCACCTTCTTCCAGTTCCACAATTATCTTATCCCACTTCAAATAAACAAATCATAAAATTATATTTAAAAAAATTATTTAAGTTGCAAAGTTAAACATTCATAAGTTATAAAATTTCAGGTTTATGGCTTTCTATGGACCTTGAATCTTCTGTGTCCCTCCTGTGCACCAAAAGAAGTTGGGGTCCTGAGAGAAAAAATAGTATTGGATCATGTAATTAAAGACTGCACCATAATGCATGAATGCAAGGGGATTGAGTTCAGGTTGCATGAGCAACCATATAGTTGGCACTTCCTAACTTTCAAGTTCTTGAATTTGCAACCTAACTTTTTTTTTCTTTTTATAGTTTTTTATATATAATTTCCTAGTTATTTTAAAGGAAAAAGTAAAACACATTCTGTTATGTTAATCTGTAATAATCCTTCCATCCTACCTCAGTAGGATTTGACCTCTAAACCGGTAGGCAACCTGCAGCCCACGGGCTGCACGTGGCCCAACAGGATAATCTGCTGGCAGGCTGCAAAACAGTATTTACATTGACCATCCACAGGCACAGCTGTCCACAGCTCCCAGTGACTGCGATTCGCCTCTCCCGGCCAATGAGAGCTGTGGGAAGCAAAAGAAAGCTGTTATCCTGAAGGCTTGGCCCAGGTGCTGGGTCTGGGAGGGTGGTTGATGGAAGCTGGCCTGTCCACAACGGTGAAGGAGGAAAGGAAACTAACAGGAGGGTGTAAGAATAGGTAAGTAAAATCACTCATGTCCTACTGCAACTTACACCTTCTCATCTCTTTTTCCAGCTCCTCAATGTGTAAGTTTTGGGAAATGGGTGTGAGTAGGTCTAAAGAGAGTCTGCGTCTAAAAGCTGGAGTATAAGGGCGTCTGCCACATGATACCTTTTGAATTTTACCATCTGGGTCAAAACAGGATAAGTAGTGATTTTCCCCCACCCCGTACTCTATTTTCTGAATGGACAATCAGTATTAAGAAACATCATGTCAATAATATTTCTTTAGACATTTTGCCACTCATGATGCTGCCATTTGTGGTGCTTTGAAGACTCATGCTCTTGTGTCACACTGCTTCCTCTATGAAATGCTGGGGTTGCAGGTTGTGCTGTGTGAACTCTTTGGCAATTATTTCTGTAGCTGCAGAAGTATTTGGTTCAACTTGAGATCAGCCCTAGTTTGAATATGAATAGCATCCATGGAACCTCCATGTTTCCTATATGCCCCCAAACTGTTGATGCTTTTTTTCCCCCTTTACTTTATCAGTTTACCCACACACTTTCAGCTTGTTCTGAGATATGGTTCATTTCAGGACTGCTTAAATGGGATGGGCAGTATGGGGCAAATCACATGGTTATCTTTCCATTTTGAGTGGTCCTGCTTCATATGCAGTCAAGAAGGGTCATCCAAGCTTAGAAGCAATTTTCAGCTGGTTTCTCAGAGGAGGAAGCTACATCTCAGTTAAGCTCTTGATCCATATAGATAAATCTTGGACTTAAATACTCTCTCCTAGTCTTAATTTCCATGCCTGCCTGACTCTGACAGGAAATGGGATAATACAGTAGAACCTCAGGTATAAACATCTTGGGAATAGAGGTTATTTGTAACTCTGAACAAAACATTATTTCAAATGTTTACAACTGAACATTGATTTAATACAGCTTTGAAACTTCACTATGCAGAAGAAAAATGCTGCTTTTATCCATCTTAATTTAAATGAAAGAAGCACAGAAACAGTTTCCTGACGTTATCTAATCTCTTTTTAAACTTTCTCTTTATTTTTGGGAGTTTACGTGTTTAACACAGTACTGTACAGTATTTCCTTCTTTGTTTCATCTCTACTGCTGCCTGATTGCGTACTTCCGGTTCCAAATGAGGTGTGTGGTTGACTAGTCAGTTCATAACTCTGAAGTTCACTGTATGTTCTTTCTTGATTGAACCTTAATAGTAGGTTCAGCACTGTAAAGAACAAGATGTCTAAATAACATTTACTACCTTGTGTCATTCCTCTGGGAACAATTTTATTTTTATTTTATATTGGCGTGACACAATTATCTCAAAATGAGCAGTTTGTCTCATCGATAACAGTTCAGTTTTCTCTTGCACCCTGAGCATTGAGGCCTACAGAGAAGAAATGGCTCTGGCTGATTAGAATATGAAAGAGGGAAGATGAGAAATTTTCACTTCTGTATCCTGTTTCCTATTACAGAACACACAAACTCTCCACATAGCACCAAAAGTTTAGTATGGAATTATAAAATGGCACATAATATTAAGGAGAATTATGGCAACTCTGTTGGTGGTCCTTCTCATGCTGCCACTAAGCAAATGGCATACTCAGTGTCTTGTGCTATGGTGGAAGACAGAGAATGGGCAAATCATCCCTTAACCCCAAAGCACATGCTTAACTCCAACAGCACCAGTAATTTGGTTTGCACCCATCAAAAAAAAGTGCTGATTATCAGACTGTGGTTTTGTGTACATGTTAAAGTTTCAAAACACTTAGCTCATTGCGTAAACTAAGGTCTTGGACAGCAGAATGTTGAGCGGCAGCAGGCGAAATTCTCTCTAGTTTTTATACATGCTGTAGATGGAGGGTAACCCACATGATCCCAGTGTACTGTCAGGACAAGTGTTTCTGTTATGGATAAAGCTCTGCAGCAGCTATAGTAGCATGATATGCACCAAACTCCTGGTTGCTGCTCTTTACTTGTTTTCTTCTACTATCTTGTAATCAGTGATGATCTGGATGGTGCTGCTTGACAGCAGCGGCTGCATAGTGAAGGATGTCAACAACTTACCAAAGAATTGTAGGCTATGCTCATGCGCACACATGATTTTGTGCTTGTAGGAATGTGTGGCATTCTTTCAATTTGCAGCTCATGATTTGTACATGGCCTGTGCTGTCAGGGACAGGCTGTAAGAAATTGGATTGAAAATGTTCGCTTAGCTACAGTTTTAGGTATGTAGGACTGGAAGGAATCTCCTGAGCCACAGAGCCCAGTCCTCTGCTATCATAGTAACTTAGTCACCTAATCCTGTTCATAAACATAAGTTAAACTAGTTTGGTTGCTTGCTCACACTGCTCCTATTGGGAGACTGTTTCAGAATCTCACCCCACTGGTGATTAGACAATCTTTTTTTTTATCATGTCCAGCCTAAATTTATTCATGTAGAGTTTATACCCATTTGTTCTTGTGCCAACACTGTCCACTAGTTTAAATAGCTCTTCTCTCTCCCTGCTGTTTACCCTGATGTATTTATAGAGATGTTCATATCACCCCTCAGCCTTCAATATTTTGGAACAGTCCATACAGAATTAATGCATTATCACCTACCTGAATATTGCATGCTAGTTTTGACATTCCTAACCCAATCCCAACATAAGTAAAGGTATGTCTATGCTGCAGTCAGAGGTGTGACTGCAGCATGCATCAACATACCGGAGCTACCTTTGCTCTAGCTAGCTCAGATAACAGCAACACGGAAACCTTGGCAGCATGAGCTGTACAAGCCTGTGTGGGGCCGTGGGTATGTAGTTGAAGAGATAGCCCATGCTCTTGCCTGCCTGTGCTGCTGCAGTTGTACTGCTATTGTAATTTGAGCTAGCCAAATCAAAGCTTGTGGTTAGGTCCACACATGCTGCAGTCGCACACCTCTGACTACAGTGGATACACAACGTATAAGTACACAACACTACAACACATCTGCCTCTACTGCAGCAAACTCCAAAAAGAGAGGACATAAAGACTGAAACCAAGGTGAGCTGGTCAGACACCTGTGTTGAGGACTGTAGGTGCATAGGAAGGAAATAAGGACATATAGTAAATATATAGAGTGGATGGCAGAAATAAAAATGAAGGGATAGACATAAAGGTGCCAGGAGAGGATATGCTGCTGTTAATTGCTGCCCTTCATTGTTTTACTGGAAGACCACATACCCCACAAGGGAGTGACTCCATTTTTTTGCAGCTATATACATGGAGAACACTACACATGGAAGCATCTGTAACTTCTGTATGTTTTAGAGTGTGTAAGAATGTTATGGATTATTTATATAGCACTGAATGTGTTTGGTGCTGTACAGATAAGAAGATGAGGTCTTTGCCTTGAAAAGCTTAAATTCTGAATAGATAAAATACTGATGAAGGGGGAAGGAAAAGGGATGAGACAAAATTACAGACAAGATGTGGTGGTGATGGCAGGTGTCTTGTTCCACTTCAGTTTTTATGCTTGCGATTCAGTTTTAAGACAATGAAGTCTGATTCTCATCTGAGGCAGCATCACTTGTGCCTTCTGTATTTGGATTATCCAATACTTTACCAGTTCCTGAGTGCTTCCAAGGGATGCACTGTAATGGGAAGTGGTGATATTTGTTGAAAGTATTTTTCTGTATCCTTGATTGTTCAGGGGGCAGCAGGCAAGGTGAAATTTATGTGTGTGCACACGTAAAGTTATAATGTAGATGTATTTCCCCCTCCACTCTGAGAAGTAGTACTCTAAATCTTCCTGTATGTCGCTATCTTACACTGTGTCCCTTTGCACATATAAGTACGCAAGAAGACATGAGCTAAAGCACTGTCCTTATCTTACTAATGGGCACTTAGCTATGTTCTCACCTGCTAGACCTCCCTCTTCCTACTAGGCAAGAGCATGTTGGCACCATTCAGCCATGCTCTTATTTCATGCAGGATTGGGTTGTCCTGCTCATCACGCTAAGTATTTCATGTAAGCACAACATTTCACATCTGCATTGGGCAGTACCAGGACTTCCAAATCTATTGTATGTGATTTCATCATAATAGAATAATTCTATTTTTAAAACATGCTTCAGTTATTAGTGTGTGTGAGGGGGTAAGTTCAGAAGATGGGAAGCAACCATGATCATTGTGTTATAAAACATAAATAATGTAACATTTTGCAGATCAGTTAGCAGAGGTCACGTGCATGAAGATCTTTTACTTTCACTTTTTTAATTAAAAAACAAACAACTATTTGGTTATTTCCTGCTGTCCAACGTCTTGAACTCAAGAAGAACAGAGGGGGGGAAAAAATCAAAACCACCAAATTAAGCACCAGTTGGTTGGCTCTCAAAGTCTTGCTTAATGCACTTGACTGAAATTCAACCTCTTTTCCCTCCATTTTAATGCTATTTCTTGCTATAGTACACTATCCAGAATTCAATGCTTAACCTAAAACATAGTTCCTTGTACACAATAAATGATGGATGGCTGTGTAAATATTGGACTGTTCAACAGCAAATGCATGGTGAGCTGTCCATTGAAGCAGCACAGAAAATGGTCCAAGTTAGGTGGAGATATTTGAGCAGTAGCTACTTCCTCCGATCCTCCTTCTTTCTTTTTCCACATAGTGGAAAAGGATTTGGCTGCATTCAAGAACTTCTGCTTGTGTCTTCACCTTGCATCCTGTCTCTCTTCTCTGACCCCAAATCCTTTTTAAAAAGAATGAGCCAGATGCGGGAAGGTGAAGAGCTGCCACATCTCTCATTGGAATAGGTGGTATTTGCAGGTTGTGGGACCAAGATTGTGGTAGTAATAAATAGTAATAGTATTTTCTAAGTTCTAGATCCTCTTATACTCACTGGCATGTTCATTCTCAAAGCATGATGGTTACCATTAAAATATATCAACTCTGCACCATAGATGCCTCACAATACACTGCCACCATTATTTCCTATGCTGAGGAAATGGAATACAATGGTATGCTAGGAACTGCTTGGTGATAAATGTAGGTATATACTGGGTTTTTAATGGCAACTACTGGTTTTGGTCCACTTGAAAGTAGGAGAAATGGTGAAATATTTAAGTCTATTCTTGATGAATTGCTTGTGCAACTTTGCAGATGCAGGAGTTTAGGATGATTTGAAGGTATGTATCCTCTATCTACAGATGCTTTCAGCTGGGCTGCATAAGTTGTGCTAACCTGTATATACTGAAAGAAGTCTGTTTCTGGGGGTCTGATAAAAAATGTAATCTGATGGAGTTTATTGCAAAATGGGTCTTAATGTTAATACTTCAAGAAACCACTGGAGGCAATACTACATAGCAGAGACAACTTAGCTTTTCATTGCTGCAGTATGCAGCATTCTATTATTAAAGTAGGGTAAAATATAGGAATATAGGCTACATTAATTTGCATTACATTATGATAAAGTATCTATGTGTGAAAGATCTCTATTTCAAAAGTATGTAATTACTAGAGCTGGTCAATTTTTTTTTTTCAAAAACATTGGTGAAAAAAGTCAAAGTGAAGATTCAGGAGTGGAGAGAGGGATGTTGATTACTTTATCTGAAATGATTCACCTATCCTAATTCTCAGTCTGTCAGTTAATTTGGCAAATGGCCAGTAAGCAGAGACCTCTTGGCTCTCTGTTTGGGAGGAAAACTCTTTTCCTGGATATTTTTCCCCTTCCCCCTAATCGGAAAAAAATGTTCTGCTGTCATTTGCTGAAGACAGTGGCCTTTGGAAGAGTTATCTGTGCATTTGATATTAAGCACTGAGCTATCCCTTTTCCAAAAGAGAGATCAGAATGTTGGAGGAGGAGAGATCCTCTTTTATAATTGCATGTCACATTGAGGAATGGAGGGACTGCTGAATGGTAAGCCTTTGCCTTTTTCTTTCTTTTCCTTCTTTTTTTCTTTTTTTTTTTAACCAGAAAGCCTTTGCCTATTTTATTTTCCGACCTATTCTTATCCTGTCAAATCTCCTCTGGAATTTTCCCTTGGGACTTAACTGGCAGGAAATCCCACTTTATGCATCATGGAACCTTCAGCTGAGCCATCCTGAGTAAAGTGTATGTGTGTAAGAGAGAGCACAGAGAGGGAGGGTGACTGATGTTTAACTGTAGGTACTGAGATTTGCATCTCTTTTCCATAATTACCACTTGACTGCTGGCATTTTTCATGCTGCTTGTGCCTGTGTTAATCATAAGAATAATCTATGGAACCTAAATGGAAGTTATTATTGAGAAGTGTTCCTAAACCAGCCATTCATATGTGGACACCCCTGAAATTTAGGATGTTCTAAATGCAGATCCAATCTAGCAGCGTTATCCCAGCTCTGTTTCTGACATCCAAACTTTCTGATGACAGTGAAAGGATATAAACTTTAAAATACATATATGTGCTGGATCCCATAGAGAAAAGGAGATAACCCGGTAGAAGTCTAATTGGGTCTGAGCATTAAGTGTTTTATGAGCAATCATTGTTGACTTGAGCACTCATTCTGAAAAGTAGTATTGCTGCCATTATTTTATTTGCACTGGAAACTACTGCAGCAGTGCTAGACTTTGAAACAACTGTCCTGATCCATGAATGGGAACTCTTAAAGAAGAAAGAGGAAAAGATGGGCAACCCTCAGGAAAAAAAAAAAAAAGTGGGATTTTCCTAGTCAGGATTAGTGGCAGTCAGAAATTTTCCATCAACTTTTTTCAATGAAAACTGGTGCTTCACCTTTGAAAAATTTGTATTGTACAATAAGAACATAAGAATGGCCATACTGGGTCAGACCAATAATCCATCTATCGTAGTATCCTGTCTTTTGACAGTGGAAAGTGCCAGGTTCTTCAGAAGGAATGAACAGAAAAGGGCTATTATTAATCCCTCCATCCCCGTCATCCAGTCCCAGCTTCTGGCAATCAGAGGTTTAGGCCTAGTCTACATTGTGGGAGGGGGTAATTGACCTAAGGTACACAACTTCAGCTAGGAGAATAGTGTAGCTGAAGTCGACGTATCTTAGGTTGACTTTCCTCACATCCTCACGGTGCGGGGTCAACTGCCGCCGCTTTCCTGTCGACTCTGCTTCCACCTCTCGCAGTGGTGGAGTACAGGACTCGAAGGCAGATCAGACGTACCCTTAGGGTATCTCAGGAGTTTACAGAGGATGGATGGCTGCAAATAGATCTTCATACTCTGATAGAAGTGGCATTCCCCCCTTTAAAAATAACCTCTCACTTTATCAGACTTGGTTTTCTGGATGTGAACCAAGGACTGGAATGCCTAAAGGGGACTTTATGCAACCCTGTGCTCTGGGTGTCCGGATCGGCAAGTAGTGCTCAATCTATTGGAGATCGATTTATCGCGTCTAGTGGTGGTGATTCAGTTAGTAACACACACAAACCAACATCTACTTCTTTCACAGAAAAACTTTCTCAGTAAGCTCAACCACTATAACAGCAAGGATAAATTCTGAATGGTGCCTGCCAGAGGATAGGTTTAATCTATTTCAGAATATAAATTAGACAGTCTTGAGAAGAAAATGTAAGCTGTAGTATATCCAGAAGCAAATGTCTTTAATCTTGTGAGATATAAAGATATGAGCTGAGTGTGGGCATTGCAAAAATAAATGCCAGTTTTAGATAAACAATTTTATGCATTTTTCCTTACACCATTTAAAAAAATACTTGCTGGGAGAATGGAGGGAAGAAGTGTATTGCACAGAGTATGTGTAAAGGAATAAAGAATATTTTATAGCAAGGTTACCAGTTTGAATCCAGCACCGAGATGAAGTAGTGACTAAATGTCATTACCTTCTGATGGCTGTTGAGTGGCCTCTGTGAAGTGATTTAGGGTCCCATACAAACCACTGAAGACACCTTCATAATTCTTATTCTTGTTCATAGTCTTGAAAGAATGCCCAAGGAATGGGCCGTGAATAGTGCATTGGGCTCATGGGCAAGGTAGGCAGGGCTAGTGTTGGGAGCTTGAAAGTCAGGAACTGAAGCCACAAGTCAGAGCCAGTATCAGCGTCAAGTGCAGGAATGAGTCAAAGTCAGGAATCAGGCGGAAGGTCAATGCTAGGTAACAGAGTCTGTGCTGGGGTTCTGGGGGTGTGTGGGGAGTCAGAATCCAAGTCAGAATCCTGGTCAATAGCAAGAGTTCAGAAACCAAGAAGTAGCACCATCATGGCAGCTAGCTAGGGATCCACATTGGCTCCTTGATCCTATACAAGCCCATAGGGTGAATCAGGAAGCATCCAAGAAACAATCAGGCATCACTAAGACAGCTGTCGCTCAAATCACTCAAGACAGAACTTCCCATGGTGTGCAACCTTTGTGGGCATCAAGGATCAGCCAGGCTACTGCACCAAAAGTTTTGTACTGTGCTTTGACATTTCAAACAGCAGTACGTAAAGTGCACAACAAAACTTGGGGGAAGGGAGTGGTCTTCTTACATGTTTGTAAAAGCATTTCAATAAGTGGTGCTATATAAATTACAAATGATTCATTGTCATGTCTCTGAAGAGCAGACAGAACTCAGTTATTAAGGTTTCCCACGAACAGCTCTAAATATACCCCGTTCAGCTAATGGAGGGAAATGGAAGGGGTGAAACATAAAAGCAGAGAGATAGGACAGCAATGTTTTCCATGTATCTTATTGGCTGAGGGCTTCTTTACTTGATTTTTCTTTTTATGTGTTGAAGTTTCAATATCAGGTTCATGAAAGGATTACAAGATATTGTGCAAGATTATCAGGAACTCTTCAGAGTGTCTCCAATTTGGGAATGGGGCTTATTGCTTGAGGGTGGGGAGAAAAGATGAGGAGAACAATGGATCAGGACATGTGGATGAGGAAGAGCTTCATGGCAGAGAAAAGACAGGGAACATCCACATCAGCCAGAGGAGAAAGGAAGGATACAATATCTTAGTAAAGAGGAGAAGGAGATGCATGACTTGGTGTCTGGTGGTTGTGTGTGTGCATGGGCGGGGGGGGGGGGCAGGGAAGAGGGAGAAATTGAATTTCTGCTGTCTCCTGTCAATTTTCCCTTTAAAGGAATCGATAATCTGGCCACAGGGCGAGGATTATTATTATTTATTTATTTATTGGGGGAAAGGCGGGGTAGAGACATTAAGGACCAGATCTTCAGCTGTTGTAAGTCCGTGTAGTTCCACTTATTGGTTCCTGTGGCGCTATGTTGATTTACTCCATTTGAGAATGTGGCTGTAAGGCATTCATGGCAGTGTTTTTATGAGGAGGTTATCCTCAATACAGTAGTGAAGGAAAAGGGAATTTCACCAGTTGGATGTTATCATTTGCAGCAGAGATGGCTGTATTTTCACTGTAGCTTTGTGTGTGCAGTTTATGAAGCATATTGGGGTCCTTTGGAATGAAATGTGGTACCTGAAGGTAAAATATCATTATTATTATTCCCAGTTCTAAATTTTGACTGCTTCGAATGAAAATCCACAGCAGTGAATGTTCTTGCCTTAATTAAAATAAATTAACAATTTAATTTTCAGTACCACAGCACTAAAATAATCCAGTTGTGTTTTATCTGACCCCTCCAAATACTTCAGGCAAAGGAGTGTGATATAAATGTCTGGGTAACGAAGTAGTTTCGTTGTCTGACTGCTTTGCATTTCATAACTGAATCCAAAATGCTAAGCATGTTCATCCCTAACTCCCCAAAGGAGGAGGCTGGGTAGTTAGTCAACAGGAATAACACACTCCTTTGATCATTACAGACTCACGGGTATTTGAACTGAGGTCTGACCATCATTATTTCTTCCAGCCATTCTGTTTATCAAGCTGGAAACAGATTACTGCTTCATTTTGCATCACTTTGCAATTTATAGCAGTAAATGTTTTCTAATGGCAGCCATAGATGTCAGGCCATAATAATAAAGCAGCAATATAATGAATCCCAGCTTGCTCTGTAGAGCTCATAAGGTAAAGCAAAAATAGATAGATTTAGATGCTCTGCCAATAAGGTCTATCTCCTCCCTCTCAGACCCTATAATAAAGCAGTTTGGACCCACCAGCAGACGTTTCCTTGATTTCAATTTGACCGTGCTAGACAGCTATTTATTTTTAAGCAAAAATGTGAACCTTCATTTATCTCCAATTATTATGAGCAGAGTTTTGTCTGCATGAAACTACCAAATCTAAAGCCAACTTAATTTCGACATTCAGATCAGGATCCAAATCTGTATCTGGTCCCTGTCCTGTTTCAGAACAACCTGTGAGAGTGAGTTTCATTAACTCATTCAGTTATTAATTCATGTGTTTAAACTGCCAGCATGAGTGCCAGTTGTGGGGTGGACAGCTGTCCAAAAGGAGCTAGTCTTAACACCAACAGCTTAATTCATACACGTCACAAAGTGGGACAGTTAGTCTTCCTGCCTTTTAGCAACTATGGACCAGGGCATTATCCAAGACTGTGAACTAGAAAAGAAAAGATCTGTGTCTAATTCATAGTTAACTGGGGTCTCCATTTGATCTCTAAATCATAATTATCATACCCATTTAAAAATGAAAATTACCAAAATAAACCTTGTTGACAACTCCACTAAATTTCTTGGCCACCAAGGATTGCAAACACATGGTCATGTTTGACTCCTTTCTTTCTTCCCTATGAATCATAAGGTAGTTCTTCTGCTGTCTAACCATATTGGCATTGGTTACTGTTGAAAGACAGGATACTGGCTAGATGTACCATTGGTCTCACCCAGTATGGCCATTCTTATGTTCTCGTGCACCACTCAAGCCTTTGTTAATGACTTGGCCCCATTTCACTTTTCTGGGCAAATTTTGAGACAGCATGCATTCCAGTAGCTTCAGTGGAATTATGCAGATTTATACAACTGAGGATCTGGTCCGTGGTCCGTGAACGCTCTGCACTTCACCTCACTCTCCTTCAGTCCACTCAGCAAACTGCTGCTGCAATCCTCTTTCTGTCTTTTCTCTGCCTTTTTTGAGTTCCTTTTTGGGTTTTCCCCCTTACTTTCACCATCAGTTTCAAACTTCTAGTCCTCACCTTCAAGGTCCTTCCAAAACAATCTCCTCCTTTTCGGTGTGTCTGCACTCATTTCCTTCTAAGCCCCCTCTCACAAGCTCCACTCTGAATCCTCTTTCCTAACCACAACATTTGTATCTTTTCCACCCTTGCCCCTCATGCTTCAAATTGTCTTTTTGTGCACCAACCTCCACCTTGTCCTTTAGATCACTCCTCAAACTACATTCCTTCTGCAAAGCCATGGAAAAATGACCTCCCCAAGAGTCAACCTTAAACTCTCATTGACAATTCAGTCTGTGCTATTTAGTCTATACTGGAGTATAAGTTTCCTGGCACACAGACCTTGCTTCACTGTAAGTTGGGAGAGTATAGTGAACACTGTCAGAACCCAGTAAGTAACTATTTACAATCATTCTGTTTATTATTGTCTGTTAATCTAGGTTCTCCTAGGATCATTAACCATCCTGTTTTGTGGGTTTGCTTGTTTAAAGACATTCCTCATGGGATCTGATCAACTAACGAAAAAGGTAATTCCAAAGTAATAGTGCATGAAACCAAACTAAGCCTTTTTCACAGGCCTGACTACTCCTAGGGTTCCCTTTCTGAGGGCTTCTCTTCCAAACCCTAGTTCTGAGTTCTATTCCTATCTCTCTCATCTCTGTGTGGGGTTATGATGCAACTGCTCCAGTAAGTCAGTAAAACTTTTTCATCTTTTCCCATTAGACCAATATTTACTAACTGGGGTGTTTCAAGCAAATGCTGCTAGCCTATTACACTCCACCCATTGCTATGGTATGTGTGAACCTCTACGGTATGTGAAAGGGAGACTCCATGTATTATAGCATCTCTGTCTGAATCAGCATTATCCAGTGCCCTGATTCAGAACATCACAACATCAGACATTCTTTCGCTTTTATCCTCAAAATGTCCAGCCAGCCAGAAAAATGTTTCTGTAGTTAATGGAGCAGGAACAAAGGAAATAGGAATAACAAATAGATGAACAATTGTTCAAATAAAATATCTTCATTTTTTCCCCTTCGTGTGTAAGTCTTGCTACTTTAAGAGAAATAAAGTAGCCTTCTCATGCAGGTAACAACAATAAAAACAAAATGGTTGCCAGATGAAGATGTAAAAAGAAATGTGTAAGTGGATGAGTGAAGTTCTGAAAAACATACTTCAAGGACCAGTCTTCTATAGAACGTGGGGAGGCAGGGGAGGGAATGACATACTAGAACTCTAAATCGCCAATTAAATTGAACATGTGTTTATCCTCCCTCAAAAATATGTTTTCAAGATCATATCTGACGTCCAATATTGCTTGGATGCTGCAGACATCTATTGACCACTCACAGCTCCAGCTCACGTCAATGGAGTTGCAGATGTTCAGCATCCATGAAATCAGGTCCTGTGCTTCAGAACATGAGTTTGAAATTCTAAATGGAGATCAAGACGTCTAGTATTGTTCAGATGATAACAAAATGAGTAAGAGGTGTTGCCAAATCATCTTAACTCTTTATGGGGAAACTGCCTGTAAAAACCAGATCACAGAATTGTTAATTCAGATTAGTTGGTAGTGCTTGCTTTGAAGTTGTACATGAATGAACACATGGCATGCAATCCAAAACCTTCTGTTAGTGGAAAGCAGTCATTTCAGATAAAGGCTGTAGTTCATTAGTACAGGAAGACAGAATCTGTTCTTTCCAGAATGGGACATCTCAGAAATAGGCTTGATCAGAAAGATTAATTAAACAAGAGAAGGTACAAAAAGAGTGTTCTGTTGGTGCTAATCATATACTGTGTGTATGGTGTAGTAATTTCAGCACGGGAGTAGAAGTCGGGTGTCCTTAGTATTCTATTCTTGAGTCTGCCTTTGGAAAGTTATTTGTGTCTCGCTGTGTTTTTATCTCTTATACACTTAATTTTTAACTTTATCATTGTTTACTTTCTCTAGCAACAATACACAGCATTTACACAGTGCTTTGTATCTAAAGATCTAAAAAAAGTGTTTCAGAAGTATTAATGACATCTTTAAGTAGTATCCTAGAAAACAGAAATTTGATAGCAGCATTATAAGCAATCTGAGTACTCTGTCTTTGTAATGGATCAAGATGACACAATTATGCCTGGAAAAAAAAATCTTTCACTTTTGTACTGGAAAGATATAATCAAGCAAAAATGACGAGTTTGCTTGATAGATAAATACAACGAGATGGCCCATTCCTGCAAGACCTTACTCTTGCGTGTAGCCATTGCTCATAGGAGCAGTACCTGTCCCGTCAAAGACAATGTAAATATGCCAGTGAGTAAGGATTAGGAGAATGGGACCCTCATTATGTCGCACATTTCTCATACCAATTATATCCCCAAAGACTTCAAGGTGGTACATAATAATAGGGTGTGTGAAGAGTTAAGTAGCCCATAATGGTGGGCATGAGGAAGAAACAATGGGGGGATAGAGGATTCTTTCAGGTGAAATTTGAAAAGAGATGAGTGATAGAGAAATACAGGGGAAGGGGCTACAAATGGCAGGAAGCACATCATGGACAATGGCATTACAAGTGCTTCAGTACTGCCCTTTCATTGTTCTTTCACCATGTCCTGAGGGGGCAGAGTGTAGGAATGAGAGAGAATAGGCCATTCTCCAAGGCCCATTCAGTCCTTATTGTCTGTGATTATATTGTCAAGGAGAGAACCAATTAGGAGGTGGTAGCTTTTGTGAGGACAGCTGTCCACTAAGCACTGGACTGAAATCATCTCTAGGATTTTTTTTTTTAAGGAATTGTAAAAGTGCCATGCAGTAACTGACAATCTTTGGCTACCAACAAACTTTGATTATTCTTCCTCTGGGGGAGAGAACTCCAAATCAATTATGTATAGGTACCAAGAAGCAGGGAGAGAGGGAAAAGAACCCTTGATCTTTTACATATTTCTGCTGAACTTACTTGCACTCAGTGTAGTGTTCAGTTCCAGGGCTCTCCTCCTTTAACCATCAAAAAGAAATCCACAGTCTGCTTCCACTATTAATTCAGAGGTGAGGCTGGGGAGCAGCCACTGCTAAGAACTTTTGGTGGATGAGAACACACAGAGAGAGAGGCTGTGAGGCAAATCCTCAGCTTGTATAAATCAGCATAGTGTATTAGGTAGGATAACATGATGAGCGTTTTCAATTCCTATGCTCTGTACATAATGATCACTATCTGGGATCTGGGGAAAAAAATCTCCATTTCATAGCATATTAGCACTTGGGTTGGTACATTAATAGGGTTTAAAATTCCTTTGAACATCTGGTGTTGGCCAGATATTCTGACATAGGATGTTGAAATTAGATGGATCATTGGTCTGTTTGGGAATGACAAGGGCTGACAAAAGGAGCAACTATCAGAGTACCACTTCATATCCTTCATGTGATTGTGTGAACTAATTCATTTTAAGTCCTGTATGTATGAAGAGGCCCCTGAGAACTGGAAGTATTCCTTGGTTAGGTGGTAGTCTTCAGAGACTGAGGGCTGGCCCTGGATAGAATAATGTACACTTGATGGGAACAAAAACATTCTATTCACAGCTGCTTGAATAATCCTGTCACATATCCCAAAGCCTCATGTGGAGTGAAATTATTCAGTGACATTTTAAATATATGTCCTTGTCTCTCTATTTGTCTTTCCTAAGTTTAGTGGATTTATTAGTAGTGAGGGAAGTTTCTTTTTTTTCTTCTTTTTTTTTTAAGCCTGCTGGAAAGTTGTCAGATCAGCTAAAAGTTGCATTGATTTGAAACAAATAATTAAAGTTCATTTCATAACAAATTGATTTGAGCTGAACAGCCGTCGAACTGCTAGGAATTCAATAAACAAAGTGAGGACTCAAATGAGTTCAGCTATCAAGCCTTTGTCATTCATCAACAAGCTAATCCGAGTCATCCTCGGTTACAAAGTAATAATTGCTCTCGTTCATCCTTTGTGCTGCTGTTATTGTTTTGCTGTGTGGTTTTTTTGGTAAATCGATTTCATCAAGAAAGATGGCCAGTTTGTGTGTGTTTAAAATTTGCCTTAGAGCAACTTGGAAGCAATGCTATGGCATAGCAAATAATGTCATCCTTGATTAGCAGGGTGTTCCGTGTAAGACTGTGCTAGAGTTGGAATGAACTACTTGTCCATTCCAGCATGCACACTAAGATCAAAGTACTGGTTGTTCCAAAGCTGCAGAACTGGTTTCTTTGCTCTGCTGGGGATAGAGAATGGCTCACCTAAAGATTTGTTCATAGTAGATTCTGTTTCTTTGAGGTATGACATACAAAAGAACATAGTAATTGCTATTGTGGACCAGACCTGTGGGCCATCTAATTCAGTGTCCTGTCTCTGACAGCAGCCAGTACCATCTGCTTCAGCTAAAAGTGCAAAAATTCCATGTAATGTACAAATATAAAATAATGTATCCATAGGAGATGTTTCTTCCTTCCCCCCCAGTCGGTTAGTGGCTTTTGACCTGAACCAAGAAGGTTTATATTCTTATTTATTTTTATTTTTCTAATCCTGTACAATGTAACTGTAGATTTTCTCATCAGATATATATATAAGGAATCCAGAAGTGAATGATATAGAAAACATATATATATAATATACTTTATTTTTTTGTCTTAATTATATCTAGTGGCAATGAGTTCCCTGGGTTAAATACATATTTTCAAAATACATTCCACAATTATCAGCTTTTCATTTGTGGCCTGATACAGCGCTTGCTTGATAGAAAGCCTCCCATTGATGTCAGCGGGCTTTGGGTGAGGTCCTTGCTTTTGTACTGAGGGGTATATAGCACCTGGTGTACTTGTTCTATATCATTCACTTCTGGATTCCTTACGTCTCCTCTTAGGCCTTGTCTGCGTTATCTTTTCTTTCTTAAAAATTCCCACAATTGTTACTATTGGTGCAGCTCCATCTGTCATAGCAACAGTGGGATTTGTAATGTAGACAAGTTGCCAGTAATCAATCTACATGAGTGCTACCCCCCCAAGGCCATGGTGGAAACATATTAGGGGGGAAATGCTAGTGGTAATGCACCTTATTCATCTTCTTTCTAAATGAAATAATGTTAATCTTTTCATTCTCTGTTCATATAAAAGTATTTCAATGTCTCAAATCACTTTGGATGCCCATCTCTTGACTCCTATTGAATTAATGTTGATTTTTGCTTTGACACTTTAAATTACAGTGCACAACCATCATATAACTATTCTTTAATTACATGGTACTTTAACTCCCTTGTTGTTTTCTGCTGCATCTTTGGCATTGCAGTGATTTAAGATGGCATTCCTTAAGTGACAACAATCAATGGAATGTTGGCCCTTGAGAGGAGATATACTTGATACCATAGGGTAGACCTATAAACTTTCTCCCTGTGTACTGGTGCCTAGAGGTAGCTCTGAGGTGGCTAAGAGGTTTTGCCAGCAAATGTCAAATAATGAAACAGTATTTATGGGCTTTAGTGGATAGCAGTGTAATTATGCTTAATGGAGTAAAAATTAACTAGTATGAAATCTGCCCTTGTTTTAAAAGATTAGGTAACTTGCCACGTTCTCACTGATGTGGCATTTATCATGGCCATCCTCAGTCACTGTATGTCAATTACTGTGCTTGCAGTTAAAATGTTAATAATGAGTAGGATATGAGAAGTAGTAATTCAGTACTATAGGGTGCACTTCCTCTTCTGTCAGCAGAACTGAACTGATTTCCCATCATGGAACAAGGCAGCACCATGCTGCAGGAAGTACCACTTATCAGAGGTCGTTGGTTGTACATCTCATCAGAGTTCTGGCCATTAAAAGTCCCATGGCACTTTTTTCAAGTGTCTTTTTTCATGGTGTCCTGACTAACATCCAAACTGGATAACAATATTCTTCCTCCCTACATTCTCCCTAACTTTTCTGTGTAGGTATTTTATATTGTCCCATCAAAGTAATACATGGGCACTTCTGAAACATTTATGGACTAATCTTTGTGATAACCCTGTGACAGGGAAGTATCCTTATCCCCATTCTGCAGGTAGGGGACTAAGGGAGATTAAGTGTATTGAAATGATCTCACAGACCATACCGTGACACAGCTGGGAAATTAACCCTTTTGACTCAATCCATTATTTTAACTAGAGCTGGTTGGAAAATTTATATTGAAACAGTTTTCCATCAGGAAAGGTCTTTGTTGAAACTGAATTTTTTTCATGAAATCAAATCAATTTTGACAATTTCATTTAAAAATGGGAATAAAACAGGACACTCCAACATGTTTAGAATCCATTTTCTAACTAGCTATAATTTTCACCACAAAACTATCCTTCCTTTTAGCTATGATATTTTTTCCCCCTTGTCCTAAACTGTTGTGTAATGTTGCTGTATTGTGTGCTATTGGACAGCTGCTATGTTCCTTTTGGTGATGACTCCTCTATATGTACAATGCCAGATTCCACACTAAAAAAAATAAGATTTGATTTATGAAGTTGTATAAAATTACAGTATGTTCTAAGTGCAGTATATTCTGAAATGTGCCCCAATCCAAAATGGTAAGTCACTGTTTCTCTACATCTTTTGCCTTAGTTCAGAGGATTCCTTTTCTTAGTCAGTCATGTTCCAGCTGCTATGAAGTAAAAGGAAATGGTTGCCACAGTCCTATCCCAACATCTCATGTTAGCACTAGCATGCAAACAAACAAGCCCTTTTTTCCAAAGCCAACAATACAACAGCTACCAATGACTTGTAAGATTCTGTGCTTCTGATTTAGCCTGTGGTTTGCTTCCTTTACATGCATGCTATATAATAAAGGGGTCAGGGTAGTGCCACATCTTTTTAAAGCACCCAGTTTTTTTCTTTGATCACTTGAGACATGCCTCATTAATAGCATGTTGTATTCAGCTATGTAAATGCCTTTTGTTTTTTAGCCTCTGAAGCTCTTAATCTTTGTGAAACCTTTTGTCTACAGAGACAAGCAGTTATTTTGAGAGGCAGAGCTGCCAGTTAACAGAGGAGAAAGACATTGTTTTTTTTTATGCAGCCTTCAATTTTTTTTTCTTGGTTTAGTTTCTTTAATCTAAAATAAAAATATTCTTACTGGTGTTTTCATATACCATGTGCGTGGTAATACTCTGAAAGGACTCCATATTTCTTAAACTAAATTGGCTCTTTATTAAGAGAACTATTTACAGAGATGCCACACTAGCAGCTAGCATTCCAATCATATGCACACAGACTGGCTTTCTGGTGTCTCCTCCAACCTCTTCCCTTTTGTAATCTGTGCTCCTCCCTCCAAGTTCCATGCAGATTGCTACAGCTGGAAGTGTCTGCTCTTTCTGTATAGAGAAACATAAGGTAGACCTGGAAAGTGATTCCCACACCACCACCCCCCATGATAAAACTGTTTCACAGGGGCAGCAACAACACATTTTCCACACACTACCCTGAAAAAAGAGTTTGAATTGTGACCTAGATGGACCCGCTCTAGAAAGGATGCTCTGGACTTCATGTCTAATCATACCTGTCCTTTCTCTATTGTTGGGACAAGTGCATCAGCTGTGATGCTGGTTTTTGTGAGATGGTTTCCTTTGACTGAAGTCACCCATTTTGCACTTAGATATTTCTAGGGTGACTAGTAGTACCATGAACAGATGGGAGAGGGCGTAGAAAAGTATAAGTGTAGCCCACTGAGCAGCAATCTGATAATGTTTGATCATTGTCGGTTTGAACACAGTGATGATTAAATAACTTTATTGCCATTCAGCTGTGCACCCTTGTTAAATACTTAGCACATCTTACATTGTGTGCTTGTGTAAGGATTTTCAATGGTACCTAAAAGTTGAACTTCAGTGAGAGTTGGGTGCCTAACTTCATTAGGCTCCTTTGTTTATCCCAGCCATTCACAGTAAGGACTAAGGCACAGGACATTTTGTAAGGGATTCAGGATACAGAAGGTATTGCTGGCCAGAGGTTCAGCACTTAAGTGCCATTAATTCCCAGGGCATGTCCTGCACTATATTATTGCTATTATACATTAAATTTAATCACCAAAGATTTTTGTTATGGAAGCTGCAGTTTCAGGCTTCACACAGGCAGTATTACATGACAAAACTGGCCATTCAAATTCTGTGAATTTCTCTGAATTCATCTTCTAATTGGCATTTATTTTTTATTATTGCATTAGGCAAACGTGCGTCAGGGTAGCAACAACCCCATAGCCATATTGATTGAATATGCTTTTATTATTGTTAAGTAGAGATTGTGATTTGAACCAGAACTCTACCAAAGTTGAGAGCTATTTGAGTTCTTCCCAAAACAGACTCCCCTCCTCTCCCTCACCACTTTCTGTTGATGATGATGATGAAGCTTGAAATACCTGAGGGGAAAAATGATCTTTTAGAACAATATAAAGCTGTCCAAAGGCACCTTTCTTTCAGACTCCAATACTGAGTGGGCAAATAACTCCGGTGCACCACAATCAGTGTCTCATACCAGGCACCTTGGGAAACTGTAGTGATCCCATCTTGAATGACTTTGTAAAAATCCTTGCCTGAACTTTTAAAATAAACCGCCAGTAAAAAATAAATGCAGGGAATGGTCAGCCTTGGTTGTGAGGGTATTAGCTGTTTGCACACATAACAGAAGTACCTGTCCCTACACATGCTGGAAAATGTGTGGCTTCTGACTGTAGATACAATTCACAGAACCTGGTGTTGTATATATGCTTTACATGAAGCATCGCAAAGCTCTTTACAGAGAGGGACTCAGTTAGAGGCACTGCCTGGTCAAGAATGTTGTTATAAACGTTTTTTTCTTTCTTGTCTTGTAGTTAATAACATTGTGTACTCTGGAAACTGACCACATTAAAAATTTTTCAGGCATTCAATTATGATTATTTCAATTTCAATTAGCTTAGATAATGAAATTAGACTGGTCAATTTCAAAATCAGTGTAGTGCCTTTTGTGTTCACTTCTGTTTATCTCAGATCTTAGTTGTCCTCCACTGTGGTATCTTAGGGCAAAGTTCCAAGCAAACAAGTTTACTGGAAAGAATCAAAGAAACAGCAAATTTTAAGTAAATATTAAGGAATAGCAGAAAGTGTTTGAGCATTAGTGTGTATACTAGAAACCTGCTAAGAGTTCCAGGAACAATTTCATGTAGCCTTCGTGTACAATCAAAACAAACTATAACAGCTTAAATACTGTATATATAATACTCACAGTGAACTGTTCCTGTCTGATCTGTAGGCCAAGGATTTATTCAGAAATGTTATGTACAGATAAAGAGGCCTGAAAAAACATACAATCTAAAAGATACATACAAATAATGGGATGCCATGAAGACTGGGGAAGTTGGGTTTTGTTCATATAAAGTCCTTGTGATCCTTACAGAAAGCAGGGAGTTGAAGAAAAACTTGAATATAAGAAGGAGATGGCTTTTGAAATGGTTTCAAATAACAAATGTAAGAAAAGCCTGATATAAACAGACAATGAGGCAAAAATCATCAAATAAAAAAATTGCTATGACTTATTTTTCCAGCTCTAGTAGTTAGTTCCTAGTGCAAATGTTTTTGGTAAAGCTGGTTGAAATGTTTTGCATCTAAAAGGGGTTTCCTGTGAAAAAATGATTTCTTTATAGAAAGCTTCCGATATCTTCAAAATATTTTTCTCACAAAATAATCCATTATTTATTCAATATTTTAATCAACATTTGTTGAACTCATGCATGAAATCATTATAGAAACTTATTTACTGAAAACACAATTTTATTAAAAAACATTGAATAAAAACATCATTTAAAATGTTATTGATTTTTTTTCACAAAAAAATATAGAATGGGTCCATTTCAAGCCCTGAAAAATAAAACCAGTTTCAAAATTTAGTACAAAACTTTTTCTCCTACCACAAGCTCTACCTGCTGGGGAGTCTTTACGGTCCAAACACAAAAACTATTTCACTGGGTGTTTTATTAAATGTACAAATATTTATATCTATGTTCATTTTATAAAGCTTTGAGCTTTCCATATCCAAATGTTGAACCTAAATCAAACTGGCAATGAACCTCTTAAGGGGAAGAGGACACTTTAGAGATAAAACTTGTAGAGAGGAAATGAGGAGGAAGTGAGAGAATTCAAGACACTTGGGGATCACAGACAAAAGATTCATCTATCCAGATGCCAACTCCACGTGGAGTATCACCGGGTCAAGGCTGGAGAAACAAAGGCGGGTGTCATTGCACTAGTTCCCTGGGGAGTTGTGTAGTCTAGACGTGGGTGGGTGGTGGTGGTGGTGTCTGTTTATTTTAAATGGATTCTGACCTGGGCTATGTTTTTTATTTTTACTTCATTATCTGTTGTTTTGGTATAAATAGCTATAAAGACATGAATTCAGCATGGTATCATGCAGCAGGCTCAGGAAGGATGGGAAACAGAGTGAAGCAGAAAAAACCATTATTTATTTTTAAATAACAGTGAATAACAAACACATTAGGAAAATGAACTGGAATTTGTTTAAAGTAGAATATGCTTTGAAACTTTCCCTAGAGTACGAGTTATCCTTTAACCACAGAAATAATACTAGTTAGCATTCACATAGGATTTTTTTTTTCACATCCAGAGATCTTCACACAGCGAATTATTCTTCACGCTAACTCTGTGTTGACCAGGATGGGAAAGCAGAGGCAGACCTGTTACCCAACCCCTGTGCAGTAACATTTACCAAAGAAAGGATTAGAATTTGGGCATTTCTGATTTCAGCTTGATTGATCTCCTGCTTAAACTACTAGCCCTGGCCACTTTCTCTGAGAATAGCCTAAGTCTGGTCTAGAAATATTTGAGCACTTTTGTGATTCATAGACTGACTGACTTATACCAGCTGATGACACAATTTAGAAGTAAATGGAACTAAACCAGAAAAGAAATTGTCCCAGAGTTTCATTTCTAAATTGGGAAAGTTGGCATAGGAAAAAAATTCATGGACCAGAAAAGTGCCTGGTAGCTCCATTGATGTCAATGGAGTTAATTTTCCCCCATTTTTTATCATAGCTTTTTATCAGTACTGAACTTCCCTCTTCCCACCCTCAAAAAGGTGCAAAGCATAGCAAAGGGACAATAAGTTTCTTGTTATACACATGGAAAATTGTGATATTGAATTCATTTTTAAAGCAAAATTTATTTTGCTTTCACACACTCATATCTCTTCTCATCTTGTGTATCTCAATGGAGTTAGAATGCACTGCTGTGTGTTTTCTCTCTAAATATCCCTGTTTGTAGATTTTGGACCTTCAGGTTGATTGTCAGAAAGTAGAAAGTAGGCAACCCATGCCTGAATACACATCCACCATATACCTACTATGATCACCTTTTGAGGGATGTAGGTCTTTTTGAAGATATTTGAGTTAATTTAATGAAACCAGGGCTCATTCAATCAGTCCCACACAATTCTAGTTAATAAAACAGAAAATCTTCCTGCACAGTGCTGAAATTCTCCCTCTGACTCAGAGATCTCCTTTCCTTCCCCCATCTTGGTGAGTCATCCTGCAGATTGTTTTTGTTGTTGTTGTTGTTTGTGTTTTTTTAATAACATTAGTTTGGATTGCCTAAAAGTGTATAGTGAGGAATTACAGATTGTGTGGATGGATGGGTGGGACTTGCCTATAGAAAGTGTGATTATGAAGGCTGTGTAAGTTACACGTTAAATATATTTAAGCAAATATAGGGTCTGATCTTGCATAAGCTTACTCACATAAGCAATCTCATTGACTCCAGTAGGACTAGTCATGAGAGAGAATACTACTCACAAGTGTAATGATTGTATTTGTTCCATATTCCTCTAATCCTGCCCCAGACACAACTGTAGCTTGTATCTGATTTCAAGGAATTCTATACATAAATTTGCTTCCATCTCACACAGACCTGGCGTTATCACACTGTTTCGTACAGTGAATCTTTGGTGACAGAAGTGTTGTATCGTGAAAACCAGGTTCTAGAAAAAATGGAGACTGGTTAAGAAGTGACTACTGTATTACTTCTCAGATTTCTTCTTCCTTGACCCTTATTTAGGGCTGTTCACTGATTTTAACAGGCCATTCTTTAGCTATTTGAAGCACTGTGAGATTGTAATCCATTTAGTCTGGTATCCTGTCTACAAAATGCTTCAAAGGTCATTGTAAACACCTCATTCATGGTTTCTCACTTTGAAATATTACATGATAGGACAGAATGATTCATCCCTGATCTTGGCTGATGATAAGGTGATGCCCAAACATAGTGAGGATTAATTGCCCGTAGAATTGGTAGAAAATGGTATTTCTCCATTAAGGAAAAGAAAATAAATAAGACTATATAATTGATTTGTTCAGATTTTTCTATGGAGCTTTTTTTGAAGGGGGAAGGAGGAAAAGGGCCAAAAAAGAGTAACTTTCAGTTTTCAGGATTGTTTTGTTTTTGTTTTTTGCATTTTTCTCCATTTTTTTCTTTTTCACCCCCCTTTCCTTTTTTGCACTTCCAGTCTCTCTCTCTCTCTCTCTCTCTCTCTCTCTCTCTCTCTCTCACACACACACACACACACACACACACACACACACACACAGAGAAGGGAAATGAGCAGGAAAAGAGTCAGAAAAAAAAAGAGTCAGGAAAAAAATCAAGTATGTTTAGTCAAAAAGCCATTTTTCACCATTATCATAAAATATATAACTTTTCAACCAGCTTTACATCCTAGTTAGTGTCTCTTCATATAGCATTGTTCTCAGTAAAGTTCTGAAAAGAATCAGCTCCCATAAATATGGCATCTGTAGAAATGGAGTTTTGTCATATAATAGGGCAATCTTTGTCCTCCCTGGTGGTGGTAATGTTGGCTTGAGTACATCCCACTGAGGGGTCTTTTGGTCAATATTATGAGCTCAGCTAATCCCTGTGTCTTCCATGCTGCCTTCATGCTGAATGTTGTGATAGTCTGAATACCCCCGAAGTCACTAGATGTAACTGTAACAGGCTGAGATTGCTTATTTAAGTAACACCCACAATTCTTAGAGTTACATAGTTCTGTAAGCCCCAAAGCAAGCTGTATGGGCCATTTGTGTAGGTAACAATGTGAAAATGACAGGTGCCATTTAAATGTCCAGTTTCTGTTCAAAATGAATTGAAAACACTTAAACTACATAAATTGGCTGACATCCCAAATCATTAAATGATACAAGGCAGATTAAAAGATTACAAATAAAAGTGAACAGAGAGCAGTGTCAGTCTTTGTTCCAATTTTCCTCCATCCATACCCTCAGCGGTCTTGTCTAGACTAAGGATTTAAAGTGTGATACTAGCATGTATTAGCCAACACATGCCAACTAGCACATTTTAAAAGTTAGTGTGACCTTTCCTTCAACATCTGCTAAACTGGTCAAGTTACGCTAAGAGGGAGCCTAAGCTATAATCGGAATGTAACACCTGAACTTTAGGTCAGTTAAGATTCTGATTCAGATCTGAGTGTCACAGGGAAGCCTTTAATGTGGGTAAATTGAAATTATAGCTCCTGGCAATTTGGTGTCCTAGACATGCTCTGAATTGCCCCATCCTCATGCCATGGACCCACGCTGCTTGGTTTGATAGTGACCTTGCTGGGGTGGGGGTTTCTTCCTCCAAAGGCAGGGATAGTAGCATGAGGTCCCCTTTGTCCTCCCAGGAGTAGCAGCAGGATCTCTTCCTCCAGGAGTACCACGGCTGGCAGCAGGGGTCCTATCTCCCATGACCAGAGATGCAGAGAGTGGCAGCCTGGTGAGCCCTCCAGTACTTACCCCAGCTGCTGTTGGGACATCTGGTGTACCTGAGTGGTTAGTCTGGTCCCGCTGTACTCTTCTTTTCTTGCCAAACACACATGGAGGTAGGATTGGATTGTAGGGTTGCCAACTTTCTAATTGCACAAAATCTGCTCCTTCCCGAGGCCTCACCGCTTCTCTGACAAGGAGCCTGCCTAGAGTAGGAGGAGGGTCTGGCTGAGCAGGACCTGGCACAGGTTAATGACCCAGCACTTCTTCCCACCCTGCAGTAATCAGGCTTTTGGGGTCTGGTCATTACATCTGACCAGACACTGCCAGTTCCCCTTTCCAACTGGATTTTCCGGTCGAAAACTGGGCACCTAAATGGTACCCAGAAACAGAAGCCAAAAACTGTACTGTCTGGGTAAAACCTGAACAGGTGGCAACCCTACTTGATGATGATGGCAGGCGCCCCCAGAAGGGTGCTTCTTGACATTTATATCCCACTGAGATTAATGTAGCATGACACACATACCAGAACTGCTATTTTAGGCTCTTGGTAGACATTACTGGATTGATCAAGATCAGTTCACAATTTCAAGCTTTTTCTTTGTACTCATGAGGACCAGAAACATTTTTCCCCCCAAGTGAAAGCTTAGATTCTGCTTGAATCACATGATTGCAGGAGCTGGGGCCCCAGGCAAGGACCTTTAGGGTGTGCCTACACTGCAATCAGATGCCTGTGGCTGGCCTGTGCCAGCTCAGTGGAGCTTGCAGTGCTCGGGCTGCAGGGCTGTTTAACTGCAGTGTCGATTTCTGGACTTGGGCTGGGGCCCTCCCATCTTGCAGGGGGTCCTAGAGCTCAGGCCCCAGCCCAAGCCCCAAAGTCTACACCGTTTGAGTATTGGCCTGCTAAACCCAGGGTTGTGAGTTCAATCCTTGAGGAGGCCACTTAGGGATCTGGGGCAAAAAATTGGTCCTGCTAGTGAAGGCAGGGGGCTGGACTTGATGACCTTTCAAGGTCCCTTCCAGTTCTAGGAGATTGGTATATCTCCAATTATTACCTTTTTTTATTACCTTTTTATACTGAGGCCCACGAATCCTAGCCAGTTGACACGGCCCAGCCACAGGTGTCTAATTACAGTGTAGACATACCCTTACTGCCTATGCCTTGATTTGAGCCTTCTGATGTCTGGAACCAAAATCCCTTGTTTGGGCACTGCTAATAATTGATGCAAATGTACACATTTTAAACATTAACTCTGGAATTTGTGGCAGATGTTTGTTGGTCCATAGAAGAAATACCTGTGACTATGACAGGATCTTCATAATTTTCAATCCCCCAAATCACTTTTCTGAGATTGTTTTCAAACAGCTGTTTTTTACCCCTCCCCCTTTTCTTTTTTCAACCAGAAGAATAGTGAGTGGGACAGATCAGAATTGCCGGTCTGAGTGCCTCTACAATTTGTGTGGGAAGATTTTATTTTATTTGTAATTGGCTTTGCTGAGAAAGGAAGTGCATTGGATGAGCAAAACACTGTGTGTGTGTGTGTGTGTGTGTGTGTCCTTCTCTCTTTTAAACCTATCATTCTTCCTATTTGGTTTTCCATTCTCATTCATTTCTTCTGATTCAGGAGAATTTTGTCTCTTACAAGTTTGTCTGTTTATTTAATCTACAAACAATTGCAAACAGGGTTCCAAATCACACCTCTTCTCCCTCTTCCATTTGCACTCTGGCCCCTATAGATTGAACTTTGTCTCCCTAAGTATTTTCCCCATGTGAGATAATCTTTTTTTCATCTCAAGAAAATCTTACGCAGCAGTTACAGCAGCCTTGGAAACTGGTAATACAGTGCCTTAGCTACCAGTAATTTTATTCCCAACTGAAAACCGTGTAGAAGTAGCTATTAAGTTATCCTCCATCTTCAGTGGATGAGGTTTTTCACTGGTTTAACTCCCTAGCGCTTTAAGTTTACCCTTTCCTGGTACAGTATGTATGGTTGGTTTGGCTAATTTAAATGAAGGCTCAGGTATCACATACGTTTTTATATATTCTATCTATTAAATATTTGCTATTTGAAAGGAAACTCTAATAGAGCTCTAGATTCTGGTTTGGGGGTAGGAGGTGTATTGAAAGGTTTCCAATGAATGATTCATTAATTTGTGGTGGTGGGGATGAGAGGGAATGACCCCCTTAGCAAATGAATACTCCTGTCTGTCTGTTTCTGACCCTTCACCCCTTCTTAAGCCCACTGAGTACCTGGCCCTACTAGTTCTTTCAAGGAATCATACAGACACCAGGTATATGTGGGCAGCCCTGGAAGTCTGTCACATTACACCCCATAGTCTGCACAGAAATATGCTTATGAGCTGAATATGGCATAACTGAGATGTATTTTATGCAAGAGTGGTAAAGTGAGGTATCCTTGGAAAGGTGATGATTTTCTGAATATGATTATTCTATTTGTATGCGTGTTTCATTGTTGTATCTGAATTTAGGAATATAAACTCTGTATCAGTTGCAAAGTGTTTGCATCTGGGAAACACCCACTAAATAGTAGGCAGTCAGTCTGAATGGGCCATTAGGAAGAACAGTAAGACTTTGAAGATATTAATCTCCTGCCTTCCTGAGAAACTTCCTGGGTTGGTGCTTTGACACTGCAGGATCATGTGATCATGTCACTTGGTACTAGACCTCTGTCTTGGGCTTCCAGTGTTTTTCCATTAAAAGAGGGGTTGGGGGTCGAACTGGGAAACAAAAGATTCCCACCATATGTAAACACTATTTAAGGCTGGGGAATGTATTAATCAGGGCTCTTCTCCACTGCCTCCCCAACTAAGAAGGAAGACTGGTGAAAACACCTGAAGAAACAAAGGAATTAAACCAGGGGGGCGTGGCAGCGGCTGAGCCCAGGCAAGACAGATCAGCCTGTAAAAGGAATCCCTGGAGATTTAAACTGCAAGCAGTGCAGTTTACTTTCAAGAAACTCTGCAACCTGCTTGAAACAAAGTTTAGGGTGAGAAATTACTATTGGTAGCCAGTATTCTTTAGTGTATTAAGCTTAGTTTCCATGTTTAATTTGCTCAGTAATCTGCTTTGCAATAATCTCTTTGGTGCATTAAGACAAGGAAAAAGTCTGAGGCTTTAAGCAAGCTCTGTGCTGCGGGAATGGAGAGTCCAACTTAGTTCTTTGTTCAGAAGGAAAGTCAAGATTATGATATCCATGATTGACATTTATTTGTAACAATAATGCTGTTTATTTGGTGTTTCTTCTACTAGGAAACTATTTATTTTCTTTTATCTACTGTTCCCTTCTACTTCTAAGAGACACCCCCCTCCCCGTTGTCTTATATTGTGAATATAATATAAGACACATCCCTTGGCCCACACCGCTTCCTGAAGCTTCCATTGGCCTGGAGCAGCGAACCGTGGCCAATGGGAGCTGCAATCAGCTGAACTTGCGGATGCAGCAGGTAAACAAACTGGCCCGGCCTACCAGAGGCTTTCCCTGCACAAGCGGCGGAACAAGTTTAGGAACCACTGGACTAGATCATTCTTCCCCTGTCATCTGGTTGGTGGGTCTTGCCCATAGGCTCAGTGTCTAACTGATTACTATATTTGGCGTTGAGAAGGAATTTTCCCTTGGGTCAGATGAGTAGAGACCATGGTTGGTTGGTTGGCCTTCCTCTTCAGCATGGGGCATGCATCACTTGCAGGTTTAAACTAGTGTAAATGGTGGATTCTCTGTAATTTCAAATCATGATTTCAGGACTCAGTAACTCAACTAGAGGTCTATTATGGGAGTGCGTGGGGTAACTTCATGGTTATCAATAAAGAGGCAAATCCTATAATACTTATGAAAATCTCCAATTTAAGTCAGTTCATAGATTATTATGGTTGGAACGGACCTCAGGAGATCATCTAGTCCAACCCCCTGCTCAAAGCAGGACCAATCCCCAAAATTGCCCCCTCAAGGATTGAACTCACAACCGTGGGTTTAGCAGGCTAATGCTCAAACCACTTTCAGAGGTTGGACTGCAATTATTTAAAAATAACAAAATAAAAGATTAACTATCTCTCTCCTCTCCCAGAGATTGTAATAAAGTCAAGCATAATTCTCTGGAAAAATCTTCAGTAGTGATAACCTGGTTGTGGTAGTTGCTTTCCCTTTCCTCACCAAAACTCAGACCTTCATGTTTGGATCAAGTTCATGGTTCATGACCCTGTTTGTTTAATATTAGTCTCTTTTCTGTCACTTCATATTGTCTCTTCACTCTTGCTGAAAGAACCATCTCTTCTGTAGCTTTTCCCATGCCTTCCTGTCCTGCCAGTCTTTCTGCCTCTAGTAGAGCTGGTGAGATAATGGAATTTGCATCCAATGGGAAATTCTGACACTTCAAAAATTTTCATCTGAAATTGGGACAAACTTGAAATTTTGACATTTTTCAATTGCACTGAAATTAAAAAAAATATTCAGAAACATTGAAATGACAGAAATGTTTCATTTAGATAATGGTGGAACATACAATGCAAAAATATATACAATTTAAATATAATAGTTATAACAAAATGAGAATGAAGCAAAATAGTCAAATTCTGAATTATT